>NC_138184.1:108382301-108771637 GCF_964194105.1 Spermophilus citellus
CTCAAGCAGCCACTGGAATAAATATAGTATTTTATGATTTTTCTATTATCACTTCATGTTTACCCAGCAATTGAAAGCATTTAAAGAATCATGTGTCCTGCTGTTCCATTTATGCAACCACAGGTCCTCACCATGAATCAGCATCCATTGGGCACACATACTTCCCTCTCAACTGTTTCTCCCAGAATGTATTATGCACACCAGCTAGAATAGGGACAACATGGGGATACCACAGATTCCACTTAATGCATTCTCTACAATGAGGAAAACAGTTCAGGTTTGCCAAGAAATTCTATGCTTGAAGACTGAGGGAGAGCTCCAACAAAGTACCATTTTCAGAACTAGCAAATATATTGGTGTGTGCTTTAGAATTATGGTGTGGTTAATTTCCATTCATTCTCATGAGTCTTTTTAGCAAGTGTATTATTTATGTAAACCACAAAAAGTTAAACCTGGATTTTTAAAAGTTAATAAAAGTAACATTACATAGCAATAATAAACACATATCAGGACCTTACCTACATAGTGTTTCCTTTTCCTCTTGTTGTGTATTACCTCAATATAGCAGTTTATAATATCATTTTCTATGGATAAAGCAGAAAACTAACTCAAACTTAATTTCCACACAATCCTTTTTCACCTCCTCAGCCAGTATTGAGTGTAACAGGGCCTGTTCATGTCCATGTATAACCTTCACTCCTGCACCTTAATGTTCTTCAGCAGGAAAGTCACCCCAGTGGATGATAAGAGAGTGTATGGAAGTCAGTATTGAATGATAGTTTCTAGTTATGTAAATACTATATATTTATATGACCTCCTAAAAATATGCTTTCAAGGAAGTTTTGCAGAAATACCTGCTATCATTTGGCTGTGGTTTGAATTCAGATCATTTTTCTTAGCAATGACTTGAAATTATTAATGTGGCAATAATTTAGACAAGGTTGGTGATTTTGATTGAATATTAATCATAAATCCCAACAAATAAGTTTATGACATATTTGTAAAAGCAACATTGTATTGTTAAAATCATTAAAATACTATAAAAGCAAATTTTCTTTTAAAATTTAAAAGCAAATTAGTACTAATTTGATCTACATAATCAAATCAACATATAAGAAAAGACTAGCCATCATTTGTTAATATTTTGAGTGATAAGAGTCTTAAATGTATTGGCATACCTTGAATCTTCCTGACAGTTACCTATTTGAAGATTAACTCCTCTGTTCATTATCCAAACTGAAAGGGAAAGTGGAATCCTAGAGTATGAGGAAAAACACTGTGAAATGGACACACACTGTGAGGGAGAGAATGAGGCACATGGCATGAACCACTGGTAGGAGAAGTAGTCAGCCTCATCTTCACATAAAAGTGTTGAACATTTTCAACCTATAAACATGTCTCCATCATGTAAATTAGAAACATCTGAATACATGAAGAGATTTTGGTTGTACTTCTCCATGGGTTTACATCAGTATGTGAATACCAATACCCATATAGAGTGCACAGTAATAATTAGCTTCATCATTAGTCTGAGCCACTGTGATGGCAAGGACTGCTTTGTTTCCAAGGAAATAACCAGAGAATAGATCAGGGACCCCAGAGGGGCAATGGTTTGCACTATAGATAATTCACTGGGAAGCATTTCCTGGTGTCTGCTACTACCAGCTTGGGCAGTGACTTGTGGAGACTGACTTGGAGCTAAGGCTACAGGTGAGTGTCCCTAACCCACCTGGAGACACAGAGAGTAAAGGCTCCTGGATCACAATGGTCTGAGAATCCAATACTAAAAGCAAGAAGACAGACAGTTATTGTTATGAACAAATGGTCTCCATGAGACACTCTTTTTTTGTAGGGACTAAAAGGATGCAGTTACCCTCCCCGAACTGAACCATAAGAGAAGTAAGTCAGTATAAACATTATCCAGGCCATGGTGGGATTCTCACAAGCACATAATGTCATTACACTTCTCATCATAGATCCCATTTTCACACTCTGGAGACATGTTTGTGAGGAGCTTCCTGGCCAGTTCCAGAGACAGGGCATTCACTGTCTGAATCTTGGAGATTGTCCCAAGCAGCCTCATTAGAGCCAAAGATTGAGATTGCAGACACAGACAGCAACAGTACAAGGCTCAGGATGCAACCTGCCTTCATATAAGAAGTCATCAGTTATATGGCTTCAGCCCTAGTAGAACTGCAGAATTTGAGAGAAAGTGGGTTGTGCTTCACAATATCAAAAATAAGAATAAAAGGAAACTATGTTCTTCATACTTAAAAATAAAGTTAAGAATATTTACAATCAAATTAGTGTGCTGATTTTAATACATAAATGCTAATTTTAATACATAAAATCCTAATTATATCAGTTTTTATCTTTTACATTAAAAGTCACAGAAAAAATGACAAGAAATTATTTGGATGCAAGAAAAACAGGAAAACATATGGGTTCAAGTATTTATCACACATTAAAATACATATGCATTAGGAAATCATAGTGACCAGAATGTAATCCTAAACTCTGAGGTGAGTCCTGTGCTACCTCTGAAGTTCTCTCAGACATTCACTGGGTACCATGAATCAACAGTTTTCTTCCTAGGATGTCCACAAGGTATTAAGGAGCCAAAGGCAAAAGGAGGAATATGAAGCCTAGAAATAGAGAAAATCTCAGGTTACCAGAAGCTCATGTCAGCAAAGCAAAAGCAGCTCCATTGTGGATGGAAGTGATACTGCTTGAATCACGTAAGAGTTTATATTGAGCTGTGTATTTTATCACTGAAGGAGAGTATTGATATATGCTGCAGACTGTGGGAATCCATATTTATTAGTCCCATTAAAGTCCCCCTGAAGAGGGTCCTGTGATTCCATCTTTCTTCCCTACAGTGACTAAGTCCCAGTGCTGAGATTCTGAGAGGTATTCTCCCTGATTGTGACATCTGAAATTGTCTCATAACTCTCATACATATCCACCCTAAAAGTTCATTTTCAACATCCTTCATAGATCTCAAGAAACAAACAAACAAAAAAAAAAACATGTCCTATTTTCAGCCTAAATGCTTCCTGTTCATCTAAGTAACTCTTTCTCAGTATAACATGAGTTCAACTGCCTAACATACTGGTAAACTATAGGTTTAATTTGAGTATCTGCCAAAGTTCCATATATAGAGACTTCTTCCCAAGGTTAAAGTACCAGGAGGTACTTCCTGGTGATAGTATCATGAGAGGTTGTAGGGCCTTAAGAGAGAGAGCCATAGTTCACTGGTGTCATGTCCCTAAAATGGTGGTTTAACACCACCCTGTCTGCCCTCTCTCAACTTCCTGGTTTATGATGTGAACATTCACCATGGCTCACACTTCCCATTTTATCAAATACTCACCAGTGTCCAAAACTTATGGGACTAAAAATCCCAGGCTTAAATCTCTATATCCATGAACCAAAATAAACCTCTTTACTTTATATGTATCCTTTATTTTCTTTGTTCTTTTATTTGACTTTTTTTGTACATAAATTCAATAGGCTTGCTGATTTCTTTTTTGTTGTAATTTTTTATTTATATAGACAGAAGAATGCATTACAATTCTTATTACACATATAGAGCACAAATTTTCATATCTCTGGTTGTATATTTAGTATATTCCCACCAATTCATGTCTTCATACATGAACTTTGGTAAGTAATGATTATGACATTCCACTATCATTAATTACCCCATGCCCTCTCCCTTCCCTTCCAACCCCTCTGCCCTATGTAGAGTTCATCTATTTCTCCCATGCTCCCACTCCCTATCCCACTATGAATCAGCTTCCTTATATAAAAAAAGTCGACATTTGGATTTTTTGGGATTGGCTAACTTCAATTAGCATTATCTTCTCCAATACCATCCATTTACTTACAAATGCCAAGATTTTATTCTCTTTTATTGCTGAGCACAGTTTCATTATGTATATATGCCACACGTTTTATGCATTCATCTACTGAAGGGCACCTAAAATGGTTCCATAATTTAGCTATTGTGAACTGTGGTGCTATAAACATTGATGTGTCTGTGCCCCTGTAGTATGCTGTTTTTAAGTCCTTTGGGTATTGACCCAGGAGAGGAATATCTGGGTCAAATGGTGGTTCCATTCTCAATTTTCCAAGTAATCTCTATACTGCTTTCTATAATGGCTACACCAGTTTGCAGTCCCAGAGGCAGTGTATGAGTATGCCTTTTTCCCCACATACTCACCAACACATATTGTTGTTTGTATGCATAATAACTGCCATTCTGACTGCAGTAAGATAAAATCTTAGAGTGGTTTTGATTTGCATTTCTCTAATTGTTAAAGATAATGAAAATTTTTTCTACGAATATGTTAATTAATTGTCATCATCTTCTGAGTGATGTCTCTTCAGGTCCTTGGCCCATTTATTGACTGGGTTATTTGTTTTTAGTGTTTCAGTGGTCTTGCTAATTTCTTATTTTCAGTATTAACATATACACTTGTCTGATTTCTTCTCAATTTCTCTCCAGACATTCTCCTTGCTTGTGTCTTCACTGAAATTTCTTCTTTCTCTGTGACCATTATTCCATTCCACCAAGAAAACACACCTAAACCATCAATCCATGAGGATGGGAGGATAAAATAGGAAGCAAGGGTGTGGATCAGATTCCTGCAAGAGCAAGAAAGTCACAGTTTAGTGAGGACATCTTCTGCACAGAGGTGTGAAGCCAGTATTTCCCTTTGTGACCTGGTACAGAGCCCTGTCCTGTTGTAAGTAGTCCAACATCACCCCCTACTATTCTTTGATGCTCTGTATTCAAACCCCTCTCATAACTTGGCAAAGACTCTAGAATGAACATCTGACTATAATAAATGGACCTTTCTGATTTTATTTCCCTGACAATAAAACTACTATGGTCTATTTTACTGAGTACTTTTTTTTTCTTTTGGTTTCTAATGATCTCCTGAACTCTAAATACACTGTTTATAGTCCCATATATTTCATGATTATCTGGTATTTGACTTTGCTTCAGCCAGGTACTTTGGGTTATTCTCAGTCTATAAACTGTTAAAAGAAGTTTAAAACTTGAAAGGAAAGTGACCAAAACACTTGGAGCGACCAAGAGATGTTTATTGCAGCAGTGCAACAGAGGAGAAGAGAGAGAGGGAGAGAATAGAGCATTCATGCAAAGGAGACAGAGAGAGCAAGAGAGAGAGCAAGAGAGAGAGAAAGAGAGAGAGAGGCCGGCAGGAGGGAGTTTTTATAGCCCAAATCTAATGGGGTCTCTAGGTCTGCAAGCTGCCTTGTTGATACACAAGGGATTGAGTGTTCAGCCTTGAGCAGGGGCTTGGGTGTTTGGGCTTGAAGCAAACAGGTGATAAAGAACCAGATGGAGGGTTAGAGAAGCCAGGTCATCCTGCAGCTAACTTTGTTGGCATGCCCTGCAGACAGCTTACTCAGCCTGTCCTGCACCTAACATTTTTCCCTTTTTGCTTTTCTAAGTGACATGGGGGATGGAGTAAAGTCCTCTAGCAACTTCCTGCTTAATGGTTGGTGGCATAAGACCTAGAAGGGGAAATGGAGAATTGTTTGGGGGACAGGTCTGAGAACATTAGGGCACCCAGAAATAACACTCAGCGGCTGTAGACAACTACTTTGGTAGGGATAAAGTCCATAAAAGTTCCTTGAAGCCACAAGTCATTGATGGCATGAAAACCATCCTGGACGGAGGAGATTCTTGGTATCAGCCACTGGTCCTGTAGCAGGGACTCTGGGAAGTATTGAAGGTGGCTTGGTTGAATCCAGTAATGTTAAGGATAAAAGCCTGATTTCAACCAGTGGAAGAGCAATTACCTTGACCCATAAATTGAGAGTGGGTGGTGTCACCCTGGTGCCATGTCACTTGGATGTTAAAGCGCCATCTGTGGTTGGGATCGAAACTTGAGAGAGACTAATGATTAGTAAAAGAAGAAGAAAGTTGGCAAAAAAATATTGAGTTTAGTGGGCATGGTGGAAGTCCAGGACTGGACATTTGGAACAGGTGCCTTTTTAAGGTGTGAGACATGGTACCAGGGGGAGTGTCTAAATGCTTGGTCACCATTGGGGTAGTAAGTATGACTGTATGGGGT
Source organism: Spermophilus citellus (assembly GCF_964194105.1). NCBI lineage: Eukaryota > Metazoa > Chordata > Mammalia > Rodentia > Sciuridae > Spermophilus > Spermophilus citellus. The sequence goes on from NC_138184.1 coordinate 108,388,412, forward strand.
TACATCCAGTGAGGTTCCAATGATTGAGAATGCAGTTCCTGAAGTAAGACTAAGTCACCCAGTTGAAGAGGGTCCAATTCAGTTCCTGGTTGTGCTGGGGATGAGGCAATGAATGGCGCAGGAAGGCACTGGTCTGCATGTTCCCTGAGAAGTGAGGGCTGGACTGTTGTCTGACTGGGTGGAGGTTGGAAGTCTGAACCTGGGAATGATCTCCTCAATGAGGATGGAGGCGATGGTGTCAGCAATTTCCCTGATTGTGGGGAAGGCATCTATTCAACCTGAAAAAGTATCAACCAAAGTATGTAGGGAGTGAAGCTTTTTGTGCCTAGGCATGTGAGTGAAGTTGATCTACCAGTATTCACCTGGCTAGTGACTCCTCATCTTATGTGTGAGGAGTTTAGGTTTATTGCTTCCTTGTGGGGATACTGTAGAGCAGACAGAACAAGCAGAGTGGACCTGCCGAAGAGTAGTTCTCATTCCTAGGAAGTGAAAGAGGGATTGTAAAATCTGGAAAAGTAGTTAGGGAGGGTTTTAGGTGGGAGCAGAGTCTCTGGAGCTAGAGGAGTTGGTCATGAGTCATAGGTCTCCATCTTGGGCATCAGGGGCTGGTAGTTGATTGACTGACTGGTTGGTGAATTTATGTATCTGATTTTGCAGGAATTCCTGTAGGCAATTTAATAGACATGGTCCTATTAGGAGAAACATAAAGAAGACTAATAGGGGTCCTGCAAGGGGGAGGAGCCAAGGCTATACTTGACTGAACATTTCCCATGGAACCTGTTGGCCTAGTTGCTGTCTCCTCTTTTCTAGCTGTTCTTGTCCTTCATTACTCCCAGGAATGACTGTGTTTTGGCTTAACTATTTTGGGTAGGTGTTTAAGATCAAGTTGGTCAAAATTGATTTGTTTCTATGTATTGTTAAGAGTCAGCCGAGTTCCCATAGGGTTCGCTTGTGGGGGAACTTGAGAACAGCTTCTTGGTTCTGCTAGTGCCATTTGCACTAGGATAGGTCCAGGTCTTGCTTGACCAGGTGGCTTCCTTTGGAAACATCAGGGATGTCTCCTGTCTCCAATGACCCTCCTATTCAGCGCAAGTGCACTGATTGGCTTTTCATTCTCCATGGTCTCAGTAATCTCCCTGATCAGGAGGTTATGTGTCCCAGAGTTGCAAAGCTCTTTAGAGAAGTTCCCTGTTCCCTGGATTCAGACTGACTCAGAGGACCAGAGCCAAATATTTTTTTTTTGGGGGGGGGCATTTTAATTTAACTTTAAGTCTTGATTGTAAACATCCAGCAAAGTCAGTTTCACCTTAAATTAAGAGTACTGGGCTTTAGCTGAAGTCTGGCCTACTTTGGAGTCATTCTGACATGTAGTAAGATGGCAGGCGTAGCCTTATCTTAGGTAAGGCAGGGTCTTTATAAATCTTAGTTAAAGTATTCTAGTATTGAAGTTGTTCTTTGTTTCTAAATATCATTTTATAAAGTTTACATATATTGTTGCTTGATGTCACATGAATAATAGCTAACACAATATGATATTACATTTAAATTGTACCCTAGTTTATAGAACTTTATATTAATCTTATTGATAACAGGTCCAGTTTTAGAAAATTAAATTATATAATAAATCTCCAATATGTTATTTTTATAAGCCTAAAATTATCATGCAACATTTTGGAGAACATCAGCTTGATATAATGTTTTTTTTTTTTTTCTTAAAAAGCTTCTATCTTAAAGTCTTATATTCCTGGAAAATATAAACACATTTAATATACAAAGAAGAGTAATAGTACCATAATTACTATTGATGTTTTTATATTAATCAAGTTTAGCTCTTAAAGAAATAACATATTACAATATTGAAAAATAACAGTTGTTGTTTAACCATAGTTGTATAATGCTTAATTCCTTCAAGATTACTTGCTTAAAAAACTTACATATATAACCAACATACAGAGACCTTCTTTATCCCTTACTTACACCTATATAGCTAACCAACGTACACAAACCTTCTTTATCACTTGCTTAAACCCTCTTATTTACTTAATCACATAGACTCTCTTATCCAGAAACACATTTCCTTCTATTGAATCCATACTTAAAACCTTCTAATTTCTCTTTCCCATCGGTTAACTCCTTCTTTATTTATACTTTGAAACAATCCTTGTAAATTTCTGAACTTAGACAAATTATTCCATTTCAATAAGAGATATTTTGTTATACACAATTAATTACATCTGTTGACCATTTCATGAAACAAACAATGTTTAGGTATATAGAATTATACTGTTGTAGGGACAGACAAGGCAAGGCACCTAAGATAGCACCAAAGATAGGGAAACCATCTTATTTGGTTGCAGCTGGATTCAGAGAGCACAGCTTCTGCTGTAATCAATTAATCCCCTGAACTCCAAGTTTAGGTAGTTTCAGAATTTTGCACCCAGCATATATAGGGAGGGGCTCAGAAGTTCACAGTCTGCAGAAGTTCACAAAAAGCAGGTTTTTTTCCTCTGTTCTGCGCATGTTAACCCTTCAAGGACACCTGGGAAGGGGACAGCTTCTTTTTCCTTTTCTTTCCTCCCCTGCCAGCTGATACCATGGATCCCAGTTAGTAACTCGCTTATCTTAGAAATGTATTCATCACTGTGAAGCCCAGCTCAAGGCCAGAGGCCTTGTTTACATATTTTTGTGAAACACTAGTAAGGGGGTGTCCAGCACCTGGAGTGCTGATTTTTTTAAGACTTTTCTGTGGGCCTGGGTAGGGAGGGGGAAGACTGGAAGGTGGGGCTGAGAGCAGCACCAGTGAATCTGAGAATGAGGAATGAGATGTAAAAGAATAATGGGAAAGGGGTTTGGGATTTTTCCCTAGCAAGGAAAACTTGAGCTGCAGAACAGGTAGAGCAGAGGGGAGGATGGGAGTGAATATACCAAAAGCCTATAAGAGACTTTAATTCTTAGTAACCTGTTTTCAGAGATGACAAAGCAACTTTAAAGGCCATTTTCACCAGATCTTGGATAGAGGCCTGAGGGCTCTCCTCAGCTTGTTTGAGCTTTGGGTTAGCTGGTAAGAGGACCTGGTGGGACCCAGATGTGGGCACTGGCAGGAGAAGAGAGGAGTGAGTGGGTGGAGGGGTACCTCAGTACCTGCTACCTCAGCAAGGGGGCAAGGTTTGAGGAAGGGTGGTGGTATACGTTTTTGATCTAGTAATTGGAGTGGAGAAAGCAGGTTACTGAGGTGGGAGTGATGGCAGAGAGTCTGGGGCAGAAGGTTGAGGGTGAGAATCTATTGGAGCTGGGCGATAGGTTGGAGGTTCATCAGCAGGGTCAAAAGTAGTGGATGAGTTCGGAGAAGGAGAAAGTTGGGGATCTGTAGTTGGGGGGGGTTGGTTTGCAGGCTAGAAAAATTTGTAGAGGTTTGCAAGAGGTCAGAGAACAGGATTGGATCAGAGCAAGAAGAAAGTGATCTCTACCCATTTTTTCGAATGCTCACAGTAATTGTAGAGATCCCTTAGAATGGAGGGATCCAGGGACCCAAAAGGGGGCCATCTGCTTTGGTTGTCTAAGGGATAAGTGGGCCAGGCATGGGCCAGGCCTGGGTGCTATATTTGATCAACTTGGGGGGGGTTGATGTCTGGTGTCAAGGCGAGGGTTTTGAGGTTATGCAAGAGGCATTGTAGGGGAGAGTCGACCAGCCAAGAGGACGCAATACCCATGTTGCAAACGTAGTATAAGGAGGAGGGAAGAGAACGCAAATGTAGTATAGGGGAGAAGGAAGGAGACGCAAACATAGTATAAGGGAGAGGGAAGGAGATGCAAAGATAGTATAAGAGAGAATGAGGAAATTGATGTATTGGCAAAAGACATGCCTTAGTGGCAGGTTCGAGCTGCAGAGATTGGTCGTCACTGAATCCTGACAGTCGAAGCTCTCATCCTGGCCAGAGCTGGAGCCGTGGGAGACCTTGGCCAAGGCTTTTCGGGACCCCCTCCTGGAAAGGCCGAATACTCCCAGGGCCAAAAGAGGGGAAAGAGGGAGACAGGGCAAGAGAGAGGAAGGGAAGGGTAAGTGTTTCTCTAGCGGCCAAGTCTTGAAGGTGCGAGGACTAGGACTTTATGAGCCACTGAGACCGTGAAGGTCTGGGTGGGGTGTGATGTTTGTTCTCTGTTGTGTGTTCCCAGAGGATACACAGTCCTTTGTGGGAGACCTACAAAGCCTATGCTGGTAAACTACCAGCTGGGAAGGGAAGGGGATGATTTTGAACCCAAGAGTCTAATCTGCCCAAGGAAGGAGTCCCTGAGGGCCACCGTTGCCTTAAAGGCTGTGGTGGGGTGCTTTCCTCCCCACAGGTTGGCAAAGAGGTTTGCCAGACAATCAACGGTTAAAGCCTCCTGACACCACCATTGGGTTTAGGACTCTAGGAAGGGGAAACTCACCAATCAAAGGCCGGTGGTGGAGAAATTGGTTTCAGGCCATCCCGTGAGTGGCACTTCCAAAGGAAGAGGGACCCAAAAGTGGGTTTTAACCCTCTCCCATGTTTTGGCACCAATTAAAGGAAAGTGACCACAACACTTGTTGTGACCAAGAGATCTTTATTGCAGCAGTGAAACAGAGAAGAGAGAGAGAGAGAGAAGAGAGCACGTGCACAAAGGAGACAGAGATAGAAAGAGAGAGAGTAAAAGAGAGAGTGAGAGAGAGAGGCCTGGCAGGAGGGAGTTTTTATAGCCCAAATCTAATGGAGTCTCTGGGTCTGCAAGCTGCCTTGTTGACACACAAGGGGTTAAGTGTTCAGCCTTGAGCAGGGACTTGGGTGTTTGGGCTTGAAGCAAACAGGTGATAAATAACCAGATGGAGGGTTAGAGAAGCCAGGTCATCCTGCAGCTAACTTTGTTTGGCATGTTCTGCATACAGCTTACTCAGCCTGTCCTGTACCTAACAAAACTGAAAGCTAAGGAGAGGTCACAAGTGTTAGTAACTCTGCCTGAATTCCTCTTACAGGTTTACTTATTGACAGGTTGCTGCATTTCTAAGAGTCTCCTGTTGTATTCTGCCTCACTCCACTCTACAGGCCTTGGCTTCAGATGTCTATTTTCCTTGTGAGAATATAATATTATCAGGGAGTGAGTGTGTTCTATTTTGACTTGCATCTCAGTTCTCTAATTTGCCCTTGAATGTCTACTTTATTTTGACACTGATGCATGTCAGTTATCTTCTTGTAGTTTTATATTTTTATAGTTTTATATTTTTCCATATATGATTTATATAAATAGCATTTCTAACTCCCATCATCTGGAGTTGTGTGTATTATGAAGAACTCTGAAATATGTTCCATTCTGCCATTTTTTTTTTCCTTCAAGCAGTTAAATTTCAACAACATAATGTATTCATGTGATGTTCTGTGGAATGTGCAGAGTCTCCAGGATTTCCAGATTTGGCAAAATAAGAGATTTAACATATTCTTGTCACAACATTTTTTTAATGTACAGCAAGTTGAATACATTAATATTTACAAAATAGATACTGTTTCTCACTAAAATTTTTGTGATTCCTCTAAACAAAGCTTGAAAGAGCAGAAAAGTAAGATTAAGAAACCTTACTCATGGATTTAAAGATTCCGTTTATGAGTTCATGAGAGTTGGATAAATACTAGTTGAAAGATTATTGCATCTTTAAAAACTGTTGCTTTAAAATCTGAAAACTTGAACTGTAAGACAAAATTTTTAAAAGCCCATCAAATTTATCAAAATAAATTAGAGTACAATAAATGTTTCATGAAACTACTGATATTCTAGCCAATGCTATGGCTAATATTATAAACTGAGCATTTTGTTAATTGTACTCATACTAGTTCTACACACAGTGAACAATACAACCACAATAATCAACCTCAAGCTAACAACAAAGTTGTAAGGTCCATAAGAAGCTTCTTTAGTGGAAAAAGTACGATGGAATATTTAAAACATTTAGAAAGGGGATAAAGCCTTTTAACAGTATAACAGTTTTTTATGGTGCAGACATTTCATCTAACATTTAGCTGACGAATTATAGTATAACAGATTATGACAATGTTTATTACACAGTTATGATTTAAAATAGTACAAAAATAGAAAGACATATACTACATGTTCATATACTCTTATCAGCAATATCTGGATTTTGATGAATCTGTAAGAAATAAGTAAATTGTCAGATATCTTCTCTTGAATCAACAGAAAACATAGATATTGGCAAATGTTGGATTTTTCTTTTTTTACTACCCACTCTGGATTCAAATGTGAAATTCTCACACATAAGCCAATATATTATTAACATTTAATGGTGTGTATGAACACACAGAATAATAATTAAATATGGGAAATTAAAAATATACTTTCAAGTTAATGAACTTTGCAAAAAAAAAACACATTCAAAAATCTGAAAGATGTACAAAAATGAACTTGTAAAATAATTAATAAAGCTGTCAGCTGAACTTCCATAAAAATATGCCTATAAACAAGGATCAGTGATTCCACACTTGTGATAGTCTGGTGGGAAGACATTCCCCAGTGAGAGCCACTTAGTCTGACTCCTATACATGAAGAAGAGTTTCTGAATATAAAATCTAACAGTATATGATAGCCTTTGTTAAGTCACCATCTTTATTACATTTAGGGTTATGGAGGTGCATATTGACTGCCATCTTCACTGTCATGTGGTCAGTCCCCCTTCCATGTTGCTCTGACAAATCCCAGGAGCCGAGCCCCTGACAAAAATTCCCCCATGACTTCAGACAAAGCCAAAAAATGTAAGAGCTTTTAGTCTCACTATGCTTGTTCACTCTCTCACTCTCTCCACCCACCTTATTTATTTTTTACCTTGTGCTCTCTATCAATTTCCTAAAATTTTCATATATTTAGTTCATAAATTAAGGAAGTTATCATACAAGGGTGAGCATTAAAATAAACTTGGATAAGTAAGGTAAGAATGAGAGCCTAAGCCCTACTCTTCCAATCTGGAAAGGAGGCTATTTTTACTTCCCCAAGTAACAACACTGTATTCATATACATTTGGTTTTTCATATATTCCTCATTTACATGGAATAATACATTTTGTACAGTCCTACTCTGGCCCCACACTTCTCAAGAAGTTCATGACTGAAATTTACCTATGAATTTTATGAAATTTACCTATGAAATTTACCATTTACCTATGGCTCTGCTCTTGAGAAACAACAACAACAACAACAACAACAACAAAAAACATTCAGCAGAGTTGATGGTTCAGGACACTAAGACACTTACAAACCCCATGAAAATCTGGTAAGGAGGGAGAGAAAACAGCTTTTGATCCACTTCCTCATTCATCTGGGTCTCAGGGCTTTTCCCATATTGTTCAGTAATCTTACAATTTACACCACAAATATATTCATCTTCATCCTCAGAGTAGTTGTTGGAGATATCTAAGTAGTAGTCAGCCAGCAAGTTGGAGTCTTGAATGCAATCAGAGTTTCTGTCTTCTTTGTTCTGGCTTTTATCACTGTATAGATGCAATACATACAGAGGCACATTCCCTGGCTGCCAGTGATACCCTAAAATGTAAAATGTGCTCTGCTTACTGCTCAGGTTGCAGTTGAGTTTGGCTGAGTCTGACAGGAGTCAGATATGGAGGACAACTATGTCAGCGATGGCTGGGAGTGGGACCTGAAAACACAAACTCATTACATCCTAGAATAAAGAGAGAATAAAATAACATTAATGGCAAATAGTTTCAAGGTGTTCTGAGTGAGCTGAGGAGATGGATGCTGAGGACTTCCTAACCTCTACAGTAAAGGAGGAGGATGAGAAAAAAAAAGTAGGATGAATGCCATGGTGCAGAAATCCCAGAGGTCTGCTGAGACATTTCTACTGAAGGTCTCTCTTATTCACCCTCAAGCCCCAGAGAAATAATACAGGCCCTTCAGGCAAATTGGCTCCCCTCATCCTGGATAACACAATCAATTTTGGGGTCAGTGTGTGGCCCAAAATCTGGGCATTATTCCAATAAAGTGGGGAGAGCAGATGGCCTTGATTAAGGCTCTTTGTGGGCATAAATTCCCTGAATACTAGGCTCAATACGTCTTCATCACAGATAAGGAGGCAAGTTCATAGCTAACAGCCCCACAAGCCCCTCTATAGCATTTCCATAGAAATTCCTTCTGCCTAGATCAAGGTCATAATATCTGTGAGCATATGACAGGTGGTCCTAATAGAATCTTCTGTCTCCCCCAGGGCCTTTGCCTCTGTCCTCTCCTGACCCAATGGCTGAGTAAGGATCCTTTGCAGGAACAGCCTCTGACCCCACCTCAGTCTTTAGTTTTCTATTGAGTCCTGCTTAATAGGAAGAGGACATATGAATCATTTCATATTAGGAGACAACCTGAGGGAAAGTTGTGTCTCATATTCAAACACTACTGAGAAAATAAGTCCAATATCTGAGTCCTGGGAGAGTTCAGGAATGACTCACTTCTCAAGCTGCTCATGAAGCCTGATTTCTCTCCTCCTAATTGATTTCTTACAATATTGAGCAAATAAGAGCAAATAAGTGAGTGATTGTGAAGATAAAATTGTACACTCTATAACTCAATAATACAGTGCAAAAAAGAAGATGTGAAAGTAGAAAACCTACAAAGGAGTTGAAAATTAAAACTATGAGCTAAAGGATTCATATGAAGTTAGGGATTAGAAAGGATTAAGAAACAAGAGATGTGTGTGTCAACTTTCAAAGACAGACATCAAATGTTATCCCTGGATTTTCTGGTTTAAAACCTTGCTATTAACTGAGGAGGTCACAGCAAAGAAATGGTAAGAAAGAGAGAAGCAAGAATGAAGTAGTGAAGTGATGAATTATGACTAGATGGACAGCAATTGGGAGATCACACAAATGCTAGTGGAAAGTCAAGTCAGTATGAAGTTTGTTCTGTGTTTGATTTCTGTTCTGCTTGTACTTTTCAAAAGAACCCTAGTCTCTCCCAGACATTTACCTGTATTTTTGGTGTCTCCCAAAATGACTTAGTAGATTTTTTTTATTAATTAAAATTCTGGTTTAGGGACTGGGTCTTTAGATCTGTGGTAGAGTGCTTCCTTACATGTGTAAGGTACTGGGTTTCATCCTCAGCACCACAAAAAAATAAAGACATTGTATCTATCTTACAACCAAAAAAATATATATTACAAAAAACACAACATTTGGTTTATTGTGCAAGAGATTATTCTTGGGATTGTTATAGTTAAAGCTTCATCCCAGGGTTTCATAAACTGACTTCCAGACCACTCACGTATAATCGAATCAAGCCTTTATTGAAGCACACCGGTGGCGGCTGACCAGAACATAAAGCTGTTCCCTGATCAGGCCCCCAAAATTGCAAGGGCACTCCTTATAAGCCTGAAAACCACAAAAGGGATGTTCAGGGGGTTTAGCCAATGCAAGAAAGCCAGGTTACAGAAGCGGGACAGTGCAGTCAAGCGGAGGGAAGCCTAACAAATCACAGTTAGCCCAGTCACTCCAGTTACAGAAACAGAGGCCCGTTACCCTAGTTATAGAAATAATACCCCATTAGGTAGTTTTGTGTTCTTAAAGGTTTCCATAGCATAAGGAAAAGAACATCTTACCCCAGTCATGACACTTCTACTTGGCATGGTTGTTTTAGAGGATGAAGTTATAAAACTAAATGGAGTCACATTTGCTTCTACTATCACAGGATTATGTTTGCTAAAGTGTTCCCTTCTTTAATGTACTCAAGGATTCTCATTGAAAGTAGCAGTCATATTTCTTGGCATTTAAGGAAACTACAGAAATATCAAGCAGCATTTTATTAATAAAAATATTATCTCCTTGAGTTCCTACCTTTACATATTGGTATCAGTGAAAATTTGAGATTATATTAAATTGTATTTTTATATAGTGCTTCTAATGTTAATATTAAAGAGGTAAAGCTATGTTTATATATATATATATATATATATATATATATATATATATATATATATATATTAACACAGAAATGTCTGGTTTTAGCCTTAAGTCACAATCATGGTCATCACCATTAGAAGTCTAAGAAGAAATACGATCTTTCTTAGTTAAATTATAAATCAAGATGAAAATTGCATGCAAGTTTAGTAATAATGTGATATTGAGTATAAGGTCTATTCATTTCATAAAATGACAATGACAATGTACCATAAACTTGGTGTACATGTAATGTATTGTCCTATTAATTCTTGAAACTAGTCATCCAAAAGCCATAAATTAAACTCTGTACCCTGTGACAATTCTAAGTTAATTCCTCCTTTCCCCTTCCTGGCATCTGGTTGGTTGTAGGCACTTTGGGGTGTTCCTTGACCCTATAGTGTGTGCCTCTATCTTTATATGACATTCTACCTGGGTTTCCCTTTCTTCTGATGACCATCCTCTTCTGGGGGATTAATTATATTGAATCAGTAGATCACCCTACTCCAGTATAGTCTCATTCTACCTAATGACATCAAAAATGACTCTGTTTTTAAATAAGGTCACAACCTGTGTTCCTTAGGATCATCACTTCAATATGTCCTCTTTGGGGAAAGTATTTTAGCAAATAACATTAGAGAAGACAGAATCTTGACCCAAATATTTTATATTTTTTAATATTTTTAAAGTGATATACAATGTTCATGTCAAAAATTAAATATAACAAAATTGACTTTAGTAACACATGGAAGATACTTTGCTTGCTTTTCTCTTAGATGTTAAAAACAGTATCACTTGAGATTCTTCTTTATGTAGAAAATACATTGACATTCTCCAGGTAGAATCCGATAGTTTCTTTTCAGAAAAAAAAAAAAAAAATAATAGCCTCTGTTTTTCATGGCACACCTATACCAAAATAAGTCATTAATATTCTCTTTAGGATTCAATCAGGAAAAGGAAAATTCTCTCCATGGATAATTAAATTTAGGCTGCCTGAGAGCTCAGAATCTCATGGGCCACATCTTACATGATCAAGTTTGTTTCCAGGCTTAGTCATGAGCATGTTTTTGTCCTGTTTTCCCATCTGGGTATCACTGTACTGAGACCCACAGCACACCGGCAGATATTAACCTTGTCCTCACACTGGGCTCCACAGAGAGTCTAAGGAGGGAGCCTAAGAGCCTCACAGGTAACCAGGAGTGACCATTGTTTGCATCATAAATGACTGTCTTATGGACTTAGAAAGGCCTCTTCAGGAAACAGAAAAGCAACCACTAGTGACTGCCTCTGGAGAGTTACTGTCCCTCCTGTGGACAGGGTGAAAACTCCATTAGTCAGCACAGCCTAGAACAGGAAAATGAAATGAAAACAAGCTGTTGAGAATGAGGAGAACAGGAGGATCATTCAAAAGGCAGTTCTCTGAAATCTGTATGAATATGGGAAGAGTGGGAGCAAAGAAGGAAGGAGGAGGGCAGGCATCCAGTTCATGGTGAGGACATTTTAAAGATCCCAATGTTCCACAGCAGGATTCTACTGCTCTATATCTCCCCCATAGTCTTCTGAGTGAGGGCCTGAGGTTGAGTGGTGCATTAGGCACATATGAGCCTTTTTCCAATATGAAAGCATCCTCCAGCTCAGAGAGAAGTTCCACTATCAGAGGGGCTGTGGTGTTGTGATATGAGTTTGCCCCATGGAAGGAAGCACCTGCTATAACCTCCATTTCAAGCCAGTGAACTTGGCACAAGGAAATTATTTGTTGGCCATCTGAGACTTTTTCATGCCTTGACAACTTCTGAGAAGATCCATAGTACCCACCAATAATTGGATAATTATACTTAAATGCTCTAGTTATGTTAAATATCTCTCTAATATTAGAAGTTTAGATGCACTGTTTATCCTTGAGTCTCCTTGGAGTTTTATTTTTCATTTTGTTCTATTTTTCAGTTATATAAAATTCATTGAGTTGGCTTAAATGACTTATTTTTATTTTATTGAAATTTACTTCCATTTTACTCATTCCAAGAATATCTGAAATTGGCCATGAAAAGGTTCTGCAAGGCACATTAAACCTGACATCTCCCTTACCCTCTATCTTTGTCATTGAAGTTGGACAAATGTGTCACAGTGTTACTTAAGACTAGAGGAGATGTTATAAACATTGAGCATGCTGTGTTAGTGCAATATAACAATTTTTCAAAATATGTATTCTTTTAGTTTTAATTGGACACAATACCTTTGTTTTATTTATTTATTTTTATGTAGTGCTAAAGATCAAACCCAGGGCTTTGCACGTGGTAGGCGAGCACTCTAGCACTGAGCCACAACCCCAGCTGCTGTAATATGATGTTTTTAAGACCTTTGGATATAAACTGAACAGTAGGATAGCTAGGTCAAATGTTTATTCCACTCCAAATTTTCTGAGAAATCTCCATATTACTTTCCATAGTGGTGGCACCAATTTGCATTCCCTCCAACAATGCATATGTGTGCTTTTGTCTCTACATTCTCAACAATACTTGGTATTGCTTGGATTTTTGGTAATTTCCATTAGGACTATAATGAGAAAAAGTCTTAGAAAATTGTTGATTTGCATTTCTCTAATTGTTAGAGATGTTGAACATTTTTTTTTTATATTTGTTGATCAATTCATTCTTCTGTGAAGTTTCTCTTCAGTTTCTTAGCCCACATATTGATTTGGTTATTTGTTTTTTGGTTTAAGTTTTTTGTTTTCTTTATATATCCTCAATATTCATGCTGGTGTGAAGGTTTTAAAGATTTTCTCCCAAATTTGTAGGCTCTCTCTTCACATTATTGATTGTTTCCTTTGCTGGAAAAAGCTTTTTAGTTTGTATTAATCCCATTTGTTGATTCTTTTTTAATGGGGGTTAGGGTTAGGGATAGGGTTAGGCTTGATATAAAAAGTGTTTGTGATTATCTCTTCTGAGGTCTGTAAATTAAATATGCCGAGTCAATTCTTGAAAAAGCCAACCTCCAAACAAGAGCACATTTGGTTCAGATGCACAGTACAAAGGCTTGAGCCTGGTTCTTTCTGGGACTCTTCACCTGCTTGTCACTGTAATGATGGTGTCACTGAATACATTGGTGTTCAGGATTATGCTTGGACAGATTCACTGTTATGGTTGGTTTATGAACAGGCTAGAAGCCAGAGAATTTTGCAGGGTTCTCAGAAACAAGTTTCTCTTTGTGTCTTTCATGAGGCCCAAGCAGTGCATCCACATGGAAAGTAAACATTTCTCCAAGAATTATGGAAACTGAACTTTTCTTAATCATCATAGCCTGGAGAGCTGACCTTAAAACCAAGTGACTGATTGGTAAATAAAGAAGATAGGGGCCTAAATGTCCCATGTTGCCATCTCCACTTCTATTTCCATGATTCTGCAGTGAGCCAGAAATGTGAGCAAGAGAGGAGCCCAGATCATAGTACAGACATACTAGGTGTGTGATTTTCACAGAAAGACAGCCCCAGAATTCTCATTCAAACTCTTTACAGAGTTCCAGCCACACTGGCCTCTGTGGGGACCTGGGCACACAGCATGCCTGGTCCACCCCTTTCCTGGTGGGGCAGACTCTCACCAGAGCCTAGCCTCTGGTTCATGACTGCCTCTTCTGAATAGGGGGCTACAGCTGGAGCTGAAATCTAGCCCAGACTGCCCAAAGAAGCCCAAGCAGGTTCCAGGCTCTCAATTAGCCTGGTTCACCCTTTCCTCAGTGTGGCAGACACCTCAAGAGTTAGCCTTTGGCATAGGACCAACCCTTCGAACAAGCATGTGAGGTTAAGCCCAGAGGCTCAGATCCAACCATACTGGCCTCTGTTGGGCCTAGGCACATAGAAGGCCTGGTCCAGCCCTTTCCTGGTGGGGCAGACACTCACCAGAGTCTAGCCTCTAGTTCAGGACCACCCCTTCTAACCAGTGGACTACATAATCTGGGAGCCAGACAGCCCACACCAGCCCACAAGGGATACAGGCTCTCAGAAAGCCTCATTCACCCCTCCCCTGACAGAGCAGACATGGCCAGAGGCTAGCCTTTGGCACAGGATTACCCCTTCTGACCAGCAGACTACCACAGGAGGTCAAGCCCAGTGCCCAGATCCACCCACTTCAACTTAAGTGGGACCCAGATCCAGGATATAGTAGCATTCATTGAGGGACACCAACAGGGTCTGGAAGCCCAACATCAAGGTGAGGTACAAACAATCTGCACAGGTACTTCAAGAATATAGGAACTAAACTGTAATATCTCAGATCCCCACTGCAAGAAAGGAACACACATAGAAAGCATGGGAAAACAAAGGAGGATAGTGCCACAAACAAAGCAAGACACTATAATAACAGAACCAATGGACAGCAAATTTGACAAAATTTCAGAGAAAGAGTTCAGAAGAGTCATAATTTAAATAATCTGTGAATTAAAGAATGATCTAAATGAGCTAATACAAGCAAAGATTGATCACTCCAACAATGAGATAATAGAGCAAATACAGGTAGTAAAATATTACTTCAAGAGAAAGATAGAGATTCTGAAAAAAAATACAGATTCTTGAAATAAAGAATACAATAAATCAAAGAACTCAATAGAAAGCATAACCAACAGACTAAATCACTTGGAAGAAAGAATGTCAGATAATGAGGACAAAGTATACAATCTGGAAAATAAATTTGATCACACAGTGACGACAGTTAGAAACCATAAACAGAACATACAAGAATTATGGACAGCATCAAAAGACCAAATCAAAGAGATATTGGGATAGAGGAAGGCACAGAGTTTCAAACCAAAGGAACACGAAATCTCTTCAATGAGGTAATATCAGAAAATTTCCCAAGCATCAAAAACAAAATGGAAAACCATATACAAGACTCTTAGAGAACACCAAATTTACAAAATTACAAGAGATCTACACCAAGGCATATTATAATAAAAATTCCTAGAATACAGAATAAGGATGGAATCTTAAAATCCACAAGATAGAGGAATCAGATCACATATAGGGGAAGACCAATTTGAATCTCAGCAGATTTTTCAACCCAGACCATCAAAACCAGGAGATTGTGGAACAATATTTATTTACCATGCTCTGAAATGAAATTTATGCCAACTAAGAATCTTATATCCAGCAAAACTAAGCTTTATATTTGATGATGAAATAAAAACTTTCCATGATAAACAAAAGTGAATAACATTTACAACTAGAAAGCCTGCACAGAACATCCTCAGTGAAATATTCCAAGAAAAATAAATGAAAAACACTATGAAAATCAGCAGAGAAAGGGATTACACTAAAGAAAAACCTAATCAGAGGAGAAACAAAGTCACATTAGATACCAAAAATAAACAAAAATATTTGAGAATACAAATCATGTCTCAATAATAACTCTGAATGTTAATGGACTAAAGTCACCAATCAAAAGACATAGACTACCAGATTAGATTAAAAAAAAAAAAACAATGCTGTCTCCAAGAGACTCATCTCATTGAAAAAGACATTCATACTGAAGGTGAAGAGTTGAGAAAAATCATACCACTCACATAGTCTGTGGAAGCAATCAGGGGTTTCCATCTTCATAGAAAATAAAGTAGACTCCAAACTAAAGTCAATCAAAAAGAATAAAGATGAACACTACATACTCAAGGGAACCATACACCAGTAAGACTTAACAATTATAAATATATATGCCCCAAATAATGGACCTGCTATGTTCATTAAAAAAAAAAAACTCAAGTTCAAGAGTCAATTAAACCACAACATAATAATTTTGGGTGACTTTAACACACCTCTTTCATCACAAGATAAATCTTTTAAGCAAAAGCTGAACAAAGAAATTATAAAACTTAATAATACAATCAATAACTTAGACTTAACTGACATATATAGAATATTCTATCCTTCAGTCAGAGAATATACTTTCTTCTCAGCAGCACATAGATTCTTCTGTAAAATAGACCATATACTATGCCACAAAGAAAGCTATTAGCACATATAAAACAGTAGAGATATTACCCAGCATTTTTCATATCATAATGGAATGAAATTAGAAATCAATGATAGAATAAGAAAGACAATCCACACCTGAAGACTAAATAATATGCTACTGAATGAACAATGGGTCACAGAAGACATCAAGAAGGAGATTAAAAATTTTTTTAGCAGTGAATGAGAACACAGATACAAAATATCAAAATCTCTAGGACACTTTCAAAGCAGTTCTAAGAGGAAAGTTTATTGCATGTAGTTCACTCCTTAAAACAAGAAAATGTCAACAAATAAATGACTTAACACTACATCTCAAGTCCCTAGAAAAAGAAGAACAAATCAACACCAAAAGCAGCAAAAGACAAGAAATAATTAAAATCAGACCTGAAATCAATGAAATTAAAACCAAAGAAACAATTGAAAAAAATTGAAAGAACAAAAAGTTGATTCTTTCTTTGAAAAAATAATTAAAACCAATGAACCTTAGCTAATGAAGAGAAGAAGAGAGAAAACTCAAATCACTAATAAACACAATGAAGCAGGAAATATCACAACAGACACTATGGATATACAGAAGATAATTAAAAATTATTTTGAAAACTTGTACTCCAAAAAAAATTGAATATATTGAAGGAATTGCCAAATTTCTAGTCATATAATTTGCCCAAATTGAGCCAAGATCATATACACAAGTTAAACAGATAAATTTCAAGCAAAAAAAGCAGACACCATCAAAAGTCTATGAATTAAAAAAGCCAAGGACCAGACAGATACACAGCCGAGTTCTACAAGACCTTTAAAGAATAACTAATACCAATGCTCTCCAATTTATTTCAGAAAATAGAAAAAGAGGCAGAACTTCCAAACTCATTCTGTGAGGCCAATATCACTCTTATTCCAAAACCTGGCAAAGTCACATCATAAACGAAAATTTCAGACCAATATCTCTAATGAACATAGATACAAAAATTCACAATAAAATTCGGGTAAATGAAAAACAAAAACATATCTTGGAAAAAATAAATCAAATTGATAAATCTTTTGGCATGCTAATGAAGAAAATGAGAGAAAACACAAATAACTAAAATTGTGATGAAACGCTATTTTGATGAACACCATTGAAATACACATGATAATCAGAAAACTACCCTTAACATCTATGCTAAAATAAAACAAAAAATCATAAACACATGCACAAATTTCTAGATACATATGACTTAACAAAATTGAACAAGAGGACATAGAAAATTTAAAGAAATCAATTTTAAGCAATGAACTTGAAGACACCATCCAAAGCCTACCAACAAAGAAAAGCCCAGAACTAAATGGATTCTCAGGCAAGATTTCCACACCTCAAAGAATAACATCAACCTCCTCAAATTATTTCATGAAATACAAAGGAAAGAACCTTTCAAACAAATTCTTTAAAGATAGAATCACTCTGATAACCAAACCAGAAAAAGTATATCATGTATACACAATTTCAGACCACTATCCCTGATGAACATAGAAGCACAAATTCTTCATTATAAACCTGTCAAATACATACAAAAAGCATATTTAAAAGATAGTACACAATGAGACGTTGTTTATCCCAGGGATGTAAGTTTGGTTCAACCTCTGGAAATCACTAACTTTTCACCTCAATAGACTTAAAGACAAGAATAACATGTTTATCTCAATAATTGCAGAAAAGGCATTGGAAAAAAATCAGCATCCATTCATGTTCAAAAGCAGTACAAAGACTAGGGATAGTAAGACCATATCTCAACATTGTAAAAGCAATATATTCTAAACCAAAGACTGACATCATTCTAAATGAAGAAAAACTGAAAGTGTTGCCTCTAAAACCTGAAACAAGCCAGGTATGCCCTCTTTCACCAACTTTATTCAACATAGTCCTTGAAACCCTAGCCAGAGCAATTAGAAGAAAAAATTATAGGGATATGACAAAGAAAAAAAAGACTCAACCTGTCCCTATTTGCTGATAGCATGATTGTATATTTAGAAGACCCAAAAAACTCCACAATAAATATTTTGGAACTCAAAAACTTAACAAAGTAGCAGGATATAAAGTAAACATGCATAAATCAATTACATTTCCACACACTAATGATGATTCAGCTGAAAGATAAATTGGGAAAATTATCCCATTTACAATATCCTAAAAAAATAAAATGAAATGTTTACAAATAAATTTAGCAAAAGAGGTGAAAGATGTCTACAAAGCAAATTACAGGGCAATAAAGAATAAAAATTGAAGATCTTAAAATATGAAAAAAACCTCCCATGGTCTTGGATGGGCAGAATTAATATTGTCAAAAATGGCCATACTATCAAAACAGCTTTAAAAATTTTAAGACATTTCCTATTAAAATTGCAATTATGTTCTTCTTTTCTATGAAGAAAAGAATGTAGAAAAAGCAGTCATTGCATTCACTTGAAGAAATAAGGGGCCTAGAATAGCCAGGGCAATTCTCAGTGAGAAAACTGAAGCATGAGGCATCACAATACCAGACTGCAAATTATTCTAGAAAGCCACAGTAACAAAAATGACATGGTATTGACACCAAAACAGACATGCATACTGATGGTACAGAATAGAACATGCAGAGACAAACTCACATAAGTATGCTTATCTCATAGTATCCAAAGGCACCCTAAACATACAATTGAACAAAAGAAAGCATCTTCAACAAATGATGCTGGGAAAACTGAAAATCTATATGCAGCAAAATGAAACTAAACCCCTGTATTTCACCCTGCACAAAATTCAACTCAAAGTGAATCATGGACCTTGACATTAGAACAAAGATCCTGTGCCTACTAGAAAACAATTAGGCCCAACTCTTCATCATGTCAGGTGAGGAATCAAATTTCTCAACAAGACTCCTAAAGCACAAGAAGGAAAATCAAGAGTCAATAAATGCCTCTGACTTCAATGCCAAGTATCTCCCACCCCAAAAAAAAAAAACTTTTGGTACATATACACAATGGAATATTACTCAGTCACACTCAAAATCTTCTTCACAGCATAGGAAAAAAAGAACATGAAGAGAGAACATAGACAATCGGAGAAAATCTTTGCCATCTATACGTCAGATAGAGAATTAATCTCTAGGATATGTAAAGAACTAAAAAAAAAGTAACAAAAAATAAATAAATAATAAAAATAAATAAACCAAACAATAAGTGGATAAATTAACAGACACATCACAAAAGAAAAAATGTGATCAGGTAACAAATGTATGAAAAAATGTTCCACATCTCTAGCAATTAGAGAAATACAAATTAAAACTACACTGAGATTTCACCTCACTCCAGTCAGAATGGCAATAACCAAGAATAAAATAACATTAAATATTGGTGAGGATGTTTGGAAAAAGGTACACTCATACACTGCTATTGGGACAGCAAATGGGTACAAACACTCTGGAAAGCAATGTAGGGGTTCTTTAGAAAACTTGAAATTGAAACACTATTTGACTCAGTTATCCCACTCCTTGGCATATACCCAACGGACTTGCTTTCAGCATACTATGGTGATGCAGCCACATCAATATTTATAGCAGCTTACTTCACAATAGCTAAGCTATAAAGGCAACATAGATGCCCCTCAATGATGAATGGATAAAGAACACGTAGTACAATTTTGGTATAGTGGTGCAAACCTATAATCCCAGCAGCTTGGAAGGCTGAGGCAGGAGCATCACAACTCCAAAGCCAGCCTCAGCAAAATTGAGGTGCTAAGCAACTCAGTGAGACCCTGTCTCTAAATAAAATACAAAATAGGGCTGGGAATGTGTTTTGGTGGTCAAGTGCCCCTGACTTCAATGCCCAATATCCCCCCCAAAAAAAGAAGAAGAAAATCTGGTACATATACACAATGGAATATTATTCAGTCATAAAGTAGAATGAAGTATGGTATTTAGTGGTACATGGATGGAATTGGAGAGTATCATGCCAAGTGAAATAAGCCAATACAAAAAAAAAAAAAAAGCTGAATACTCTCTCCGATATGTGGATGCTAACACAAAATAGGTAGGTGGAAGTTCACTGGATTGGACAGAGGAAAATGGGTAGAAAGAATGAAGGATAGGAATGGGAAAGATGGTAGAATGAATCAGACAAAACTTTCCTATGTTCATATATGAATACACAACCAGTGTAACTCCTCATCATGAACAATCACAAAAATAAGATGTTAAACTTTATATATGTATGATACATAAAATGTGTTATACTGTCATGTATAACTAAAAGGAACAAATAAAGGGAATTATAATCAAATTGTATGTGTGAGTGTATGGAAACAAATAAAAATAAAAGAATGTGATTAGTTATGGCAGAAATGGTCTCTGGATATAAATAAGTAATTCAGGCCAATTTCCTTTCAGTGTTCCCATTTTCTCTTCCCCTGTTATAACACAGCACAACAGCATCCCCAGATGCCAGTGTTATGTTGATGGGCTTCCCAGTCTCTAGAATCATGAAACATATAAACTTATACTGTTTAATATTTATACATCCTGTGGTATTGTCATTGGAATTCTAAAATAATTAATACCTGACCTCTAGCCTGGCATGGTGGTACATGCATGTAATCCCTGTGACTTGGGAGTCACCAGTATCCAAAAAATTACCTCTAGAAATTAGGAGTAAACATTAGCACTATTTAAAGGTGGATAAAAATTGTGTAGTATGTAAGCAGGTCTGACTTCCATTAGAGCAGAAAGAACAAGTGTCTGGAGGACTTAATAGTTTGGGGGCACTAAGAAAATATTATTTTATAACCAGAAGCAATATGAATATAATACAGGAAGGATTATATTTTCCTCTATTCTGATGAGTCATAAAATATATTTTAATTTACATGTTATCTACAAAAAGGATCTCTGAACGAAGAAGCATGCAGAGACCACAAAGATCATGGTGTGTCCTCAGTAGGATGAAGTGCAATTCAACTCCTCATGGAAGACACTCAAAAGCAGTGTTACAGGGTGGAAGAATACATTAAGAAAGGAAAACCTACTGTATAATTCCATTCACAAAATGTTTTAAAAGTATAGACTGAGCAAATACCACAGAGAGCAATTCACTGGTTGCCTGGAAGGTGGTATGAGAACAGTTAGAGGACGTATTCCCACAAGGCACAGGAGGCTTGTGTGGTGTGGTGAGTTTCTTGACCTTATGTGTGCATGTTCTCAAATGTGTGAACATATCTCAATATTTGTACAAAATTTCACTTCTGGGTAGTTCAATGTCTGCCAAATATTCCATAATAATAAAATGTATATAAAAATAGGCTACAACCAGAGTAACTGGAGTACATAATGAGAACTAAGGAGAGGATCACACAGTTCTGGATCTCCTGGAAATAGGGAAGAATGGATGGAGAAACCACAGAAGAAGATATAAATTCTTCCAAGATTAGGATTAAGCAGGTGAACATAAATATTTCAGGGTACCATCATCTTTATCTACAACACATGTAATTCCCCATCAGATGTCAAAACTGAGACAATCAGGGTTGCACTGGCTGCCTCATCACCTAAACTTCAGGGAAAGGAGACCATAGCATTCTGAATGTTCAGCATCTCAAGCTAAAGAGGAGCAATGATTTATGTTTATATGGAGACATTTTCCTAGGAACATGCTGCTGTGGATGATTCTAAGGACAGAGGACAAGAGGCTCCTCACTCAAAGAAGTGATTCAGGAAATTCAGCTGGGCTTATACTACTAGTAGCAGAAAAAGCCAAAAAACAAGCCTGAGCAAAGCTTCTTGATGTTTGCTCTCCTGACAGATGGTAAAGGGTTTTTTTTTTTTTCTTACTTCCCCATGAGTCTGGAGCAAGACTACTGTCATAAGACTGACAGTAATAGTCAGCCTCATCCTCAGGCTGAAGCCCAGTGATGGTCAGTGAAGCAGAGTTGCCAGACTTGGAGCCAGAGAAGCGATCAGGGACTCCTGAGGGTCGATTACTATTATCATAGATGAAGAGTTTAGGGGCTGTTTGGGGGAACTGCTGATACCAGTTTACAATATAGGTACCAATATTGGTGCTGCTTCCAGTGCAGGAGATGGTGATGCTCTGTCCTGGAGTCCCAGACAGTGAGGGCTGCTGCGTTAGTACAGACTGGGCCCAGGACCCTGAAAGAGAGACACAGAGAGAGTGATTTTTGTCTAGAAAATAGAGTAGAATCAGGATCCATATCAGAGGACTCCCACAACATATTCCTCCTCCATATCATGTCACCTGTACACTGAACAAGGAATGTGAAGAGGAGACAGGACCAGGTCATGGTGAAGGTCATCCTGAGCTCTGTCTTCAGTTCACGATGCTGAGGAGAGTTTCCCCCAAGTCTCTCCCTTGCCTTCTTAATACACTGAGAAGGGGAGAGTCTATCTATGCAAATTTGTGTCATCCAGGTTTTCTAATTGCACCCTGGGCCCTGGTTAACATAATGTATATAAAGATGCCAAGTGGGTGTGCAAGGGTGGAGTTGGGTTGGCTCAGGGAAATGAAAGTTCACAGCTGTGAGCCCTAACAAGAGAGCATCGGGCAGGACCAGGTGGCTTATTACAGTTCTGGTTACTTCCCAACCCCTCTTAATGGGTCTTCAGTGCCCCCTGTTGTCCAAGCCCATACACCTCATCATGTGACATTCTATCAGAAGTCCTGAGACAGTCTTGCATCCCCACTGAATATGCAGGCGAGTGAGCCCTTCTGTGGCCTCCCATTACCACAGGGTGGCCATTTTGCTTTCCTCAGATCCTCATGGAGAATTTATGTATAGTTCACTTGACACTTCACTGTACAGGACTAAAATGCTGTCTTCTATATAAATTCTTCCCAGATCAGGATTAAGCAGGTGAACATAAATGTTTCAGGGTAACATCATTTTATCTACAATAAAAAGCTTTGTTTTGGGGTCTGTTGTGAAAACTTATGGGTTGCCATTTAGAAGGTACTTGTGTGCATGTTTTCAAGCTTTCTCAGTTCACGTTTGTAACCCTTATTGCCAGTTAACTTATTGAAAGTGAGTGAGGATTGTGACTATCAGCTATGCACAGCCATTTAGCACTTCAGCCACCATTGGCTACATGCAATGTCACAGGGACTGTAGACATTGAAAGGACTAAATTTGCAGGACTTGTGAATGTTTTTAATTATGAATGAAAATGCCCTGTCTCCTAGCCAGTAACAAGGATGCAGGTGGTCTGGGCATGAATATCAGCCTTTTCTTCATATTTGTTCAATATGACTCAGTGTATTTCACAAGGGTGAAAAAATTTCAATTTAGGAATGTTTTTAAAATGTTCCATTTCCATTTTTAATTTTTACTTTTTTATTTTTATTTTTATTTTTATTTGATATTACTACTTATAGATGACACTAGAATGTATTTTGACATATTATACATACATGGAGTTTAACTTTCAATTTTTTTAGTTGTACATAGTTTATAATTACATTGGTCATGTGTTCATATATGAATATAGAAAAGTAATGTCTGATTCATTCTACTATCTTTCCTATTCCCAATCCCCCTCCCTTCCCCTTATTATCCTTTGTCAACCCAAAGTACTTTTATTCTTCCTTACATGTCTGACCTTATTGTGAGTTAACATGCACATATCAGAGAGACCACTCACCTTTTGTTTTGTGGAGATTGGCTTATTTCACACAGCATTGTAGTCTTCAGTTCCATCTATTTACCAGCAAATGCCACAATTTTCTTTCTCTTTATGTCTAAAAATATCCCATTGTTTATATAGACCACATTTTCTTTATGAATTTATCTATTTAAGGGCACCTAGGCTTTTCTCATAGTTTAGATATTGTGAATTAAGCTACTGTAAACATTGATGTGGCTATCTCACTATAGTGTGCTCTTTTTAAGTCCTTTGTGTATAAACTTAGGAGTGGGATAGCTTAAACAAATGGTGGTTCCATTGCAAGCTTTCTGAAGTATCTCCATATGGCTTTCCAGGGTGGTTGCACCCTTTAGCATTTCCACCGGCAATGTATGAGTGTACCTTTATCAAATTTATTGCTTGTATTCTTGATAATAGCTATGGTGACTGGAGTGAGATGGAATCTCAATGCAGTTTTAATTTGAATTTCTCTAACTTCTAGAGATGTTGAATATTTTTTCACAATTTTGACTGTTCCAGATCCCAAGATAGGTAACATATGCCATTCTGGGGCCTAGCTTTCATACTTAGGAATGTAACTCAACTCATGGTAGATTGGTACTCTTCAATTCCAGCAATATTTAAATATAGACTGAAGTAAAAATCAAGCAGCTATTTTTATTTCACTGAGAAGAGAAATTATGAACATTCTGAAATCAAATATTTTTTTCATATTTATGAAAGAGGTAGTATAAAGATTAGAAAATACAGTATTTTAAAATGAATTACCTTTAAAATTACATTTTAAAATAAATTATACATGGAATATGAACATTAGCAAGTTATTCAAATTTATACAATTTTAATATATTAAATATCAATCATTATTCCTCTTTTATTCTTCTTTCTTTCCTCTGAAAGGAACAATTATAGGTCAACTTGAGATTTTTTGTAGCTTTAATGAAACATTGTGTTTATCTAAAATTTATTTTTCCACCTTCACATGGTTCTCTCAACTGCAATGAATGTTAATGTCCTGCAAATTTTTCCAGCTTCACTTTCCCTTCAGTTAACAAAAGAGCAAGACCAAAAGATTTTTTTTACTCCACTGAAGATATAAAAGTTTAATTCTCCTCTTCTTCATGAGTGTACCTATATCAACCAGCACATATAAAATTTTCTTTTGATTATCTTCCATAATTTTATCTTCAAATATGAACCCAGAACATTTGAACTCTTTACACCAAGCACCATGAAAATAATTATATAAAATGACCAAAGTTTCCAAAAGAAAATTGCAGATAGAAAGTAAGCACATTATGGTGCAACTGAAAACAGGTCCAATCACTCTAAAAAGCAATATAAATATTTCTTAGAAATCTTGGAATGGAACCATAACTTGATCCAGTTACCCCACTCCTCAGCATATACCCAAAGGACTTAAAATCAGAATACTACAATGACTCAGCCACATTGATGATTATAGAAGCTCAATTCACAATACCCAAGTTATGAACCAACTCGGGCACCTTTCAACAGATGAATCAAAAGAAAATGTGGTATATATACACAATGGAATATTACTCAACCATAAAGAGATATAAAATTATGGCATTCTCTTGTAGATGGATGCAACTGAAGACTATCATGCTAAGTTATATAAGCCAGTCCCAAAAAACCAAAGGCCAAATGTTCTATGTGATGTGTGGATAAACCCATAGCAACTGAAAGTAGGGAGAAGAATTGAAGATCATTGGATAGACAAAGGGAAATAGAGGGAAGGGAGGTGCGATGAGAAAAGAAAACAAAGTAGATTAAATTAGACAAATCTTTTCTTTCTTATTTTCATTTATTCATATAAATGAATAAATAAAAAAAGAAAGTGTAACTCTACATTATTTTCAGCAATAAAAATAGAATCAAAATTGTAATGTGTTTCACCTCGTGTGTGTGTGTGTGTGTGTGTGTGTGTGTGTATCAAGATATATGCTGTCATAGATATCTAAAAACAACAAATAAAAAAGAAAATAAGCACATGATATTACTCATCTGTTATTAGAATGAGCATATTCAAATAACAATGAAATGAGTTACACCTTTATGGAATAGTTTAATATTCCACAAACACATTTTTTTGGAAATAAACATATACTGAAACTGTATATTCACTGTGAATCCGAACTGAATGTGAAGTTGAAATCAAAATGAATAATGACTTATGCTCAGCTAGAATAAGCTCACGCATTCACTATTTTCAATCTGTGGATTACTGCATAGACACTTGCATACACTGGTTATTCATAGGAAGAATAAACCACTTACATGAGGATATTAGCCTACAATTATACTTCTTTTCTTCATTAATTTAAACTCAATTTTAGGATCTAAGATTAAAGAGATGGAGGATTTTAAATGCACACTGTTCTTTCAACCAGACTTGATATTATGACAAAAGTAAAATAAACCAATTTTATTGTTATGTTCTAACGTTTTGAAATATTGAAATTTGAAATTAAGTTTGGATAATATCTCACATGGTGCAAGAAAACTTATATTTAAAGCATCATTCTTACTGCTTCCACTTGGAGCAGAACATCTGAATTCTATTATTCACATAGATAGTTTACATGAGTCTACAATTAAGTAGTTTTTTAAAAAGCAAATAAAGAGACAAAGTAAAACAAGCACTTAAATATCAATCTGCAGAGACATCACGGATGTTTACATGTTCAACTCAATGATACTGTTTTAAAGAAAATGTATTTACAAAATTCAGGTCTAATTTGCAGGGACAATTTCTGGGCCCTGATGGGCAGATACTGATCGATGCTATAAATTTATTATGATCAATATGTAAATTTATTTCATATACATATACAATTATGTAAGAAAAATAAAAGGAGACACAGAAACAAGATGCAGAGGCAGGAAAGATGGCTGCTCATCCAAGTTAACACATTTATTTATACAAATAAATTACATTAGGCCAATAGTACCATAAGTACATTATACTGTTTATGGTATCAGCAAGATTGCTTATTCTGCAGTTACTTTCTATATTTACAATATGCAATGTTAGGAGCTCTGTGCAACTCACAAGTAAGACCATTGTCTGAAGTTACTGTTAGGTGAGGAGATACAGGAGCACTGGGGCTTGGTGAAACATTGTGTTTATCTAGCAAGTAACTTCCTTTATTCCCAGGAGCTATGTATCTGAGATCAAGGTCTAGGCTGATAAGAATCTAGCACAGAGCCTCCTTATACAAGGCATTGCCACAATAACTAGACATTGCACATGTATTAGTTACCATACTAGTTCCTAAGAGAAACTACAGGGCATTCTAAGGGTAGGGAACACAGTACCTGTTGTTTCTCAGGAGTTTTCTCACCAGAGGAACACTTCCTGTATATTTCCATGGTCAGAATCTGTACCTAATTTTGCATAATTCATAATTGAAATAAAATGTTGTTATATATTAAAATATATGGATATTATGGGTTATCCTCTTGATGGGTTTCAACTTCTCTACCATATCTCTTTACTAATGATAATTTACAATTTTATTATTTTTACATTTAATATAATTTTTATAATTTTTTTAGTTTTATTTTTACAGTTTCTGTGAGTATTGTGAAATGGGAAGAGAATATGTTGTGCCACTAATGTAAACTAGAATCTGATGTTTTATTTTATTTTTTTTTCTTTATGTTTTTTTTTTTTTTTTAAAGAGAGAGTGACAGAGGAAAGAGAGAGAGAGAGAGAGAGAGAGAGAGAGAGAGAGAGAGAGAGAGAGAATTTTTTTTAATATTTATTCTTTAGTTCTCGGCGGACACAACATCTTTGTTGGTATGTGGTGCTGAGGATCGAACCTGGGCCGCACGCATGCCAGGCGAGCGCGCTACCGCTTAAGCCACATCCCCAGCCCCTGATGTTTTATTTTATAAACAGTAAGGTTCTTAACTACCACAGTAAACTGACATAAACCTAGAACCTCTACAGATGAGGGTTTTGTCCCAATGGCTCACTTGGTTGTGTCACTGTCATAAATACTAATTTCTTATACAAGACAGTAATAATTGGCCTTGTCCTCAATCTGCAGCCTAGAGTTTTACAAATACACTTATTGGTTGAGACATCTTTGTATCTAGAAAGTCAATTGAGGTGCTCAGGACCCATCTTTTCTCTGATTCAGAATATTAGTTCTTAGATACAAGTCCTGCCATTACCAGTACATGTTTTCTCTACCACCTGTTAAGAGTGCAGGGGAGTCTTGGTGTTGATCCAGGGATGAAGAGAAGGGAAGTAACCATGTAGGCTTAGGCAAAGAGAGGGAATCTGCAAGTATAGAACCATCACAGTGAAGGGCAGAGGCAGAGGTAAGTGACTTGGCTATCCAAGGCAGAGGGTAATGACTCAAGTTAGGGGTCTACCCTAGATTTCTGAGGCCTGTACCTACCTATGCATTGAAAGAAGAGCAGAAGTAGGAAAGGACTCCAGGCCATGGTGGACACAGTCACTTACTAGGCCTCACATGGATAAATCCACTGCCCCCCTCCCTTAACCAGTTCTATTGGCCTCCCAGAGTTGGGGCTGCTCATGAAATGTGTCTCTACCACGTATCTCTACCCCATGTGTAGCCCAGTGTCTGAGTCCTTTACCAAGGGAGGGTGGCATGATGCACTAGCTTGCTTAATAACTGGGGTTTATGAGGAAACTACTTCTAGGACCACACCAATGTCCAAGTTCATGGGGCTCTACCCATGTGAACATCTGTGTAGATTCCCAAGGTGACCTCTGCATTGACCAGAACATGTTTAGTCAGAACTGTGTTCATCATTATATCTCATATTAGAGCATCTCCTCTGGGGAAAAAGTAAGACAAAATTGGTGCAAAGATATTGGGCAGAGGGTATTTGTTGGTGTATGATAAAAGATGAGAACAGAGGAAATAGGACAGAGGTGAAATTCCAAGTGCCTCTTAGGTATGAAACCTGGAAATAAATCTCAAATAGAAGAGGAGCAGGTAGTCCAGAGAACAAGATGAGGGAAAGGCAACACCTGTGTTCAGATTCACACAGTGAGGCCAGGTGGAAGAGCAGGTCAGAGGACAATTTGTTGTACACTTGTCACATGGTGATCATGGTATGAAAAGGTGGAAATTATTTAGTAATTTTAGGGACAATCCTGGCTGCAGGGAATCATTTCCCTCCAATAGGATTAATGCTGAAGTTAAATTAACCTCTAGTTAGGGAATTAAGTGATTCACTCAATTCTCTTTTTACTCATCTATTTTTTAAGAATGAATGAGATGCTTCATATACATCAGAAAATAGAGATAATAAATGAATTTAAGGAGTGGTCCCAGGCCATGGGAGCAGCAGAAGCCAGGCACGATAGGGATGGAATTGCCCAAAAGGATACTTCAGCTTGAGAAATTCTTTCTCATACAGGTTAGGGAAGAGAGATATCTCAGTAGTTGCAGGGTCAGAAAGTAGCAAGGTCTCCAAAGCCCTGAAAGACCTCATGTTGGGACCAGATATGGGAGTAGGAAGAGGGGAATAAGCACAGCCCTTATTCTGAGGGTGAATGCATCACCAAAGGTGGTTGTAGCAGCCCAGGAAGTACCCATCACATTTCTTATAAGGGATCCTACAGTGGAACCAGATTTGATGTCAGGCCTCTGCCCTGAATGATAAATCGAAATAAGCAGGATAAACGACAGAAATGTAGAAGGCCAAAAAAATAAAATAAACTTAGAATTAAAAGGGATGGGACTTCCTCATCCTATGGACTCCATCTGCCTTTTGGATCCCCTACTTCCTGGGAGGAAATCTGTTCTGCTATCCTTCAATAAAGCTTTTTTATTTTCTAAACTAAACTTGCCTTGGCATGCTTCTCTCGTGTTATACTTCAGCACCCAGGGAAGCAGGACTCTTCAAGGTAACTAGTGGAATCACTATGATGCCAGAAAATCCTACCTATGAAAGTCCACATTATCCTGAGTGCTTTCACATGAAGAAGAGTGTCATCCTTGGGACTTACCTCACTTAACTTTCCAGGAAGTCTCTCAGAGTTTTCTAATCAATGGTGGAACCTCTCCTTCAGTCTCTCATGTCCCTCAAGAAAGTTTGCTGATTTCACTACTAAACTTCTTATCACATCCCTACCCCAATGCCTAACTTTCTCTACTTGACATCAAACCAAAAGTGCAGATACCCAGCAAGGGAGCCAAGACAGACCTGGGCCTAAAATTTCTCTGATGCCTCCATCCTCACAAAGCATTTTGCTTAGTGTCTCCATACCTGAGAGCCTGTTACAGCCCAAAGCACACACAACTAGAGACAAACAGGTGAGATCTTCTCTGAATCCTTGAAGAGCAGAGACCATGCTGTGGAGGAATGTCCACCTGCTGAAAGAGTCTCTGAATCGTGGGAAAGAACAGAACTCATTTGCTGCTTTTTTTTCCAGATAAAACAATCTAAATCTACAACATCTGGTTGTAAAATCAGATCACCATATTGATCACAATAAAAAGTTTGGATGTTATCATATTTATTTTTGTTGTTATTTGTTTTTAGGGTGATTTTGGTGTTTATTTATTTTCAGTTTTCCTAAGATTTCAGAAACTTTGATTACAAAATTTAGAGGACTTAAATGTATATTTATTCAATGTATATTTAGTATATAAGCATATTAATTTAAAGTTGGTGAAAAGGTATAGCCCATAACAGCAAGCAGGCTGATATTTTTGTACCAATTCCCCATCTGCCTGTGTCACTATGAGAAACATTATTGTGGTCAATGACACAGTAATAGTCAGCCTCATGCAGGCTGCAGCTCAGAAATGAGAAAAAGTTATGAATTGGTTGGGATATCTTTGAATCCAGAGAAGAGGCCAGGAACCCCAGAGCCAAGTAGAATATACAAATCTGAGTAGTATCTTAGGAAAAATCTATAATTGTTCCCCATCTTGTACTGGTCCCACTGTATTCCTTTTTCAGCAACATGGAAGACATTGCTCAGGGTGCAGATGAATCTGACAGATGCTTCAGGAGGTGCTGAAAGGGAGGGTGGCTGAGTCGCCAAAGGCTGGGGAGACAACCTGTAAACAGAGTCAATAATGAGTGCTGGAGTGGGAACCATAATTAAAATACTGCTCATCGGAACTAAAAGAATTGATATATGATGGGAGCTGTCCTGAGTCTATAAGACCTGTCCCTAAGTGTGTACTGAGACAGTAGTGAGAGGAATGAGGGTACAGGCAATGGTAGACCGGTGCTTGATTGCCACAGAGAGACTTTGCTACCTCAGGCTTGTCTTTTTCTCTCTGCTGCTTTCAGGGAAAATAAGTGACTGTTCAGATAAATTAAACTCCTTTCTTCTTGTTTTCTCAGATTACATCTGATTTCTGAATCAGGAGGCTTAGAGAGGATCTGAGGGAAAGGATGCTGAGGGAGATGCCCGTTCTGAGTTTACCATAGGAAATTCCATAGACAGAGCAGCTATTGGAAACCTGCACAGTTCCTGCTTGGAGTCATCACCAGGCCCTGAGAGCATCAGGGTGAAGATCACCTTGGGAAGCACAGGAGGCAGCTCAGCCTTTACTAGACCTGAGGCTAGTGGGGTTCAGACAGCTGTGGGAAACATCATGAAAGCCCTCCCACTGCTCTTCTTTGCCACCTATTGTCACAGGTCAATCTTTAGGGTCCTAAAAGCTGAATGCCACAGATTTGCCACCATCATTGGACACATTGCTTTGCCTGGAATGTCTAGTAATAAGTTGCACATAAGCACAATTTCATCAATATTAGAATGCTGCCTGTCATGTATAAAATATGCAATATATTGGGTTGGGATTGTGGCTCAGCAGTAGATCACTCACCTAGCATATGTGAAGCCCTGGGATCGATCCTCAGTACCAAAACAAATAAATAAAATAAAGATTTTTTTTTAAAATATGCACTATAGAGAAGAAAGAATACAGTGCTGTGAAAGTAATAAGCTCTACCAAAATTCTAATCCTCAACAATTGAAACTCTGTATATGGGACATTAAGGGGTCTTCTCAGAGGAACTGCACCTTGAGTTGAGTCTATGAAATTGAATGAGGTTAGCTTGGAATGTTGTATTGTGGCAGAGTGCTAGCTTAGCATGTTGGAGGCCCACAGTTGAATCTCTAGCAATTACATATATATATATATATATATATATATATATATATATATATATATACATATATACTATGTATTTAAATTACAAATTTCATATTACATATGATATTACATTGCTAGAGATTTTCAAACGTTTTCTTAAAAAATTAATTTGTCCATACAGAATCAGTGGCAATGGAAAACAGGAGAGGGAGATTCATCACAGTTCTGTTCAAAGACAAAATCTTCATAACATGTTACAACACAAGAACCTGCTGGTAGAGAAAGGATAAATATATTAGAAACTGGACATTTCTTGTTTGAATAACCAGGCATTTGCCTGTACAAGAAGTACATCAGAGATTAGATATACTCTGAGAAAGAAGAAAGGAAGGAGTTTAGTTCACCAGAACAGCCACATATTTTCCCTGAGGACATCAGAGAGAATAAGACAAGTCTGAAGTAGCAGAGTCCCTCTGTGGGAATCAAGCACTAATCTACCATGGCCTGTGCTCTCATTCCTCTCTTGTGTATTGTAAAAAAATATGACAATGAGATGGTTTCTCTATGCATGAAAGAAAAATACTTGATAAGGAGTCGGGTGTTTTGGCTTCTTTGTTTAAAAACACTTGACTGTGACCTTGTCTAGTGGCATGCTCTCAACTTAGTGTTAAAGATGGGGTCCAGGAAGTGTGAGGGCAGTCACTGATTGGGAATGTGGATGCCAAGTACAGAGAATAGTTGGTGAGAGAGCACTGGAAGCCTTGTTTAATCAAGTAGTAAAGAATACAATAATTCTGAAAATGCTTTATCTGCTAAGGCTAGCTGTCCATTGTGTGTGCATTTTTTACTTAACCATTCATACAGTATGCATATTATCTAACTTAGTATCTTAAGATTGAGCCTCAAGTGATATGACGAATTTAGGTTTAGGAGAGACTAGCACCATTTTGATTGGCCCAAATACAGATTGCAGGAATGACTGAAGAAGAGTTCAGATAATTCAATTGTGTGGAACATTTCCTCACAAACAATTGACAGTTATTCTCCATTTTGGACTTATATATGAACTGAAACTAACCAGCTCCTTTTCTAAACCTGTCTCTAGGGACAGTCATCATTGGGTGTCAGAGTCATCAGTGTCTGGTCTTATGATTCCCTTATCCTGTAATCATATTTCTAACCAGGCTATATTATTGGAAGGTTAAGAACTCTCTTCCCCATCTGGGTCTGACTTGCTGAGCATCACTGTAATGTATCATACATTAAACCTGTAACACCCTCAGGCTCAGCACATGAGAGGATCACGCAGCTTAGCAAAGGAGCCAGAGAACAAGGAAGGTGAGCAAGTGTTTTTGTTATTTGCATTTCAAATCAGGGTCCTGGGTTCTTGGCTAGACTTCTGCTGCAACCAGTATGAGAAGTTATCATTGGTAACCAAAACTGTTCTGGAGCTACAGATGAGAGTTATTGTCCCTCTTGAGCAGGTGGAAAGTGAGAGCTCCTGAGTCTCACAATTTAAGAAGTGAACCCCAAAACCCAAACAAACAATGTCTAGAATGAGGAAGGACAACACAGGGCCATTACAACAGCTGGAATATAAACACTGAGTGAGAAAGAAAAGGAGACATTTCCAGGCTGTGGTGTGAATTTTGTAAGGATCCCCTGGCCCTAAAGTTTTAGACCAGACTTCCTAATTACCCATGATTTTTTTTGAAAATGCATGGATAAAGGGGGCATATTTATGTGGTGTATTATAACACTATGAGCCCTTTACCATCAACTTTCAAAACATGGTCCTCAGTCCTCACAGCACTTAGATTTTCAGAGGTAGACCCAGGGTGGCTGTGTGTTGTGATTTTCCCCATGGGAAGAAGCAGTTGCTCTAGCACTGTGCATGGTCCACTGAGCAAATATTCATGATCCAATAAAGCTGAACCCTTTGAGTTTCTACCAGTTTTCTACAAATGTCCACAGTGCCATCTGAATGTCTTTTGCTCTAAAATGATAAGATATCATTTGATAAAGCACTGTTCATCATTTGTTTGATATCCTGGCCATGTTTCCAAGACAATATAACATTCATTGCATGAGTTTTCTTTGAGCATTTCTATTTATATCTATTTATCTGTTTTTGTTCTTTGTTTTTTGAAAGCATTCCCAGTTGTGTGCAATTCAATTTTAGTGTTGTGTGTTCTTAACCTTATCTAAATTTTTATCATTAACATACTTGTATTTATTTTGTATAATGCTTTATTGGTTTATCTCAATTATAAGATAATAGTGGGATTTATGGTCCACATAATTTTACACATAGGAAACACAAATCATCAATTTAATTCCCCAGTATTCTCCCTTTCCCTCCATATACCATCCCCTGTGTCTTTACTCTACAGGTATCATTTCTGTTTTTCTTTACTTTCTGCATTAAAATTTTTAATAAAATTGGGATTCACTGTGATATATTTCTACATGCACATAGCATCGTTGGTTTGATGTCCTTCCACAGGACCTGCCATCCCTTTGATTTCTTCCTTCATGAATCTTTTTTTACTCACTATATCTCCCTTCAAGGACCCAGTTCTTTCTTTTATAAGTGGAACATAACAAGAGAAAAAGAAATAAAGATGCGACCTCAATCATGAGTGTTTTGAAAGAGTTAAAGAAGTGTTTTCTTAACTAACTTCCTGATAAGATTGTTGAGTTTGAGCTTCTCATTGGAGGTTGACAGAACTTAAGTAAAAAATGATTTTAGTAATTTTTTCTTCTGGGATAAAAAAAGAAAGAGGAAATGCTCCAAGTTAGAGAATTAAATTTTATTTTTGTTCCATTTTCATTTTTTTAACTACTTCAATGAAGATAAAGTCAGTCATGCAGATGGTCAACATGACCACACTACTCAAAAAAAAAAAAAAAAGCACAGATGGGCATTACTGGTTGTTTTTTTTTTGTTGTTTGTTTGTTTGTTTTTGGTTTGTCTGTTTGTTGGTTGGTATCAGGGATTGAACTTAAAGGGGCTTAATTACTGAGCCATATCCCAGCCCCAACCATTTTATTATTGTTGTTGTTGTTGTTGTTGTTGTTGTTGTTGTTTTTGCTGTTTCTTAGGTTCTTGCTAAGTTGCAGAGGCTGGCTTTGAAACTTGTCCTCCTGCCCCAGCCTCCCAAGCTGCTGGAATTA
Organism: Spermophilus citellus; assembly: GCF_964194105.1. Lineage (NCBI taxonomy): Eukaryota > Metazoa > Chordata > Mammalia > Rodentia > Sciuridae > Spermophilus > Spermophilus citellus. The sequence continues at coordinate 108,423,332 of NC_138184.1, forward strand.
CCACACCCAGATTTTAGAGTTTTCCTGTTTGACAATAATGTTTGCATGATAGCACATATTGTTTTTAGGAATATTATCAATGTCAGTGATTATACCAGAAGAGAACAACTAGCCTTTTAGAAGAAGATTAAAACTCTTTCCTCTTCAATTTCTGAAGACCTGTTTTGTGGCCTGATATATAACCTACCCTGCCAATGAATCCGTAGTTAACTGAGAATAATGTTCCTAAGCTCCAGTGACTAATTTGGGTGAGAGTCTTAGAAGAGCCTCATATTAGTTAGGACACTGTTTCCCACACTTCTGATCAGGACAAGCAGGTTTTTAATTGCCTACTTGCATCTCCCTGTCCTAAAATCAATCTTGCTAATCTACCTGCTGTGGAGCAAGTGGAGCTTTATACTGAATCAGACACACACTGAAAACACATTATGCATTATCATTGAAATACATAGACTTAGCAATTTTACTTTGTTATTAGACCAGATAGTTCTGTCATTCTGGATGAACCCAATTGCAAGTCTCTGATGTGAAATAACATGGCAAAATTCTTCTTCACAAATTTTTTCTACTGCATGTGATGAATGGTGATTGACCATGTGTTCCTTTTATTCTTTTACTAATTCAACACGGGGTTACTCAGCATAATTCTTTTCAATCTGCAGAAGGAATCATGCAGGGAAGAAGAAGGGCAATAGCTCTTCAACTTATCATGCTATTGTCCAGATACAGCACAGGACTGCTCTGATTCTACTTTATTGGGAAAAACAGTCCTTAGCCAAGGCACTCTTCTTAGAGGCAGAGAATTATATCTGGCACTCAAAATGACCTGGAATCTTGGAAACCATGCAGCACTTGTGCATATGTATGATGCAGAGTCTCATGTCCAACTAATTCCTGGACACCTTTTAAGTTGCTCACAAAAGCAAGCCTTCAGTATTCCAAGTTGAGTATTAGGATAAATAGCTCCTCTGTGACATTGTTGTTGTTGTTTAATTGTTTTGTTTTGGGAACAGTTTTCCCTCAGTTGTTGAATCTTGTCTTCCACTTATTATTCCCACTGGCTCAGCCACTAGAGTATCTGGAATTATATGCATGCACCACCACAGATGGCAAAACAAAGTCTTCACTGACCAGAAATCAAACTTGGGTCATGGCATTGAGAGAGCTGAATCCTAACCACTAGATCACCCAAAGCATCTTACTCATACAAATAGACCTACTGTTGTGTTCACACAAGGACCGTCTGGTGGTTCTCATGGGTGGTAGAGAAGCTTTTCCTGGCTAATTGTACTCTCCAATGTTCACCCTATGTCCAAGGGTGAAAATGCACTCATTTGACCTTTTCCTGCAGCTGCTTGTTGTACAGAGAAAGCTCTGGATGCAGCCTGTACCCCTCTCACTCTGGCTACCTCATGGTAAGGTTAATAGCCCTCTTTCTTTTTTCATTGTTCAAACATCTGTTTATTGTGCCCCAAATCAGCAAGGGACAATTTGGACTCCCATGTAGGTCCCTTGAATTCACTTCCATAGTTTTCATAGGTTTTAAAGTGAGAGAATGCAGAACAACACAGCAAACAGAGTGGCCCTCAGAACTCCTGTTTTTTTTCAACTTTTTGTCTCTTAGCTGCAACCACCCAAATAAACATTTTGTCCCTTAAGGAATCTAAGGGGAAGTGTCTCAGGTCCAGATCTTGCCATCTTTGCCATCCCCCTTATATGTCCTTGCACATCTTCTTGGAAAATGAGGTGTTTCCCAGATTTTGTTTATAAACCAAAGCAGGGAATCTCAGCTGAGATGAGAGTAAGAGGGAAACATGAAGGGCATTCATTTCTTATTTACCTCACTGAAATTCAGAAACCTGATTTGGACTCTCCACAGGAAGGATATATACTAAAATGGTTTTGAATCTTTTCTCATGGATGTGCCACAATCATGGACATGGCTGAGAATACACACCTTCACCACCTGTCCCTGTCCTAAGCCTCCCTGATGTGTCGTTTGTTGCTATCAGAATATGGAGATATCACAATTTTCTTAGGAGTATTCATGTCATCATATGGGCTCCAGGAAATGTAGTGCAGTTACAGAGGTCTTTGCAGAGGTCGTGGTAATGTAAGAGACACTCTCCAATCTCTCTGACCTAAGCACACAGGGCAGGAGCCTGATACTCCCAGTGCTTTTCAGCTTCAAAGTAACTCCCTGGGAGTCTTATATGTCAGCTCTCTTTCCTTTTATCTCAGACGCACCACAAGCCCTGACTTAGGACAGACACTCTTCCAAGTGAGGAGATGAAGGGCCTGGCTAGGCATATGCACAGGCCCAATCATGAGATATTAAGCCCAATGAAGAGTGAGCAGATATCAGAGGAAAAAGGTTTCTAAATCTACTACAATAATTTTTGAATTAAAGATCTTAGATCAGTATGTCTATAATACAATGAACACAATGAAGGCTGGATTATATTGCTCTCTATACTGATGGAGTTATAAAATAAAACTCTAACATAGAAGTGATCAGAGAAAAGTGTCCATCAGGACAGAAATTATGAGGGACAACCAAGGCCATACAGAATCAAAGGAAATACAATACAATGTGAAATGGCCCCCAAAAGGAATTTATAACTGAAATAAATCATTCAAGAATGAATATCATTTTCCAACATCGCCAGCGTCAAGGAAGCAGCAATTCCAATGTCTCCACATTAACGGGATCAGAAAGACCCATTGGAACAGCTGCAGTCTACCTACTGAGGAACTTCTAGCAAAATTCCATTAAGGGGGACCTGCCGGGAATTGGTAGGTTTATTAGAAGTGTCAGATTGTCCCAGACAAGTGGATCTTGGCCGGCCACGCGGGCGCAGAGGTCCAGTCCCACAGCCACCAGCTGCTTCTGCAAGCGGCCGGCGGCCCAGAGAGGCGCGGCCCGCCCGAACCGGCAGACGGCACCCACCAGCTCGGCCCTCCCAGGAGGCCCCGCTCTCGCTCAGCGAACGGCCACCCCGCCCGCCCGGATCTTAGCCACACAGCCGCAGCTGCCCAGCTCTACAGGCAGTCCCCGGCGGCCCGACGCAGCAAGAAGTGTCCCCACCTGGCCCAGCAGACAGCCTGTGCCCTCCCGGCTCTACTAACAGCCCCGCCCACCCTGCAAACGGCTCCCCCCACCCCCCGCCGAGACAGCGCGAAGGGAATCTAACCAACCCTTTACGAAATAGCGAACTGGGAACTAAAACCAGAGATTGTGTCAGACCAGAGACAAGCCAGTTCCACCCCTCCCTTCGGACACTCTGGCAAGGAGCCAGGGGCCCGCCATAGCAGAGAGGGGAAGTCACCAAAGTTCGGCCAAAGAGATTCCTTCCCAGCGGAATCTACTTTAGCAGGTGTGTGACTCCCACCCACATCAGATACAAACAACCGGGAAACTTCAAAATCTCTCCAAAGGACTCTCGACCCCCAACTCCCCCTACTGCCAGTGACAAGGGCATGACTGCAGGGGCAGAGGGAAGCAGAGAAGACTCCCCACCCCCAACTCCCCCAACCGCGAACTGAGAGGGTGTGACGGTAGGGGCAGAGGGAAACAGAGGACACTCCAGACCCCCAACTCCTCCTACCACCAGCGGAGTGGTTGTGACTGTAGGGGCTGAGCGAAGTAGAGGGGATCCTCGACCTCCAACTCCTATTACCACCAGCAGCGACCCCAATGGTCTTAGCTGCCAGATTCCGAAGGTGTGCCCACTGAAGGGGTCCGGAAAAATTAAACAATTGACTCCCAGACCACAGCTCCACAGCACTGGGGCTTAGATGAATGACAGAGAGAGTGCTCAGTAGTTAGGGAAATAGAGCACTCTGTGGGACTGAAAGTGTAACCAAATCCTTGGGGAACTGCCTCCGGTGAGCAGGACCTGGCTGGCTGGCAGGAGGAAGGGGAGGAGGGGCCGTAGAAGTGAAACGACTCTGGACCAACAGGATTGAGAGACTCCCAGGAACTGCCTTACAGGGATTGCTGTTGACACATTGAGGGCAAAATTCAGCCCGGAGGGCACAGCTTTGCCTACAGGAAGAGAAGAAAATGGATCTCTAAGACCTAATTTTATTTCCTATTTCATTTTATTATTTTCTCTCCCTTTTCCCTCTCTCTCTCCCCTACCAAGTTTTACTGCTCTTTCTATTCTCCTCTATGCTATCTATCTCCCTCTCCTTCTTTCTTTTCAAGAGCACCTACCTTCCCCTTCCCCCCAACTTTCATCCCAAGCATTACATCCTCCATTTCACGTAACTGTCTAAATGCAAATAGGTGTGTGCCCTCCCCCCATGCCTGCAAGGTAGGCAGACCTGCAACCCACCAGCAGGTCAGGCCCAGCAACCTGGGAGTGGCAGAGCTGCCCCACGCGCCTGCAAGGTAGGCGGACCTGCGACCCACCAGCAGACCAGGCCCAGCGGCCTGCGGAAGGGCAGAGCTGCCCCTCCCCCCACGCCAGCAAGGTAGGCGGAACTGTGACCACCAACAGAACAGACTCAGTGGCCTGCGGAGGGGCAGAGCTGCCAACCACGCCTGTAAAGTAGGCAGACCTGCGACCCACCAGCAGAATAGGCCCAGCAACCTGCGGAGGGGCAGAGTAGCCCCACGCGCCTGCAAGGTAGGCAGACCTGCGACCCACCAGCAGATCAGGCCCAGCGGCCTGCTGAGGGGCAGAGCTGCGCCCTCCACCCGCGCCTGCAAGGTAGGTGGACCTGTGACCCACTGGCAGGTCAGGCCCAGCAACCTGCGGAGTGGCAGAGCCACCCCATGCGCCTGCAAGGTAGGCAGACCTGCAACCCACCAGCAGACCAGGCCCAGCGGACTGCAGAGAGGCAGAGCTACCCCCTCCCCCCGCGCCAGCAAGATAAGCAGAACTGTGACCATCAACAGAACAGGCCCAGTGGTCCATGGAGGGGCAGAGCTGCCAACCACGCCTGCAAGGTAGGCGGACCTGCGACCCACAGGCAGAATAGGCCCAGGAACCCGCAGAGGGGAAGAGCCACCCCACTTGCCTGCAAGGTAGGTGCACCTGTGACCCACCAACAGAACAGTCCCAGTGGCCTGCAGAAGGGCAGAGCCGCCTCCCGCGCCTGCAAGATAGGCGGACCTGTGACCCACCAGCAGAAGAGGCCCAGCAACGTGTGGAGGGGCAGAGCTGCCCCCCCCACACCTGCAAGGTAGACGGAACTGTGACCACTGACAGAACAAGCCCAGCGACCTGCAGAGGGGCAGAGCTGCCACCCGCGCCTGCAAGGTAGGTGGACCTGCAACCCACTGGCAGAACAGGCCCAGTGGCCTTCAGAGGAGCAGAGCCGCCGCCCGCGACTGCAAAGGAGGCGGAACTGCGGCCACCGAAAGGACAGGCCTAGCGGCCCACAGAGGGGCAGAGCCGCCGCCCGCGCCTGCAAGGTAGGCGCACCTGCTACCAAAAAGCAGAACAGGCCCAGCGGCCTGCCGATGTGGTAGGCACATTGCCCCAATTGGAGGAGGAACAGAGCCCCTGCCCGCGCCTGCACGGGAGACTTTGCAACTATACAAGAGTAATACAAATATATAGGGGGAAATTCAATAACACAACAGTCTCAGTAAGCAGAAAGAAACGCGAACAGTATGAAGAGACAAGGAAAGAAAGAACCACAAGCAAAGCAGGTCAACTCAACATTAGAAGAGGTAATATCTGCAGCAGATGGAATGTCAGATAAAGAATTCAGGAGATACATGCTTCAGATGATCTGGAGTCTCAAGGAAGACATTAGACAGCAAAATCAGACAGTGAAAGATCTCTTCAACAATGAATTACATAAACAAATCCAGGAAGCAAAAGATCAATTATACAGGGAGATAGAGGTTATAAAAAACAAACAAACAGAAATCCTAGAAGTGCTGGAAGCAATAAACCAACTTAAAAACTCAATTGAGAATACTACCAGCAGAGTAGAACACTTAGAAGATAGAACATCAGACAATGAAGACAAAGTATTTCAACTTGAAAAGAACATAGACAGCTCAGCAAGACTGTTAAGAAACCATGAGCAGAACATCCAAGAATTATGGGATAACATGAAAAGACCAAACTTAAGAGTCATTGGGATACAGGAAGGCACAGAGCTCCAAACCAAAGGAATGAGCAATCTATTCAATGAAATAATTCGAGAAAATTTCCCAGACTTGAAGAATGAGACAGAATCCCAAATCCTAGAAGCCTACAGGACGCCGAATGTGCAAAATCATAAGAGATCCACACCTAGACACATTATAATGAAGATGCCCAACATACAGAATAAGGAGAGAATTTTAAAAGCTACAAGAGAAAGGAAGCAGATTACAGAGGGGTAAACCAATCAGGATAACAGCGGATCTCTCAACACAGACTTTGAAAGCTAGAAGATCCTGGAATAACATATTTCAAACACTGAAAGAAAATGGGTTCCAACCAAGAATTGTGTATCCAGCAAAATTAAGCTTCAAGATGGAAGATGAAATTAAAACCTTCCACGATAAACAAAAGTTAAAAGAATTTGCAGCTAGAAAACCATCTCTCCAAAAAATCCTCAGCAAAACATTACAGGAATAGGAAATGGAAAATAACAATGAAAACCAACAGTGGGAGGGAGGACAGTAAAGGGGGGGGGGAAATAATCAAAGAGGAAAACAAACCATATTCAGTAACATAAAAAAACAAATATGGCTGGAAGGATAACCCATATCTCAATAATAACCCTAAATGTTAATGGCTTAAACTCACCAATTAAGAGACACAGGCTAGTAGAATGGATCACAAAACATGACCCAACAATATGCTGCCTACAGGAGACGCATTTGATAGGAAAAGACATACATAGACTGAAGGTGAAAGGTTGGGAAAAATCATATCACTCATATGGACTTCGGAAACAAGCAGGAGTGTCCATACTCATATCAAATAAAATATATTTCAAGCCAAAGTTAATCAAAAGGGATAAAGAGGGAAACTACATACTGCTCAAGGGAACCATACACCAACAAGACATAACAATCATAAATATACATGCCCCAAACAATGGTGCAGCTATATTCATCAAACAAACTCTTCTCAAGTTCAAGAGTCTAATAGACCACCATACAATAATCATGGGAGACTTCAACACACCTCTCTCACCACTGGACAGATCTTCCAAACAAAAGTTGAATAAGGAAACTATAGAACTCAATAACACAATTAACAACCTAGACTTAATTGACATATATAGAATATACCACCCAACATCAAGCAGTTACACTTTTTTCTCAGCAGCACATGGATCCTTCTCAAAAATAGGTCATATATTATGTCACAGGGCAACTCTTAGACAATATAAAGGAGTAGAGATAATACCATGCATCTTATCTGACCATAATGGAATGAAACTGAAAATCAACAATAAAAGAAGGAAGGAAAAATCATGCATCACTTGAAGAATGAACAATAGGTTACTGAATGATTAATGGGTTATAGAAGACATTAAGGAGGAAATTAAAAAATTCTTAGAGATAAATGAAAACACAGACACAACATATCGAAATCTATGGGACACATTGAAAGCAGTTCTAAGAGGAAAATTCATTGCATGGAGTTTATTCCTTAAAAAAAGAAAAAAACCAACAAATAAATGATCTCATACTTCATCTCAAAATCCTAGAAAAAGAAGAGCAAAACAACAGCAAAAGAAGTAGAAGGCAAGAAATAATTAAAATCAGAGCTGAAATTAATGAAATCAAAACAAAAGAAACAATTGAAAAAATTGATAAAACTAAAAGTTGGTTCTTTGAAAAAATAAATAAGATCGACAGACCCTTAGCCATGCTAACAAAGAGAAGGAGAGAGAGAACTCAAATTACTAGCATACAGGATGAAAAAGGCAATATCACAACAGACACTTCAGAAATACAGAAGATAATCAGAAATTATTTTGAATCCTTATACTCCAATAAAATAGAAGATAGTGAAGGCATCGATAAATTTCTTAAGTCATATGATCTGCCCAGATTGAGACAGGAGGATATAGACAACCTAAACAGACCAATATCAATTGAGGAAATAGAAGAAACCATCAAAAGATTACCAACTAAGAAAAGCCCAGGACCGGAAGGGTACACAGCAGGGTTTTATAAAACCTTTAAAGAGGAACTAATACCAATACTTTTCAAGCTATTTCAGGAAATAGAAAAGAGGGAGAACTTCCAAATTCATTCTACGAGGCCAACATCACCCTGATTCCTAAACCAGACAAAGACACTTCAAAGAAAGAAAACTACAGACCTATATCTCTAATGAACCTAGACACAAAAATCCTCAATAAAATTCTGGCGAATCGGATACAAAATCATATCAAAAAATTGTACACCGTGATCAAGTAGGATTCATCCCTGGGATGCAAGGATGGTTCAATATACGGAAATCAATAAATGTTATTCACCACATCAATAGACTTAAAAAATAAGAACCATATGATCATCTCGATAGATGCGGAAAAAGCATTCTACAAAGTACAGCATCCCTTTATGTTCAAAACTCTTGAAAAAATAGGGATAACAGGAACATACCTCAACATTGTAAAAGCAATCTATGCTAAGACTCAGGCTAGCATCATTCTGAATGGAGAAAAATTGAAGGCATTCCCTCTAAAATCTGGAACAAGACAGGGATGCCCTCTCTCACCACTTCTGTTCAACATAGTTCTTGAAACACTGGCCAGAGCAATTAGAGAGACGAAAAAAATTAAAGACATAAAAATAGGAAAAGAAGAACTTAAATTATCACTATTTGCAGATGACATGATTCTATACCTAGAAGACCCAAAAGGGTCTACAAAGAAACTATTAGAGCTAATAAATTAATTCAGCAAAGTGGCAGGATATAAAATCAACATGGATAAATCAAAGGCATTCCTGTATATCAGCGACAAATCCTCTGAAATTGAAATGAGGACAACCACTCCATTCACAATATCCTAAAAAATAATAAAATACTTGGGAATCAACCTAACAAAAGAGGTAAAAGACTTATACAATGAAAACTACAGAACCCTAAAGAGAGAAATTGAAGAAGATCTTAGAAGACGGAAAAATATACCCTGTTCATGGATAGGCAGAACTAACATCATCAAAATGGCGATATTACCAAAAGTTCTCTATAGGTTCAATGCAATGCCAATCAAAATCCCAATGGCATTTCTTGTAGAAATAGAGAAAGCAATCATGAAATTCATATGGAAAAATAAAAGACCCAGAATAGCAAAAACAATGCTAAGCAGGAAGTGTGAATCAGGTGGTATAGCGATACCAGACTTCAAACTATACTACAGAGCAATAGTAACAAAAACAGCATGGTATTGGTACCAAAACAGGCGGGTGGACCAATGGTACAGAATAGAGGACACAGAAACCAACCCACAAAACTACAACCCACAAAACTTTCTTATATTTGATAAAGGGGCTAAAAGCATGCAATGGAGGAAGGATAGCATCTTCAACAAATGGTGCTGGGAAAACTGGAAATCCATATGCAACAAAATGAAACTGAATCCCTTTCTCTCGCCATGCACAAAAGTTAACTCAAAATGGATCAAGGAGCTTGATATCAAATAAGAGACAAGGCATCTGATAGAAGATAAAGTTGACTACGACCTACATTCTGTGCGGTCAGACTCCAAATTCCTCAATAGGACACCCATAGCACAAGAATTAATATCTAGAATCAACAAATGGGACTTGCTCAAACTAAAAAGTTTTTTTCTCAGCAAAAGAAACAATAAGAGAGGTAAATAGGGAACCTACATCATGGGAACAAATCTTTACTCCTCACACTTCAGATAGAGCCCTAATATCCAGAGTATATAAAGAACTCAAAAAATTAGACAATAAGATAACAAATAACCCAATCAACAAATGGGCCAAGGACCTAAACAGACACTTCTCAGAGAAGGACATATAATCAATCAACAAGTACATGAAAAAATTCTCACCATCTCTAGGAGTCAGAGAAATGCAAATCAAAACCACCCTATGATATCATCTCACTCCAGTAATATTGGCAGCCATTATGAAGTCAAACAACAACAAGTGCTGGCGAGGATGTGGGGAAATCAGTACACTTCTACATTATTGGTGGGACTGCAAATTGGTGCAGCCAATTTGGAGAGCAGTATGGAGATTTCTTGGAAAGCTTGGAATGGAACCACCATTTGACCCAGCTATTCCCCTTCTGGGTCTATTCCCTAAAGACCTAAAAACAGCATGCTACAGGGACACTGCTACATCGATGTTCATAGCAGCACAATTCACAATAGCAAGACTGTGGAACCAACCTAGATGCCCTTCAATAGACGAATGGGTAAAAAAAAAATGTGGCATTTATACACAATGGAGTATTACTCTGCATTAAAAAATGACAAAATTATAGAATTTGGAGGGAAATGGATGGCATTAGAGCAGATTATGCTAAGTGAAGCTAGCCAATCCCTAAAAAACAAATGCCAAATGTCTTCTTTGATATAAGGAGAGTAACTAAGAACAGAGTAGGGAAGAAGAGCATGAGAAGATGACTAACATTAAACAGGGATGAGAGGTGGGAGGGACAGGGAGAGAGAAGGGAAATTGCGTGGAAATGGAAGGAGACCCTTAGGGTTATACAAAATTACATACAAGAGGAAGTGAGGGGAAAGGGAAAAATAATACAAGGGGGAGAAATGAATTACAGTAGAGGGGGTAGAGAGAGAAGAGGGGAGGGGAGGGGAGGGGAGGGGGGATAGTAGAGGATAGAAAAGGCAGCGGAATACAACAGACATGAGTATGTCAATATGTAAATTAGTGGAAGTGTAACTGATGTGATTCTGCAATCTGTATATGGGGTAAAAATGGGAGTTCATAACCCATTTGAATCAAAGTGTGAAATATGATATATCAAGAACTATGTAATGTTTTGAACAACCAATAAAAATAAATAAATGAATAAATAAATAAATAATAAAAAATAAAATTAAAAAAGAATGAATATCAACTATGAGTTTCCAAATATGAAAGTCATATTAAAGGAAACCTTACCAATATTCAAAGAAAAAAGTCAGTGGTTGCTTGGATGGTTCTTTGAGCAGAGATGGAGGGAGGATTCCAAAAGAGCAAAGGAGGCTTTGTGTGTAGTAGACAAATTCCTTGGCCTTAGTGTGTTGATATTCTCAAAGGTGTGAAAATATCACAAAATCTCTCAAAGTTTTCACTTATGTGCATGTTATTGTCTGTCAAATATTGCTTGTTAGAAAACACATAAAATTAGGCTAGAACATGAATCACAGATATTCAAAATGAGGGCTAAAGAGAACAAGATACAGTTCTAGAATTCCTAGAAATAGGAATAATAGAGTGTGGAACTACAGTGTTCCTGATCAGAAGTCAAATCTGAGATGGCCAGGGATGCACTGGCTACTTCATTATTTGAACTTCAGGGTAAAGAGACCACAGCATTCTGTTCAGCTCCTCAAGCTAAGGAGAATTTCTGTTTTTATGGAGACATTTTTTCTAGGAACATCCTGCTGTGAGTGACTCTGAAAACACATAAAAAGAGGCTCCACACTCAAAGAAAGTGCCCAGATATTCAGTTGAGCCTATGTTAGTGGTAGCAGAAAAAGCCAGAGGCCAGGCCTGAGCAAAGATGCTGGGCATTGGCCCTTCTGACAGATGGTAAAGGGGTTTTTGTCTCACTTCCCCATGAACCTGGAGCACTGTGGGAGCATTGAGGCTACTGTCATAAGACTGACAGAAATAGTCAGCCTCATCATCAGGCTGGAGCCCAGTGATGGTCAGTGAACCAGAGTTGCCAGACTTGGAGCCAGAGAATCGATCAGGGATTCCTGAGGGTCGATTACTATTACCATAGATGAGGAGTTTAGGGGCTGTTGCTGGAAACTGCTGATACCAGTTCACATAATAGCCACCAATATTGTTGCTGCTTCCAGTGCAGGAGATGGTGACTGTCTGTCCTGGAGTCCCAGAAAGTGAGGGCTGCTGAGTCAGCACAGACTGGGCCCAGGTCCCTGGAAGTGAGAGAAACACAGAGAGCATAATTTTTGTCTAGAGACAAGAGTAGAATCAGGGCCTATATCAGAGGACACCCACACCCTATTCCACCTCCATATCATGTCACCTGTGCACTGAACAAGGAATGTGAAGAGGAGACAGGACCAGGCCATGGTGAAGGTCATTTTGAGCTCTGCCTTTTGTTCCTGATGCTGAGCAGAGGTTCCCCCAAGTCTCTCCCTTGCTCTTTTCATACTCTGAGAAGGGGAGGGTCTATCCATGCAAATTAGGTTTCTCTATGATATCTGATTGCATCCTGGCTCCTGATTCAGACTCATTTACATAAAAATGCCAAGTGGGTGTGCAGGGGTAGAGTTGGGTTGCTTCAGATGATGTGGGAGGTCACAGCTATGAGCCCTATCATGAGAGCATCAGGCAGGGCTAGGTGGCTTCTTCAGTTCCAGTTTCTTTCTAACCCCTCTTAACTGGTCTTTAGCACCCCCTGTTGTCCAAGCTCATAAACATTATCATGTGATATTGTGATCAGACCCCCGAGACAGTCCTACATCTTTTACATTCCCACTTCCTCTGTGTAGTGGCCAGGCCAGTGAGCTCCTTCTGTGGCCTCCTCCTTCTCTCAGGATGGCCTTCTTGCTTTCCCCAGACTCCACATTGTAAATTTATGCATACTTCACTTGATTACTCCCTAGACAAAAGTAAGATGGTATCTTTGATGTAAATTCTTATTAGATCAAAAATTAAGCAAGTGAAAATACAGTCTCCTGTTTTATTAGCTTGCGTGGTGCCATCTAGTTTACTATACACAACACAAAAACTATGTCCCAAATGTCCTTTTGCCTAGTACTTGGTGAGGAACTCACTTGTAAAATCTTATGAATAGCCTTTTGATGTCATTAAGAAGATACTTGTATGCATGTTTTCAAGCTTTCTCAGTTCACATATTTATAACCCTTATAGTCAGCAAGTGATACTGAGAGTGGTGACTATAACTCCATCACAGCCATATATCTTCAGCCACCACTGGCTACAGGGAATGCCACAGGGATTGTAGATCCTGAAAGGACTCAGACAGCAAGACTCTTGAATGTTTTCAGACATGGATGGAAATTCACTGTTTTAGGCAATGGCAGGGATTGAGGTGGTCTAAACATGAATATCAGCCAGCCTTTTGTTCAAAATTTGTTCAATAGGTTTCAGTGTATTTCACAAGGGTTCCTGTGGTTGCAGCTGAGAAAGTAAATCATATTATAATTTTTTTAAAAAAATTATCTTATTTTTTAAATGTTCTTATTAGTTATAAATGACAATAGAGGGTATTTCGACATATTACACATATGTGTATTATAACTTCCCATTCTTCTGGTTGTATATGATATAGAATTTCATTGGTCATGTATTTATATATACACATATGTCTGAGTTATTCTATTATCTTTCATATTCCTATTCTTCTCCCCTTCCCTTCATTACCCTCTTTCTTATCCAAATTACTTGTATTCATCCTTAAGCCCTGCCCTTATGTGACTTAGCAACCACTTTTCAGAGACAACATTCAGTTTTTGTTTTGGGGGACTGGCTTATTTCACTTAGCATGATAGTCTCCAGTTCTATTCATTTACTGGCAAATACCATAATTTCATTGTTCTTTATGGCTAGCTAATATCCCATTGTGTATATATACAAAATTTTCTTTATCCATTTATCTGTTGAAGGACACCTAGGCTGGTTCCATAGTTTAGCTCTTGTGAGATTAACTGCTATAAATATTGATGTGAGTGCATCACTGTAGTATGCCAATTTTGAGACCTTTGGATATAAACCAAGCAGTGAGGTAACTGGAACAAACAGTGATTCCTTTCTAAGTTTTGTATGGAATCTCTTAACTGCTTTCCAGAGTGGTTGCACCAATTTGCAGTCCCATCAGCAATGTATGAGTGTACATTTTTACCCACATCCTTGACAACACTTATTGTTGCTTGTATTCTTAGTAATTGCCATTGTAATTTGTGTGAAATGTAATATCAATGTAGTTTTAATTTTCTGTTTCTAACTGCTAAAGATGTTGATTTTTTTTTCATAATTTTGACATTTCTGGATTCCAAGATAGGCAACAATTGCCATTCTATGGCCTAGAAACTTCCATACTTAGGACCAAAACTCACCCCATAATAGGTTGTACTTTTTAATCTCCAGAAAAATTTGTAATTAAATACAGACAGAATTAAAATCAAGCAATTATATTTATTTCTGAGGTAAGATAAATTGTATGCATTCTGGAATTTAATATTTGTTACATTTATAAAGTGATAATCCATAGATTAGAAAATACAATTTACGTTTTCTGATTAATAGATTATTTTAAAAAATATACATGAAATGTGTGCATTATAAAGTCATTCAAATTTTGGGCTGGGGATGTGGCTCAAGCAGTAGCACACTCGCCTGGCATGAGCGAAGTGCTGGGTTCAATACTCAACACCACATAAAAATAAAATAAAGATGTTGTGTCCACCAAAAACTTAAAAAATAAATATTAAAAAAATTCTCTCTCTCTCTTCTCTCTCTCTCTCTCAAAAACAAAGTCATTCAAATTTTTAAAACTTTAACATGTTAAATTTTAATCTTTATTTCTTCCTTCCTTTCCCCCCCTCCCTCTTAGGAATAAGCACTGTAGGCCCCTTTGTAAGTTTCTGTAGTTTTAATGAAAATTCATTTCTTCATCTTCACATAGTTCTCTCCAGGGCAATGATTGTTAATTTTCTGCATATTTTTTTTTCCTTCCACAGGAGAAGCTCCACTTGCCCTTCAATTCAGAAATAGCAAGAAAAAAACATCTCATCTGAAGTAGCAGATGAGAAAATTTAATTCTTCTTTTCATAAGTGTACCCAAATCCACCAGCACATACAAAGTTTATTTTTGACTATCCTCTTCTCTAACTTTAACTTCAAATATGAACACAGAATATTTGAACTATTTACATCAAGCAACATTAAACAAATATTATAAAATGACCAATATTTCAGAAAGAAAAATGCAACTAGAAAATAAGCAAATGATAGTGGAACTGAAAATGTTTGCAACCACTCTGGAAAGACATATGGAAATTCCTCAGAAAACTTGGAATGGAACCACCATTTGACCTAGCTATCCCACTTCTCAGTTTATACCCTGAGCACTTAAAATTAGCATTCTACAGTGATGTAGCCACATTGATGTTTATAGCAGCTCAATTCACAATAGCTAAACTATGGAACCAACCTAGATGTGTTTCAACAGATAAATGGATAAGGAAAATGTGGTGTACATACACAAAGAAATATTATTCAGCACTAAAGAGAAATAAAATTATGGCTTTTGCTGGTACATGGATGGAACTTGAGACTATCAAACTAAATGAAATGAGACAGTCCCAAGAAGCCAAAGGCCAAATGTTCTTTCTGATATGTGAATGCTAACCCATAGTAAGGAAGAGTAGGGTGGGTAAATGTAGAAGCACTTCAAATTAGACAAAGAGGAATGAAAAGAAGGGATGGGAATGAGAACAGGAAATACAGTAGAATGAACAAGACATAACCTTCCTGTGTTCTTTCATATACATATATGTAAAGACCAGTGAAACTTCACATCATGTTCAGCCCCAAGAATGGGATCAAAATTTTAATGGTTGCCCCCAATGTATATATAATGTGTCCAAATATACACTATTGTCCTCTATATCTATACAAAAAAAATAAAATAAAAATAAGCACATGAAATAACACTAAATCTCATTTATCATTAGACTGTGTATATTAAGGTGCTACACATTTATTGGATGGTTTGAATATTCCACAAAGGTAATGAAGTGAAAATAAATGTATACTGAAACAATATGTTCACTGTTAATCTAGGTGCCTGAAGATCTTGTGGAAACCAAAAGAAATAATAACATATGCTCAGCTAGCATGAGGTCACCCATTCCCTAAGCCAATCTGTGGATTACTGCATAGATGCATGAATGCACAGGTTATTCGTAAGAAAATAAACCACTTAAATGAAGATATTAGTTTATCACTATAATCCCTTTCTTCATTTATTTAAACACAAGTGCAGGGTCTATGAACAAGTGCAGGGTTTACGATTACTGACCAGAAGCACTTTAAATACAAATTATTCTTTCAACCAGGATTGTTATTATGATAAAAGTAAAATACACCAATTTTATTGTTATGGTTTAAGGCTTTGGAATATTGAAATTTGAAATTAAGGTTAAAAAAATATACAGAGCAAGAAAACATCTTATTAGACTTTTAATTTTTACTGCTTTAGATATTTGAAGCAGAATATCTGAATTTAAATGTTTGCATGGATAGTTTACATGAGTCTATGATTAAGGAGTTTTTAAAAAGCAAATAAAAGAAAAATATTAAAATATTTAAATAAAATATAAATAAAATAATATTTTATTAAATAAAATATTAAAATAATGCATGTCAAACTGCAGAGACATCATGGATATTTACATGTTTAATTCAGTGATAATGTTTTAAAGACAATGCATTTACAGGATTCAGTATCTAATTTGAATTACAATTGTTGGGTCCTGATGGGTAGATACTGATTGTTGTTGGAATTTTATTACCTTCATATAATTATGCATAATTTATAATTAAAAGAAAATTTTGTAATATACTGAGTTTTAATGATATTATGGGTTATTACTTTGATGGGCTTTAACTTCTGTGCCATACCTCCTTTACTAGTGATAATTGATAATTTCATTATTTTTTATTAATTTTTATTTGTATTGATTTAAAAAAATAAATGACAGCAGAATGCATTACAATTCTTATTACACATATAAGCACAAATTTTCATAACTTTCTATATAAAGTATGTTCACACCAATATATATATATATATATATATATATATATATATATATACACACACTTTGGATAATGATGTCCATCACATTCCACCATCATTGCTAACCCCCTGCCCCCTCCTTGCCTCTCCCACCCTTCTTCTCTATCTAGAGTTCATCTTTTCCTTCCATGCTCCCTCTCCCTACCCCACTATGAATCAGTCACCTTATATCAAAGAAAACATTTGGCATCTGTTTTTTGGAGATTAGCCAACTTCACTTAGCATTATCTTCTCCAGCTCTTTCGATTTACATGCAAATGTCATGATTTTATTCTCTTTTATTGCTGAGCAATATTCCATTGTGTATATATGCCACGTTTTTTATCTATTCATCTACTGAAGGGCATCAAGGTTTTTCCACAGTTTATGTACTGTGAATTGTGTTACCATAAACCTTGATGTGGCTGTGTCCCTGTAGTTTGCTGTTTTTAAGTCCTTTGGGGAGGGACAGCTGGGTCAAATGGTGATTCCATTCCCAATTTTCCTAGGACTCTCCACACTGCTTTCCATATTGGCTGCACCGATTTGCAGTCCCACCAGCAATATATGAGTGTGTTATTTTCCCCCACATTCTCACCAACACTTATTGTTTGTCTTCATAATAGCTGTCATTCTGACTGGAGTGAGATGATATCTTAGAAGAACCTAGAATGCTTTTACAGTTTCTATGACCATTGTGTAATGCAAGAGAATTATGGTGTACCACTAATATAAACCAAACTCTAGTGTCTTATTTTATAACCAGTGAGGGTTTTAACTGCCGCAGTAAATTGACATAACTTGGAATCTCTCCAGAGGGTCCTATCTCACTCACTCATCTGGTGGTTTCACTGTCATAAGTTTTAACTTCATAAACAAGAGAGTAATAATTGGCCATTTCCTCAAATTGTGGCCCAGAGATTTACAAATACACTTTATTAGTTGAGACATCTTTCTATCCAAAAATTCAAATGTGGAACACAGGTTCCAGCTATTTCAATGAGTCTGATTTGTAGTACTCATATACCAATCCTGCTAGTACCAGTATATGTTTATCTACCAATAGTAGGTTTCTATTAAGAGTACAGGTGAGTCTGGCTTTTGATCCAGGGATGCAAAGAAGGGGAGTGACCATGTCAGAATGGGCAAAGAGAGGGAATCTGCAAGCACAGACACATCAGAGTAAAGGGCAGAGGTAGGGGTAAGTGACTTGTATGTTGGAGACAGAGAATAATGACACAGGTTAGGGGCCTGGACTAGGCTTCTGAGGCCTGTACCTACCTGTGCATTGAAAGAGGAGCACAAGGAGGAAAGGAATCCAGGCCATGGTGGACACAGAACCTTCATACTTCCCAGAGTTGTGGCTGCTCATGCAAATGGGTTCTTCTCCCTTGTCTCTAGCCCATGTGTACTTGCAGTGTAGGGGACCCTGACTGAGGGAGGGTGGCATGATGAACAAGTTTAGTTAATAATTGTGGCTTAGGAGAAAACAACTTCAAGGACTCCACGATGAGCATGGGACTCTGTACATCTGTATATCTTTTTAGGTTCCTAAGGTGACTTCTGCATTATTGAGAATATGCTTAACCAGGACTGTGCCCATCATTATATCTCATATTGGAGCATCTGCTCTGGGAAAATTGTAAGACTATTTTCACAATGGAACAATGTGATCTGGCAGGAGGAATTTGTGGGTGTGCAGTGTAAGTTGAGAGCAGGGGAAATAGGGAAGAGGTGAAATGCCAAGTGCATCTTAGGTGTGATATCTGGGATTCTAATTCACCAAGTTGAGGCCAGATACAAAAGCAGGTTGGAGGGGTATTGTTGTATGTTTGTCACTTTGTGAACATTGCATGAAAATGTGGAAATTATTCAGTAATTTCAGAGAAAATCAGTGCTGAAAGAATTCATCCCCCTCCTAAGGAAGAATGTCAAAATTAAGTTAACCACTAGTAGGAGAATTAGATGAGTTATTCATTTCTTCTTTCACTCATTTATTCTTAAAGAATGAGTGAGATTCTTCACATGCATCAGACACTAGAGATATTTAGGGAATTTAAAGAGTGGTCTTAGGTTATGGGAGAAGCAGGAGTCAGGCACAGGAGGAGGTGGTATTGCCTGAAAGGATACTCTAGGCCTTAGTACCTTCTCCTCATGAAGGTTAGAAAAGAGAGGTATCTCAGTATTGGCAGGGCCTGCAGATAGCAAGGGCTCCAAATCCCTGAAAGACCTCAGCTTTGACTTCATATTTGGTCCATATAGGGGAATAGGATTCTGGGAATAGGCACATCGTCTGTCCTGAAGGTGAATGCATCATTAACGCTGATTGTAGCAGCCCAGGAAGTACCTAGCACTCTTACAGGGGATCCTATGGGAAAAACAGTCAATGTCAGCCCTCTGCCCTTTTATGGCTCCAGGCAATGCTGACATCTCAGATTACTGGTGCAGGATCCTTCTGTGGGCACTAGTGTCCCTCTAATGTGAACCCAGTTTCCAGGTGCCATTCAGCCTGCATATTCCCTCTCAGTCCTACCTGTATCAGAGGATCTTTCTACCCAATTCTTCCTCCCCCTGCTCCTGTCTCAGATGTCAGAACTGTGGTCTAAAGGTACCGGTCATCCTCCAGCTCCTTTCCATTTTGTTCCCTTCCAAAGCATTATCTTATCTAACATTTGCATCTGATTTTCATAGCCTTCAAACTAAAAAAATATATATATATAAGTTTAGAGAGAAAAGTAGTTTAAGAGAAAAATGGGGAAAACTTGTTCTTGTTTGGTTGACTGATATAAATTGTAAAAATTCACAATCTTGTATGTATAAAATTAATAATCCAAATATAACATACAGACATGTATGAATACATTTAAATGTAGGTAGAAATATTTACTTATTACACCTGCCATACAAAAATACATATATGAAACACACAGAGAATGAGAAAAAGAAAATAACAGAAAGAGAAATTATTATAATAGGTATTACTATATTTCTCTGTAGATACTCCTTCTATAAGAGTTAATTAGATCAACTAAATATATCTCAAAGACGATATTATATAGACCATATCTCAAGCAGTCACTGAAATAAAACATACTATTTTATGATTTCCTAGTTACTTCATGTTTATCCAGCAACTGAAGGCATTGAAGTAATCATGTGCCCCGCTGTTCCATTTATGCAACCACAGGTCCTCACCATAAATGAGCATCCACTGAACACACATACCTCCTTCTGATCTGTTTCTCCCAGAATGCATTATGCACACCAGCTAATATAAGGACAACATGGGGATGTCATAGATTTAATTTAAAGCATTCTCTACAATGAGGGAAACCCTTCAGGCTTGCCAGAAAGTTCTATGCTTTGAAAACAGAGGGAGGGTTTCAACAAAGTACTATTTTCAGACTAGTAAATATATTGTAGAAATTGGTTTGTACTTTTAAATTATTTAAATTATGGTGGAATTAATTTCCTTTCATTCTCATGAGGACTTTTTAAGCAGTTGTATTATTTATTTAAACCACAAAAAGTTAAACTTTGATTTTTTAAAAGTTAATAAAAGCAACATTACATAGCAATAATAAACACATATCAGGACCTTACCTACATAGTGTTTCTTTTCCCTCCTGTTGTGTATTACCTCAACATAACAGTTTATAATATAATTTTCTATAAATAAAAGAGAAAAGTAACTCAAACTGAATATTCACACATTTCTTTTTTTTAATATTTATTTATTTATTTTAATTATTTTATTGTTGGTTGTTCAAAACATTACATAGTTCTTAATATACCATATTTCACAGATTGATTCAAGTGGGTTATGAACTCCCATTTTTACCCCGTATACAGATTGCTGGGACAGTTGAGAATGGGATACACACATTTCTTTTTCACCTGCTCAGCCAGCATTGAGTGCAATAGGGCCTATTCATGTCCACATGTAACCTTCAGTTCTGTACCTTTATGCTCTTCAGCAGGAAAGTCAACCCAGTGGATGATAAGGGAGTGTTTGATAGTCAGTCTTGTATGATTGTTTCTAGCTATGCAGATACTAATATTCATATGACTCACTAAAATTATGCTTAAAAGAAAGTTTTGCAGAAATACTTGCTGTCTATTGGCTGAAGTTTGAATTCAGATCATTTTTCTTTGCAATGACTTGATATTTTTAATATGGAAATAATTTAGACATAGATGTTGATTCTGATTTTATATTAATCATAAATGCCCATAAATAGGTTCATAACATAATTGTAAAAGCAAAATTATATTATGTTATAATCATAAAAATATTATCAAAGCAATTTTTCTTTTATAATTTAAAAGCAAATTAAGTATTAATTTGATCTCCATAATCAAATCAATATATACAAAAATACTAACCATCATTTGTTAATATTTTGAATGAGAAAAGTCTTAACAGTGAGGAGGATACTCTGAATCTTCCTGAAAGTTACCTGTTGGAAGATTAACTCCTTTGCTCATTGTCCAACTGAAAGGGTAGGTGGAAGCCTAGTGTATAAGGAGGCACACCGAGAAACGTACACAAGCTGGGAGGAAGAGGATGAGGCACATGGCATGAACCAATGGTAGGAGAACTAGTCATGCAGCTGCATCTTCAATTAAAGTGCTGAACATTTTCAACCTATAAATGTCTCACCATCATGAGACATTCTGAATTAAGAGACATTCTGAACACATAAAGATATTTTGGGTGTACTTCCCCATGGGTTTACAGCACTATGTGACTAACTCTACCCACATAGATTGTGCAGTAATAATCAGTCTCATTTTTAGTCTAAGCCCCTGTGATGATGAGGGCAAATTTGTCTCCAAGGAAGGAACCAGAGAATAGATCAGGGACTACAGAGGGGCAGAGGTTTGTGCTATAGACAAGTTAATGGAGAACATGTCCTGGTATCTGCTAGTGCTAGTTTGTGTAATGACCTGTGGAGACTGACCCAGAGCTAAGGCCACAGGTGAGTGTCCCTGTCCCACATGGAGACACAGAGAGTGAGGGTTCCTGGATCACAAGGGTCTGAGAATCCACTACTAAAAGGAATAAGGCAGTTATTTTATGAATAAAAAGATCCCCTTGAGACACTGCTTTTATGTAGGTATTCCAAGGATGAAGTTACCCTCCCCAAACTGAACCAAAAGAGAGGAAAGTCAGTAGAAACATCATCCAGTCCATGGTAGGGATCCTCAAAGCATGTAGTTGTCATTACACTTCTCAATTTGAGTGTGATGTTTTAAAGCCTCTTCAGACCCAGAGGAAGGTTTTTCATGAAAATCAACCTTACTTTCTCTTCCTGCTCCAGAATTCAGCCTAATGTCACCTGGAGGAGATCATGAAAGAGGCAGAAGCTGGCAACTCACAAAGACTAATGGGTACAGGGTGCTTGACATATATGAGTGTTAGTTTATGCCTTTCCCCAGATCAGGTTCCTCACACTTCTTCAACTCAGGTATAAATTTCATCTCTGGAAAGTCAGAGATGGAATAAAAACAAGGGTGAATTCTCCATGTCTACCTAGTTCATCTATTTGATTGCAAACCCAGTCATTCTTGGTGACCATTTCTTTCCTGTCCATAAATGAGCATTGTTCCCCATTGAGTTAACTGTCAGGCCCTTCTTCCTCAGCATAGGTGAATTATGACACTCTGATGCCAGGTTTGTAGGGAGCTCCCTGGCCAGTTCTAGACACAGGAGTCTCCCACTAACTGAATCCTGGAGATTGTCTCAAGCAGCCTAAGTGGAGCCTAGGGTTGAGATTGAAGACACACAGAGAACAGCAACACAAGGCTTGGGATGCAACCTGCCTTCACTCTAAGAAGTCATCAATTATATGGCTTTAGCACTATTGGAACTTCAGAATTTAAATAAAAGTGGGATATTCTTTTCAATATCAAAAATAAGAAAAAAAGAAAATCATGATCATCATACTTGGAAATAAAATTAAGAATATTTATGATAAATTAGTGTGAATATCTCTCCTATTTTAAGACACTTTCACTTTTGAAGATGTTTGGAAATGCTAGATGAAGATAATTGGGGAGTTCAGAAATAAAACTCCTTTAATTCCTTTGTGAAATAAGAATTCCATTTAAAAAATTATGTGTGTATCTCCAAACTCAAATACATTTTCTAAATTGTTCATAATCATTTTATTAAATTTTCACTGTTATTATTGTTTCCTTCCAAATATTTCATTTTATTTTTGTTTTTAAGAGATCCACTCATATTAGGAATAAAGATTCATATTAAACTATGTTAGGGCCAGTAGTCAAGTATACTTCATAGTTGTCTATACATACATTTATTGTATGTGTGTTTCTTTGTGTGTGATTGTGTGTGTCATAATACTAAGATACAGAAGATGATCTAAAATTTGAGTGAAAAAGAAATAGAAATGCTAATTTTACTATGTATAATCCTTATTATGTCAGTCTTTATACTTTACATTAAAACTCACTGAAAGAAAATGACAACAAATTATTCAGATGAAATTTTTAAAAAACAGAAAAAACAGTGGATAAAAGTACTTATCACACATTTAAATACAGATCAATTAGGAAATCATAGTGACCAGAAAGTAATCCTAACCTCTGCAGTGAACCCTGTGCTACCTTTGAAGTTATCTCAGACATTCCCAAGGTACCATGAATCAACAGTTTTTCTCCTAGTATGTTTTTCTCCACTTGACATTAAGGAGCCAAAGGTAAAAGGATGAATAGGAACCCCTGGAACAAAGAAAATCTCAGGGTACCTGGAGCTCATGTCAGCAAAGCAAAAGCAGTTCCATTGTGGACGGAGGGATACTTCTTGATCCAGGTAAGAGTTTAAATTGAGCTGTGAATTTTATCACTGAAGGAGAGTATAGACACATGCTACACACTGTGGGAATCCCTATTGATTAGTCCCATTGAAGTGAGACCTATGATTATATCTTTCTCCCCTACAATGACTCGAGTCCCACTGCTAAGAGCTTAGAGGTGATCTCCCTGATTGTGACATCTCACTTTGTCTCATAACTCTTATACCTGCCCTCCCTTCAAAGTCCATGTTCAGCATCTTTCATAGACCTCAAGAAAAAAAAGTTCTATTTCCAGTCCAAATCCTTCCTATTTATCAAAGTAAATCTTTCTCAGTCTACTAAGAATTCTACTTCCTAACATACTGCTAAACTGTGGGTGGAATTTGTCTGACAATGATTTATACATGGAGACTTTTTCCCAGGGTGATAGTAGTAGGAGGTACTAACTGGTGATAGGAACTTTTGAGAGGTGGTACTACCTTGTGAGAAAGCCTGAGTTCATTGGTGTCATGTCTACAAAATAGTGGTTATATAGCACCTTGTATGCCCTCTCTCTGTCTCTCTCTCTTTCTCTCAACTTCCTGAAATAAGATGTGACCATTCGGGCTGGGGATGTGGCTCAAGCGGTGGCGCGCTCGCCTGGCATGCGTGCGGCCCGGGTTCGATCCTCAGCACCACGTACAAACAAAGATGTTGTGTCCGCCGACAACTAAAAAAATAAATATTAAAAAAAAAATTCTCTCTCTCTCTCTCTCTCTCTCTCTCTCTCTCTCTCTCCTCTCTCACTCTCTCTTTAAAAAAAAAAAAAAAAAAAAAAAAGATGTGACCATTCACCATGGCGAACACTTGCCTAACTTATGAAATGCTCACCAGTGTCCCCAACATATGAGACTAAAAATCTCTGGCTTAAACCTCCATATCCATGATACAAAATAAACCTGTCTTTACTTTATATGTGCCCTGTGTTGTCTATGCTGTTTTACTAAAACACAGTCAACTAATACCCATACTGACAAGTTTTTGGTTTTTTGTTCATAAATTGAATGGGCTTGCTGATTTCTTTTTAGTATTAAGATCTACATTTGTCTGATTTCTTGTCATTTTCTCTCCAGATAATCTTCTTGCTTATTTCTTCATCTAAATTTTTCCCTGCTCTATGACCATTCTTTCATTTCAAATGGACAACAGGCCTAAACAATAAATCCATGAGGATCAGCAGATGAACTAGGAAGCAAGGGTGTGGCTCAGATCCCAGTATTCATGTGGCTCCTGAGGGCTCAGGTGCAAGAAAGTCACACTTTGGTGACACAGAGGTGTGAAGTCTATATTTCCCTTTGTGGCCTGGTGCAGAGCCCTGTCCTGTCCTAAGTAGTCCAACATCACCCCCTGCTGGCCTCTGATGCTCTGTCTTCAAAGCCCTCTCATAACTTGGCACAGACTCTAGAAAACAACCTGACTGCAGTAAATGGACCTTTCTGATTTTATTTCCCTTATGATAAAACCACCATGGTGTATTTTCCTGAGACCTTTTATTTTTTCAGTTTCTAATGATCTCCTGAATTCACAATGCACTGTTTATGGTCCCAAATGTTTCAGAATTATCTGGTATTTGACTTTGCTTCAGTCAGATTCTTTGGGTTATTCCCAGTCTATGAACTGTTAAACAAATTTTAAAGCTGAAAGCTAAGGAGAGGTCACTAGTTTTAGTAATTCTGCTTTAGATTTCAACATGAAATAAAAACCTTCCATGGTAAATAAAAGTTAAAAGAATTTATAACTATAAAATCAACACTACAAAATATCCTTGGTCAAGTATTCCATGAAGAGGAAACAAAAAACAACAATGAAAATCAGCAGAGGGAGGTAGTACCCTAAAGGAAAAAAAAACTAATCAAAGAAGAAAATCAATCAAGTTAAATAACAAAAACAAACAAATATGTCTGAGAATACAAACCATGTCTCAATAATAACCCTGAATGTTAATGGCTTACACTCACCATAGACATAGGCTAGCAGTTTGGATTTTTAAAAAGACACAACAATACACTGCCTCCAGGAGACTCATCTGAGAGAAAAAAAAAAAAACATACACAGTCTGCAGAGAAAGGAGAGGAAAAATCATACAACTAACATGAACTTTGGAAGCAAGAAGGGGTTTTCATCCTCATATCAAATAAAGTAGACTTCAAGCCAAAGTTAATCAAAAGGGATAAAGATAAACATTACATATTGCTCGAGGGAACCATACACCAACAAGACATAATAATTATAAATATATTGCCCCAAAACAATGGTGTGGATATATTTATCAAACAAATTCTTCTCAAATTCAAGAATCAAATTGACCACAACATAATAATCTTGGGTGACTTTAACAGACCTCTCTCACCACTGGATAGATCTTCCAAACAAAAGTTGAATAAAGAAACTATAGAACTCTATAATACAATCAATAACTTAGACTTAACTGACATATATAGAATATTTCAACCTGCATCAAGCAGATACACTTTCTTCTCAGTACCACATGGATCCTTCTCTAAAAGAGACCATATACTGTGCTACAAAGCAACTCTTAGCAAATACAAAAAAGTAGAGATACTACCATGCATTTTATCAGATCATAATGGAATGAAATTGGAAATCAACGACTAAATAAAAAATAAAAATTTCTCCATCATCTAGAATCTAAAAAATATGTTACTGAATGAACAATTGGATACAGAAGACACCAAGGAGAAGATTTAAAAATTCTTAGAGGTAAATAAGAACATCGACACAGCATATCAATATCTCTGGAATACAATGAAAGCAGTACTGCAAGGAAAATTAATTGCATGAAGATCATTCCTTAAAAGAAGAAAAAGTCAACAAATAAATGACCTCACACTACATCTTAAAACCCTAGAAAAGGAAGAATAAATCAATGGCAAACACAGTAGAAAGCAAGAAATAATTAAAATTAGAGCTGAAATCAATGAAATGGAAATAAAAGAAACAATTGAAACATTGATAGAATAAAAAGCAGGTTCTTTAAAAAATAACTTAATTTGACAGACCCTTAGCTATGCTAGTGAAGAGAAGAAGAAAGAAAACTCAAAATACCATCATATGTGATGAAAAAAGTAATATCACAACAGACACTACAGAAATACAGAGGATAATTACAAGTTATTTTGAAAACTTATACTCCAATAAAACAGAACATATTGAAGGCATGGACAAATTTCATAAGACATACGATTTGCCCAGATTGAATCAGGAAGATATAAATAATTTAAACAGACCAATATCAAGTGAGGAAGTAGAAGATGCTATCAGAAGCTTACCAACCAAGAAGAGCCCAGAATCTGATGAATACAAAGCCAATTTCTACAAGAACTTTAAAGAATAACTAATGATAATACTCTTCAATTTATTTCAAGAAATAGAAAAAGAGGCAGCACTTCCAAACTCATTCTATGATGCCAATATCATTCTGATTCCAAAATCAGGCAAAGACACATCAAAGAAAGAAAACTTCAGACCAGTATCTCTAATAAACATATGAGCAAAAATCTTCAATAAAATTATGGCAAATTGAATACGAAACATATCAAAAAGATTGTGCATAATGATCAAAGTGGGGTTCATCCCAGGGATGCAAGGTTGGTTTAACATACAGAAATCAATAAATGTAATACATCACATCAATAGACTTAGAGATAAGAATCATAAAATCATCTCAATAGATGCAGTAAAAGCATTTGACAAAATACAGCATTGCTTTATGTTCAAAACACTATAAAAACTAATGATAACAGAAACATATCTCAACATTGTAAAGGGTACCTACGCTAAGCCTCAAGCCAACATCATTCTAAGTGGAGAAAAATTGAAGTCATTCCCTTTAAAAACTGGAACAAAACAGGGATGCCCTCTTTAACCACTTCTATTCAACATAGTTCTTCAAACACTGGCTAGAGCAATTAGACAGAGGAAAGAAATTAAAGGGATATGTATAGAAAAAGAAGGACTTAAATTAGCTCTATTTGTTGATGATATGATTCTGTACTTAGAAGACCCAAAAAACTCCAATAGAGAAATTTCTAGAACTAGTAAATGAATTCAGCAAAGTAGCAGGATATAGAATCAACACCCATAAATTGAAGGCATTTCTATATATCAGTGACAAATCCTCTGAGAAGAAAATGAGAAAAACTACCTCAATAACCTCAAAAAAAGATACTTGGGAATCAACTTAACAAAAGAGGTGAAAGATCTATATAATGAAAAATAGAGAACCCTAAAGAGAGAAATCAAACAAGACCATAGAAGATGGAAAGATCTAACTTGCTCTTGGAGAGGCAAAATTAATATTATCAAAATGACCATACTACCAAAAGCACTATACAGATTTAATGAAATTTTGATCAAAAATCTCAATGACATTCCTCATAGAAATAAAAAATTTAAACATGAAATTCATCTGGAAAAATAAGAGACCCAGAATAGCCAAAGCAATCCTTAGCAGAAAGAGTGAAGCAGATGGCATCACTATACCAGACCTTAAACTATACTATAGAGCAATAGTAACACAGCATGGTATTGGCACCAAAAGAGACTGGTAGACCATTAGTACAGAATAGAGACTAACTCACAAAACTACAATTATTTTATATCAGACAAAGTTGCCAAAAACATGTACTGGAGAAAAGATAGCATCTTCAACAAATGGTGCTGGGAAAACTGGAAATCCATATGCAACAAAGTGAAATTAAAGCCCTATCTCTCACCATGCACAAAACTTAACTCAAAGCGGATCAAGGACCTAAAGATTAAATCATAGACTCTGTCTAATAGAAGGAAAAGTAGGCCCTAATATCCATCATGTCAGATTAGGCCCGACTTCCTTAATAAGACCCCTATAGTGCAAGAGTTAAAACCAAGAATCAATAAATGGGATGGAATCAAACTAAAAAGTGTCTTCTCAGCAAAAAAAAAAAAAAAAAAAAAAATATGTGTGGTGAACAGAAAGCCTATGTCCTTGTAGCAATTTTTTACCCCTCACACATTAGACAGAGCACTAATCTCTAGGTATATAAAGAACTCAAAAAGCTAAACACCTAAAAAACAAATAACCCAATCAACAAATGTCTAAGGACCTGAACAGACACTTCTCAGAAGAGGATATACAATCAGTCAACAAATATATGAAAAAATATTAATCATCTCTACCAATTTGAGAAATGCAAATCAAGACTACTCTAATATATCATCTCACTTTAGTCAGATGGCAGCTATTATGAAGACAAACAACAATAAATGTTGGCAAGGATGTGGGGAAAAAGGTACACTCATACATTGCTGGTGCGACTGCAAATTGGTGCAGCCAATATGGAAAGCAGTTTGGAGATTTCTTGGAAATCTGGGAATGGAACTCTCATTTGACACCCAGCTATCCCTCTTCTCAATTTATACCCAAAAGACTTAAAAACAGCATACTACAGGGAAACAGCCACATCAATGTTTATAGCAGCACAATTCACAATAGCTAAACTGTGGAGCCAACATAGATGCCCCTCAGTGTATGAATGGATTAAAAAATGTGGCATATATACACAATGGAATTTTACTCAGCATTAAAAGAGGATAAAATCATGGCATTAGCAGGTAAATGGATGGTGTTGGAGAAGATAATTCTAAATGAAGTTAGACAATTCCAAAAAAACAAAAGCCAAATATGTTCTCTGCTATAAGGAGGCTGACTCACAGTAGGGTATGGAGGGGAGCATGGGGGGAATAGATGAATAGTAGATAGGGCAGAGGGGTGGGAAGGAAAAGGAGGGGGAAGGGGATTAGCAAGGATGGTGGAATGTGATGGACATCATTATCCAAAGTACATATATGCAGGAATTGGTCTCAACATACTTTATATACAACTAGAGATATGAAAAATAGTGCTGTATATGTGTAATAAGAATTGTAATGCTTTCCACTGTGATTTATTTTTTTAAAAAATCAATAAAGACATAAAACAGGGAATAATTTTAGTTAAAAAGAAAAAGGTTGGATATTATATTTATTTTGGTGTTATGTTTAGTTTTCCTTACATTTCAGAAACTTTGATTAGAAAAATTAGAGGACAAACATTGTGACCAGAACTTACTTAAATTCATATTTAGTGTAAAAGCATATTAATTTGAGATTGGAAGTGTTATATTCCAAGACCATGAGCAGCCTGATTTTTTTGTACCAATACCCTATCTGCCTATGTCACTGTGAAAAGCATAAATGTGGCCAGTGACACAGTAATAATCAGCCTAATTCTCACGCTGCAGCCAAAAAATGAGAAAAAGTGATGAATTGGTTGGGACATCTTTGGATCCAGAGAAGAAGCCAGGAACCCCAGAGCCATGGAAATTACCAAATTTGAGTAATATTTCAGGGAAAATCTAGAATGGTTCCTCTTTTTTCCTGTTACTACTTTCTCACGTTTTCAAGAACACTTAAGGCATATTCAGGGTCTCGATTATTCTGGCAGATGTTTCAGAAGATACAGAAAAGGAGGGTGACTGAGTCAGCAGAGGCTGGGCAGAGAACCTGAAAACACAAACAATAATGGGTGCTGGATTGATAACCATATTTAAGATACTGGTAATCTGAACTAGAAGAATTGATATGGGATGGGAGCTGTCCTAAGTCTCTGAGACCTGTCCCCACCTGTTTAATGAGAGAGTAGCAAGAGGAATGAGGGTACAGGCCATGGTAGATTGGTGCTTTATCCTCCCAGAGGAACTCTGCTAACTCAGATTTGTCTTATCCTTTCTTCTGCCCTTGGGGAAAGTAAATTCCTTCAGGTAAAGTAAATTCCTCTTTTCCCATTTTCTCTGAGTACATCTGATCTCTGATCCATGAGCCTTAGGATCTGACAGAAAAGGATGCTGAGGGATATGCCCATTCTGAGTTTTACCATTGGAAATGTCATAGAGAAGCTATTGGAAATCTTGCACAGGATGCTGCTCAGGAGTCATCACCAGCCCCTGAAAACATCAGGGTGTAGATCTCCGTGGGGAGCACAGGAAGCAGCTTAGCCTCTGCTAGACCTAAGGCTAGTGGGGTTTAGTCAGCTGTGAGAAACATCATGAAAGCCCTTCCACAGCTCGTTTTTGACATCTTCTTGTCACAGGTCCATCTTTAGGGTGCTCACAGCTGAATGCCACAAAATTTGCAACCATCACTGGACACATTGCGTTGCTTGAAATACCTGTGTGATAAGTTGCACTTAAGTACAATTTCATCAATATTTGCATACTGTTGTCATTTAAGAATTATGCAATATAGGGAAGAAAAAACAAAATTATATGAAAATGATTAAACTCTACCAAAATTCAAATCCTGAACAATTGAAACTCACCATTTGGGACATTAAGAGGTCTTCTTTAAGGAACTGCACCTGGAGTTGAATCTATAAAATTGATTTAGGGTGGCTGGGATCATTGAACAGTGATACAGTCCTTGCTTAGCATGTGGGAGGCCCTGTATTGAATATCTAGCAATTATATATGCACATAAATTATATATTTAAATTACATATACCCTAGTACATATTATATTGCATTTATGGAGGTTTGAAAAGATTTCATAAGAAATTCATTAATCTATACAGAAACACTAAGAAGGGAAAACAGGATGGCGAGATTCATTAGAGCTCTGTTCAAAGACAGTATCTTCATAGTGTGTTAAACACAAGGACCTGTAGGGTGAGAAAGGTGTAAAATATTAGGAATTGGACATTTCTTATTTGAATAACCAGGCAGGTGCCATCATTCTTGAGTATGGTGGAAAATATAGCAATTAGATGTTTTCTCTATCCATAAAAGAATGAAAAATTTGTTAAGGAGTCAGATATTTTGGCTTCTCTATTTAGAAAGAGTTGACTTTGACTTTGTCTAGTGGCACTCTGTCACCTTGGTGTTAAATATGGGATTCAAGCACTGTGAGGGCAGACATTAATGAGGAATGTGGATGCTAACAAGAGAGAAAAGCTGAGGAGAGAACTCTGGTACCCCTGTTTAATCAAAGAGAAAGGATAAAATAATTCTGAAAACACTTTATCAGCTAATGCTGGCTGTTAATTATATGTGCACTTTTACTTAATCATTTCTGCAGTTTATTAAATAACTAGTATCTTCAGGTCTGGGCCCCAAGTGATAAGTCTAAGGGAGCCAAGCCTTGCTTTGGCATATAAGTAGTTCAGATAACTGAATGCAGATTTTGTGGAATATTTCCTCACAAACAATTGACAGATGACCTCCATTTTGGACTTCTATAGGAACAAAAACTAACCAGCCCTTTTCCTAAACCTGTCTTTATGGATACTCATCATTTGGCTGCCAGAGTGGTCAGTGTCCAGTCTTATGATTCCCATATACTGTGCAAGTTTAGATCTCTGTTCTCCATCTGGGTCTGACTGCACTGAGAAACACTGTAATGTATCACACATTGAACCTGTTACACCCTCAGGCTGTACACCTGAGAAGATCAGGCTACTTTGCCCACAGCAAGGGAGCCTGAGAACCAGGAAGACCCAAGAGTGTCTTTTGTTTTTGACTTAAATCAGGGCCCTGGGCACTTGGATAGACTTCTGCTGAAACTAGTATGAGAAGTAATCATTGGTGACTAAAACTGTGACTATCCCTCCATACCAAGTTGTCAGTGAGGGTTCCTGAGTCTCACAACCTCATAAGTGAGCCTAAAACCTCAAGAAAACATCTAGAATGAGGAAGTACAAAAGAATGTTGCTACAGTGGTTGGAATCCAAAGTCTTTATCATCCTAAACACTGAGTAAGGAGAAGGAGACATGTCCAACCTGTGGTATGCATTTTAGAAGGATTCCCAGCCCTAAAGCTTAGAACAGATTTCCTGATTGCACATGATTTATTATTGAATTCCCTGCTGAAGGAGGCATGTTTCTCTGAGGTATTATATAAATATAAACGCTTTAACATCAACTTCAAATCATGGTCCTCAGTCCTCAGAACACTAATGTGATCAGAGGTAGACCCAGAGTGGCTGTGTTTTGTGGATTTTTCCCATGGGAGGAAGCATCTTTTCTAGCACTATGCATGGTCCACTGAGCAAATTTTCATGATCCAATAAAGCTGAAACTATTGAGTTTCTACCAGTTTTCTACAAATATACATATTGCCCCATGGAGAACTTTTAGTCCTAAGCTGTAAGGTCTCATTGGATAAAGAAGTGTTGAATTGTTTGTATGACATTTCCATTGTATTTTCAAGACTATCTCACATTCGTTATTTGAGTTTTCTATGAGCATTCCTGTTTATATTTATTTATCTGTTTTTGTTTCTTTGTTGAAATCATTCCCAATTGTGTGCAATTCATTTTTAGTTTTGCATGATCTTGATTTTATCTAAGTTTTCTTCATAATAACATATTTATTTTGTATACTGCTTGATTGGTTTATTATGATTGCATGATAATAATAAGATTAACTTATACCTATAGTCATACATACAGGAAAAATAATTTTATCAATTTCTTTCTCCAGTATTTTCCCTTTATTTCCATTACACCCTCCCCAAAACATGTTTTATACTCAACTGGTCTCATTCCTGTTTTAATTAATTGGTGCAATAAAATAATAAATAAAATTGAAATTAACTGTAATATGTTGCTCTTAGCACATAACATCATTTGTTTGATGTCATTCCACAGTACCTGCCCATTCTCTCATTTTCTCCCTCTCCTAGATCTACTCCTCTATTCAATATTTCTCCCTTTAACGATCCACTTCTTTCTTTCATAAGTGGAAGTTATCAAAAGAAAAAATAATAAAGATGAAAACTCACTCAGGCATATTTTTAATGAGTAAATAAGGTTTTTTTCATGAACAATTTGCTGATAGGGTTATTGATTTTGAGATTCTCATTGGATGTAGAGAAGGCTTAAGTTGAAAATGATTTAGTTATATATTCTACAGGGTTAAAAAAAAAAAAAAAAGAAGAAATGCTCCAAGTGAGATAATTAAATTTTCTTTTCTTTCCATTTTCATTTTTTTTTAAAACTACTTCAGTTGAACTAAATTCAGTTATGCATACAGTCAACCAGGTCTACATGGCTACACTACTCAAAAAATACACCAAGCTTGGAAGGGCTTTCCTGTTTTTTTTCTGTTTTGTTTTTTGTGTTTCAGGAACCCAGAGGGTCTTACTCACTAAGCATCATCCCCAGCCCCTTTTTATTTTAGAGAAAAAGTCATGCTAAGTTGGTTATGACCTTTCAGTGTTGCTGAGGCTGGCTTTGCACTTGTGATCCTACAGCTTCAGTCTCCCAAGCTGCTGGAATTGCAGGTGTGCACCACCACTCTCAGCTTTTGGGGCATTCCTGACTAAGAGTGATGTATGCATGATTACACACATTGTTTATAGTAGATATATCAATGTCAGTGAAACTTCCAGGAAAGAACAACTGGCCTCTTAGAATAAGATTAGAATAACTCCCTTCTCTTCAATTTCTAAAGACTTGTTTTGTGGCCTAACATACAATCTACTCTGCCAATGAATCCACTTTTAATTGAGAAGAATATGCTTAAGACCAGATTCTACTGTGGGTGACAGTCTGAGAAGAGACTCACATAAGTTAGGACACTGTTTTCCACATGGATATTCAGGGTGAGCAGTTTTCCAGATGTCTGCTTACATCTGCCTCTACTAATTAATCTTGCCAATCAACCTGCTGTGGAGCAAGTGGAGTTTATACTAATTCAGTCACCCACTGAAAACACAATATCTGTTAGCATTGAGATGCATAGACTTAGCAGTCTTACTTTGTGATTGGGCCAGATAGTTTTTGTCATTCTGAATAAACACAATTGCAACTCTGTGATGTGAAGTAACATGGCAAAATTCTTGCTCACACACCTTTTGCATTGTATGTGATGAATGGTAATTCTCATAATGTGTTCATTTTCATTCTGTTACTAACTCAATAACTTATTGGGATAATTCTTGTCATCATGCAAAAGGAAACATTCAGGGGAGAAGGAGGTCAGTAGCTCTTCAATTTATCATGTTATTGTCCAGATGTATCAAAGCCCTCCTCTGATTCTATTTTCTCAGGCAAAGTGAACCCCGAGCCAAGAAACCGTTCAAGGAGACAAAGAATTATGTCTGGCACTAAAAAGGACCTGGAAATATATGTACACACATCTGATGAAAAGTCCTATATCCACCCAATTCCTGGACACATTTTAAGTGGCTCACAAAAGCAATGTTCATAACCATTGGTGATCAGAAACATCTTCAATGTCCCAAGTTGAGCATTATGATGAACAACTTCTCTGTAATATTTTTGTTGTTTTTGTTTTATTTTGTTTGTTTTTGAGACTGGTTGTCCCTCAGTTGTTGAAGGTTGCCTTCAACTTGTTATTCCCACTGCCTCAAGGTTCTGAGTATCTGGGATTATAGGCATGCACCACCACAGATGGAAAAAAAAATCACTGATGAGAAATCTAACTTGGGCCATGGCAGTGAGAGAGCTGAACCCTAACCATTAGATCACCAGAGCAGCTCACAACAAATAGATCTACTTTTTCATTGACAGAAGGACCCTCTGGTGGTTCTCATGGCCAGTAGTCAAGTTTTCCTGGATACTTATTTTCTCTAATATTTCCCTTATGGACACAGGGGTTTGGGGGGCTCCTCATTTGACTTTCTTTCTCCAACTAGTTGTTGTACAGAGCAATCTGTAGATGCAGCCAATTGCGTAACACCCTGCCAACGTCATGGTGAGAACTTCCTTTCTCTTTTGAATGTTCAAACATCTAACTATTGTGCCCTAAATCTGTAAGGAACAATCTGGGCTCCCATGTCCTTGAATTCCCTTCTGTATCTTTTAAAGTAAACAAAATCATATAAACATAGCAAACATGGTGGCACTATGACTTTCTGGATTTTTTATATATTTCGTCTCTTAGCTGCAACTACCTGAATCCATTTTTATTCCCTGAAAGTATCTAAGAGGGAGTGTTTCAGGTCAAGCTCCTGTCATCTTTGTCATCCTTCTAAGATTTCAAAGCATGTATCCTTGTAAGATGAGGCATTTTCCAGACACTGGTTATAACCATTGAGAATCTAACTTACATGAGATTAAGAGGGAAACATGAAAGGCACTCATTTCTTATTTAACTCACTGAACTTCAGAAACCTGATTTGGAGGCTCCCGAGGCAGGACATGGACGAAAATAGCTTTTGTGTCTTTTTCATGGATGTGCCACAGTCTTGGAAACAGCTAGAAATATACACCTTCACTGCTTGTCCCTGTCCTGAGTCTCTCTGATGTGCCAGCTGTTTTCAGCATATGGAGATACCACAGTTTTCTTAGGAGTCATCAGATTGGCTCCAGGAAATGTGCTGCAGTTGCAGAGGTACTTGCAGAGGTCCTGACAATGTAAGATAAACCCTCAAAACTCTGACCTAAGCATACAAGGTAGGAACCTTGACTTCCCAATGGTCTTCTTCTTCCAAGTAACTCCCTGGGACTCATGCATGTCAGTCCTCTTGCCTTTTATATCAGTCCCATCACAAGCCCTGAATTAGGACAGTTGTTCTCCAAAGTGAGGAGAGGAACAACTGAGTAGACATGCCCACAGGTTCCATGAGGAGATAATGAGCCCAGTGAACAGTGAACAGATAACAAAGGAATAGGATTTCTGATTGTTTCCCATCAATTTTTGAGGAAAATTCTTTGATCAGGAGGTCAATAATGCAATCAATACAATGAAGGCTGGATTATATCCCTCTCTATATTTACAGAGTTATAAAATAAAATTTTAAAACACATGTGGTCAGAAAAAGGTGTGCATAAACACAGAAATATCCTGGGACCACAAATGTCATGATGTGTCCCAAGCGTAATCAAGGGAAATTCAACAAAATGTGAAAGGATCTCAAAAGGAATTTATAGAATGGAAGATGTCATTCAAGAAGAAATATCTGTTGTGTGCTTCTAAATATAAAAGAAAACCTTACCAATATTCACAGAAAGAAAGTCAGTGGTTTCCAGGGAGATTCTGTGAGCAGAGATAGAGGAGGGACTCCCAAAGGGCAAAGTAGGTTTGTGGGCTGGAGGATAGATTCCTGGACCTGACTGTCCTGATGTTCCCAGAGGTGTGAAACTGTCTCAAAATCTGCCAAAGTTTTTACTTATGTGAATTTTATTGTCTGACACAATTTCATGTAAGAAAACATATAAAATTAAGCTAAAACAACAATCACCCACATATACAATGAGGGTTAAGGATAAGAAGACACAGCTCTAGAATTACTGGAAATGGGGAAAATGGAGTGGGGAATAACAGGATTCCCCATAAGGTGTCAAGTCTGAGAAGACTAGGGTCTTCTTGCACTGTCTGCCTCATCAGCTGAACCTCAGTGCAAAGAGACCACAGCATCCTATTCAGCTGCTCATACTAAAGAGGAGTAGAAATTTCTGTTTTTATGAATACATTTTTTTAGAAACATGTTGATGTGACTGATTCTGAGGGCAGAGGATAAGAGGCTTCTCCTTCAAATAAATGCCAGTAGATTCTGCTGGGCCTATAGTAGTGGTAGAAGAAAAAGTCAGAAAACAGGCCTGAGCAAAGCTGCAGGGTGTTTGCCCTCCTGCCAGATGGTAAAGGGGTTCTTGTCTTACTTCCCCATAAGCCTGGAGTACTGTGTGAGTATTCAGGCTGTCATCATAAGACTGACAGTGATAGACAGCCTCATCCTCAGGCTGGAGCCTAGTGATGGTCAGTGAAGCAGAGTTGCCAGACTTGGAGCCAGAGAAGCGATCAGGGACCCCTGAGGGTCGATTACTATTACCATAGATAAGGAGTTTGGGAGCCGTTTCTGGGAGCTGTTGGTACCAGTGCACATAATTACCGCCGCCAATATTGTTGCTGCTTCCAGTACAGGAGATGGTGACACTCTGTCCTGGAGCCCCAGACAGTGAGGGCTGCTGAGTCAGCACAGACTGGGCCCAGGACCCTAGAAGTGGAGGAGACATGCAGAGGGTGTTTTTTATTTACAAACAAAAGTAGAATCAGAGCCCACATCAGAGAACTCCCACACCCTATTCCTCCTCCATATCATGTCACCTGAGCACTGAACAAAGAATGTGAGGAGGAAACAGGACCAGGCCATGGTGAAGATTATTCTGAGCTCTAGCTCCTGTTTCCAATCCTGAGTAGAGGTTCCCCCAAGTGTCTCCCTTGCCCTCTTTATACTCTAAGAAGAGGAAGTTCTATCCATGCAAATTAGGTTCCTCCAAGTTTTCTGATTGCTCTCTGGGCCCTGGCTCACCTCCTATACATAAAGATGCTAAGTGGGTATGCAGGGGTGAAGTTGGGTTTTCTCAAGGGTGTGGGAGGTCACAGCTGTTAGCCTTAACAAGAGAGCCTCTTGCAGAGCCAGATGGCTTATTAAATTACTTGTTACTTCCTGACCCCTCTTAACTGTTCTGCAGTGCCCCTATTGTTCATATACTTCATCCTAACTGCTGCATAGTTCACTTGACTCTTCTTTCGACAGGACTAAGATAGTGTCTTTTTTTTTTTTTAAAGAGAGAGTGAGAGAGGGAGAGAGAGAGAGAGAGAGAGAGAGAGAGAGAGAGAGAGAGAGAGAGAATTTTTTAATATTTATTTTTTAGTTCTTGGCAGACACAACATCGTTGTTTGTATGTGGTGCTGAGGATCGAACCCGGGCCGCACGCATGCCAGGCAAACGGGCTACCGCTTGAGCCACATCCCCAGCCCTAAGATAGTGTCTTTGATATAAATTCTTCTCAGATCAGGATTAAGCAGGTGAACATAAGCTTTTGGTTTTGTTATCTTGTGAGTACCATCTAAGTTTATCCACAACACAAAAATTTTGTTCCAATAGTACTTTCACCTTTGTCTTGGCAAGGAATCCAGTTGCAAGATCTTATGAGCAGCCATTTGATGCTCTTCAGAAGATACTTTAATGCATGATTTCTGTTTCCTTACTTGTAACCTTTATTGTCAACCAGTGAGAATGATGGTTGTGACTATGAGTCAGTCACAACCATGTAGCATTTCAGTCATCTTTGGCTACATGAAATGCCAAAGAGACTGGAGACCCTTAAAGGACTCAGATTACATGACTCATGAATGTTTCCAGTCATGGAAGAAAATGCATTTTCCTCATCACTGGGAAATATGTAGGCAGTCTGGGCATGAATATCAGCTTTTCTTCATATTTATTCAATATGATTCAGTGTATCTCAGGAGAGTTCCATGTTTCCAACTGAGGAAGTAAATCATATTCTGATTTTTTAAATCTTTATTTTATCTTTTATTTGTTCTTATTGATTATAGATGACAATAGCATGTATTTTCACATATTATACATATATGTAGTATAATTTCACATTCTTCTGGTTGCACAGGATGTATAATTACATTGGCCATGTATTTATATACACACATAGAATACTATGGCCAATTCATTCTAAATCTTTCCTATTCCCATTCCCCATTCCTTCCCTTCATCCCCCTTTATCTATCCCTATGTATTTCTAATTTTTCTCTCCTCTTGCCCTTATTTTGGGTTAGCATTCACATATCAGAGAGAACCATTGTTTTTAGGCTTTGTGGTTTTTAGGATTGGTTTATTTTACTTAAGATGATAGTCTCCAGTTTCATCCACTTATCTGTAAATGCCACAAATTCCTTCTCTTTATGGCTGAGTAATATTCTATTGTGATATATATATATATATATATATATATATATATATATATATATCACATTTTCTTTATCCACTTATCTTTTTAAGGCCAACTGTGCTGTTTTCATTGTTTAGATGTTGTGAATTGAACTGCTGTAAAAATTGATATAGCTGCCTCTTTATAGTATTCTGATTTTAAGACCTTTGGGTATAAACCAAGGAGTAGGATACTTGGGTCAAATGGTGGTTCCATTCCAAGTTTTCTGAGAAATCTCCATATAGGTTTCCAGAGTAATTGTACCAAATTGTAATTCCACCAGCAATGTATGAGTGTACATTTCCCCCACATCCTCACCAATATTGATTATTGCTTGTATTCTTGATAATTGCCATTGTAACTGGAGTGAAATGAAATCCCAGTGTAGTTTTAATTTGAATTTCTCAAACTGCTATAAATGTTGAATATTTTTTCATAATTTTCACAATTCCAGATCCAATGATAGTCAACAAGTGCCATTCTACAGACTAGAATCTTCCATACTTAGAAACATAACTCACTTCAAAGTAGGTTGCTCCTTTTCAAATCCAGCACAATTTGTAATTAAATAATTAAAAATCAAGCAATTATATTTATTTCTGATAAGATAAATTGTGTACATTGTGTAATTTAATATTTTTATATTAGTATAGAAATTTGAAAACTAACTTACATTTTCTGATTAATAGATTATTTTACAATAAATTATATTAGAATGTGTGCATTATTAAGCCATTCAAATTTATTAAACTTTAATATATTAAATTTTCATCACTATTTTCGCCCCCCCCTCCTTTATTCCTTTCTTCCTTCTTTCTTCTACCTGTGAATAATAGGAAGTGCATATCCCCTTGTGCTTTTCTGTAGTTTTAATGAAAATTTATTTCCACCTTCATATAGTTCTCTTAAGTGCAAAGACTGTTGATTTCTTGCAGATTCTTTTTTTCCACAGATCAAGCTCCACTTGTCTTTCAATTCAGAAAAAGCAAGACAAAAATTCTTCCCTACTCCATTGCAGATCAGGAAATATAATTCTCCTCTTCACCATGAGTGTACCCAAATTCACCAGCACATGGAGTTTTCTTTTGATTATCTTTTGTCTAATTTTATCTCAAAAAATGAACCCAGAATATTTAAAAATTTTACACCCAGCAACATAAAACAAACTGTATAAAATTACCAATGTTTTAGGAAGAAAATTGCAGAACCAAATAAGAACATAATAGTGGAACTGCAAATCATTGCAACCATACCAGAAAGCAGACTGGAGATTCCTCAGAACACTTGGAGTGGAACCACTATCCCACTTGACCCAGCTATCCCACTTCTCATTTAAAATCAGCATACTACAGTGTTGCAGCCACATCAAAGTTTACAGCAGCTCAATTCACAGTAGTTAAACTATGTGACCAACCTAGCTTCCCTTTAATAGATGAATGGATAAAGAAATGTGGTACATATACACAATGGAATATTATTTAGCCTTAAAGAAGAAAGAAATTATGGCATTTGTGGGTAAATAGATGAAACTTGTGACTATCATCCTAAGTGAAATAAACCAGTCCCAAAAAGCCAAAGGTTAAATGTTCTCTCTGATATGTGGATGAAAAACCATAGCAAGTTATAGTAGGTGGGGTAAATATAGAAGTTCATTATATTAGACAAAGGGGAATGAAGGTAAAAAAGGGGGGTTGAGAATAGGGAAGTCAGCAGAATGAATTGGACATAAATTCCCTGTGTAAAATATAGAAATAGATGACAACTATATAAATAGATGACAACATCATGTTCACCCCCAAGAATGGGAACAAAATTATAATGAGTTTTTCCCAATGTATGAATAATATGTCAAAATACAGTTTACAGTCATATGCATCTAAAGACAACAAATAAAAAAAAGAAAATAAGCACATGAAATAACACTAAATCTCATCTATCTGTGCATATTAAAGTAACAATGAAATGTGCTATACATCTAAGGGATGGTTTACTATTCCACAAAGGCATTGAAGTGAAAATAAACGTATTCTACCAAAACTGCACATTTACTGTGATTCCAGGTGCCTTAAGTTGATGTGTAAATCAAAAGGAATGATGACATATGCTAACCTAGCATGAGTTCACTTGTTCACTAAGGCCAATCTGTGGATTATTACATAGATACAGGCATATCCTGGTATTCACAGGAAGAATAAATCACTTAAATGAGGATATTAGCCTACCATTAGACTCCTTTTCTTCATTAATTTAAACACAAGGATCTAAGATTACTGAAACAGAGGATTTTAAATGCACAGTATTCATTCAGTTAGTCTTGATATTATGATGAAAAAAATGAACCAATTTTATTGTTATGTTCTAAGGCTTTGGAATATTGAAATTTGAAATTAAGTTCGGACAACATTTTATATGGACCAAAAAATTATTTTAAAATCTTTTAATTTTTACTGCTTCCACTTGAAGCTGAACATCTCAATTATATTATTCATATGTGTAGTTTACATGAGTCTAAAATTAAGAAGTTAAAAAAAATCAAATAAAAAGAAAAAATAAAACAGTGCTTACATGTCTATCTGTAGAGACATCAGGGATGTTTACATGTTTAACTCAATGATATTGTTTTAAAGAAAATTCAGTTACAGAATTCAGTGTATAATATGCAATTACAATGGCTGAGTCATGATGGATAGAGACATTTATCACTGCTAAAATTTTATTACATATACAATTATGCATAATTTATAATTTAAATGAACTATTGTTGAATTTTGACTGATAATGATATTACACATTATCATCTTGATGGGTTTCAACTTCTATGTCATACCTTTTTTACTGGTGATAATTGATAGTTTTATTATTTTTAGTATTAACATAAATTGTGACTCTTTTGTTTTGCATTTTGCAATTCCTATGAGCACTGTGTAATAGGATAGAATTATGCTGTACCACTAATGAAAACCAGAATTTGAAGTGTTATTTTATAAATAGTGAGGTTTTTGACCACTTGGAAGCTCTACAGATGAGTGACATGACCTGCTTCCTCATATGGTTTTCCTGTTATAAGCACTAATTTTATATACAGGACAGTAATAATTGTTATTGTCCTCATACTGGAAGCCAGAGATTTACAAATACACTTCATTGATTGAGACATCTTTGTACCCAAAAATTCAATTGGGGAACCCAGGCCCCAGCTGTTTGTCTAAGTCTGATTTAGATTTTACAAGTTTGAGTAGTGCTCAGATACAAGTCCTGCTAGTACCACTACATTTTTTTTCTACCAACAGTAGGTTTCCATTCAGAGTGCTGGTAAGTCTATCTGCTGATCCTAGAGATGCAGAGCAAGGGAGTGTCTGTGTCAGCACAGGCAAAGAGAGGGAACCTGCAAGCACAGACCCATAACAGTGAAGGACAGAGGCAGTGGTCAGTGACTTGGGTATTTGAGGAAGAGGGTAATGACTCAGGTTAGGGGTCTGCCCTTGGCCTCTCAGGCCTATACCTACCTGTGCAGTCAGAGAAGACCAGAAGGTGGAACAGATTCCAGTCTATGGGGGACACAGCTCCTTCTTAGGTCTAACTCTGATAGCTCCATTGTCCCAGGTCTCTTATACCAGTCCATTGGCCTCCCAGAGTTGGGGCTGCTCATGAAAATGTGTCCCTACCCCTCTCTACCCCGTGGGTACTGGCGGTATCTGGGTCTCTGACCCAGGGAGGGTGGCATGATCAACTAGCTTACTCAATAATTAAAGATTAGGGAAAAAAACTGCTGGGACCAAACCAATGTCCATGTGCT
The DNA here is from genome assembly GCF_964194105.1 of Spermophilus citellus. Lineage (NCBI taxonomy): Eukaryota > Metazoa > Chordata > Mammalia > Rodentia > Sciuridae > Spermophilus > Spermophilus citellus. Next base: position 108,466,676 of record NC_138184.1, read on the forward strand.
TGGGACTCTGCCCATCTGTACATCAGTTTATATTCTTTTTTTTTTTTTTTTTTTTAAAGAGAGAGTGAGAGAGGAGAGAGAGAGAATTTTTTAATATTTATTTTTTAGTTATCGGCAGACACAACATCTTTGTTTGTATGTGGTGCTGAGGATCGAACCTGGGCTGCACGCATGCCAGGCGAGCGCGCTACCGCTTGAGCCAAATCCCCAGCCCCAGTTTATATTCTTAAGGTCACTTCTGGATTGACCAGAACATGTTTAATCTGGACCATGCACATCATTATGTCTTATTTAGAGCATCAGCTCTGGTGAAATTATAATCAAAATAGGGACAAAGAGATCTGGGTGTGGGTGTCAAGTGCCTCTTATGTGTGTCTCCTGGGCCCAATGTGTGTCTCCTGGGCCTAATGAACATCAGGTGGGAGAGGAGCAGGTAGTCCAGAGAACAAGATCTGGGAAAGGCAACACCTGTGTTCAGATTCACAGAGCTGAGGCCAGGTGGAAGAGCAGGTTGGAGGGGATTCTGTTGTATATTTTTCACATTGTGGTATCAAAAGGTGGAAAATATTTAGTAATTTTAGAGACAAAAATAGTTCTGCAGGTGTGATAATAAAAGCAAATGTAACTCCATTTTTTTGTGACTCCATTCTGTAAAACAACCATGTCAAGTAGAATGGTCATGATCAGGGCAAGATGTTCTTCTCCTTTTGATATAGAAACCTGTAAGAACATGGAAATACCTAATGGGACATTGTTTCTGTAACTAGAGTAACGGGGCTCTGTTTCTATAACTGGAGTTACTGGGCTAACTGTGATTGGATTGGCTAAGCATCCCTCCACCTGACTGCACTCTCCCACTTCTGTAACTTGGCTTGCTTGCATTTGCATTAGATGGATCCCAAAACATCCCTTATGCAGTTTTCAGGCTTATATGGAGCGCCCTTGCAAATGTTTGGGACTGATCAGGGAACAGCTTTATTTTCTGGTCAGTCGCCACCAGTATGCTTCAATAAAGGCTTGATTTGATTGTAAGTGAGTTGTCTGGAAATCAGTTTATGAAACCCCAGGATGAAACTTTAACTATAACACAGGGATTCATCCTCTTCCCATAGCAATGCCTTTCACAAGGTCAGCTTCCTCACACTTCTTCAACCCAGCCACAAATTTCATCTCTTCAAAGTCAGAGATGGAATAAAAACAAGGATAAATTCTCCAGGGCTACCTATTTCATCTATTTTATTGCAAACCCAAACTTTTCTGGTGAATATATCTTTTCTCTCCAGTAAAAGAGTTTTGTTCCCTCTTGAGTTAACTGTCAGGCCCTTTTTAATTGATTTTTTAAAAAAATTAAATTATAGCCAAATGAATTACAATTCTTATGTCACATATACAGCACAATTTTTCATATCTCTGGTTGTATATGAATTATGTTGACACCAATTCGTTTCTTCATAGATATACTTTGAATAATGATGTCTATCACATTCAGGTCCTTTTTCTGCAGCATAGATCCCATTTTGACACTCCAGAGCCAGTTTTGTGGGGAAATCCATGACCAGTTCCAGAGACAGGGTTTTCCACTGACTGAGTGTAGAAACAGTCCAAGCAGCCTCAGTGGAGTCCCGGGTTGAGATTGTAGACACATATAGCAGCAGCACAAGGCTTAGGATGCCATCTGCCTACACTCTATGAAGTTGTCAATTATACAGCTTTAACACAGGCACACAAATTTGAGATAAAGTATGATATTCTTCCCAGCATCAAAACTAAGAAAAAAAGAAAAACATGTTCAACAAACTTGAAAATAAAATTAAGACTATTTCTGAATAAATTAATATGAAAATCTCTACCATTTTAAGACACTTTCACATTTGAAGATGATTAGAAATGCTAGTGAATAAAACTGGGTGTTCAGAAATGAAACACATTCAGTTCCTTTGTGAAATAAGGTTTTCTTTTGAAAAAAATGGAGGTCATAACTACAAACTAAAATAGAATTTCTAAATTGTTCATAATTATTTTATTATATTTTCATTGTTATTATTGTTTCCTTCCAAATCATTCATGATTTTGGGGGGTGTGTTCTAAGAGATCCACTCATATTAGAAATAATGATTCACATTAAAGTTTGCTATGTCCAATAGTCAAAAGTGTCTGATAGAATGCCAGATTGTTTATGCTTGTAATATAAAGGTAAAGAGAACAATCTGAAATTTAAGTGAAAAAAGAAACAAAATGCTACTATTAATACATAAAAACCTTAATAATATCAATTTTATCATTTATATTAAAACTCACTGAAAAAAATTACAAATTATTAAGATGCAATATAAAAACACAAAAAGCAATGTGTTACCATATTTATCACATATTTAATACAGATGAATTAAGAAATCACAGTGACCAGCAAATAATCTTAACCTCTACAGTGAGCCACAAGCTACTTCTGAAATTCCCTCAGACATTCTCAAGGAAATATGAATCAACAGTTTTTCTCCTGTGATATTCACTTAGCAATAAAGAGCTAAAGATCAAACGAAGAATAGGAAACCTAGGAACGAATAAGATCCAAGAGTACCAGGAGCTCATGTTAGCAAAGCAAAAGCAGCTTCCTTATATGTACAAGTGATACATACGTGTTTAATTTGGGCTCTGCATTTTATCCCTGAAGGACCATATTGATATATGCAGCACATGGTGGGAATCCACAGTGTATTTATTAGTCCCATTGAAGTCCAATTGAGGTGGTCCTGTGATTCCATCTTTCTACCCTACAGTGACTCAAGTCTCACTTCTGAGAACTTAGAGGCTATCTCCATGATTGAGACATCTGACATTATCTCATATCTCTTGTACTTGCTCACCATTCAAAATCAATGTTCAGCATCTTTCATAGACTTCATACACACACACACACACACACACACACACACACACACACACACACAGAAAAAGTCCTATTTTCAGTCCAAATTCTTTCTTTTGGACAACATAAGTCTTTCTCAATTTAACATAAATTCTGCTTCCTAACATACTGCTACACTGTGGGTGGAATTTGAGTGTCTGCCAAAGATCCATATGTAGAGGCTTCCTCCCAGAGTGGTAGTACCAAGAGATACTACCAGACGATAGTAAATTGTGAGAGTAGGTAGGATCTTGTGATAAAGCCTTAGTTCTTTAGAGATATGTCCACAAATACGGTGGATATATAACACCCTGTCTCTCTCCCCCCCATCCCCATCCTTCTCTCTCTCTCTCTCTCTCTCTCTCTCTCTCTCTCTCTCTCTCTCAACTTCCCAGCTTAAAATATGACCATTCACTTGGCTCAAACTTACCCATTTTATCATAACTTTACCATTGTCTTAAACAAATGTGGCAACCCATTCCAGGCTAAAACCACCATATTCATGAACCAAAATAAACCTCTCTTTACTTTATATGTACGACGTGCTGTCTATGTTGTTTTAATAAAACAAAGTCAACTAATACTCAAAATGAGAAATTTTTGTATTTGTGTTTATAAATTAAATGGACTCACTGATTTTTCTTATTTTCGGCATTGATATCTACTCTTGCCTGATTTCTTCTCATTTTCTCTCCAGTCTTCTAGCTTGCTTCTTTATCTAAATTGCATCCTGCTCTGTGACCATCTTTCCATCTTGCATAGAAAACAGTCCTAAATGATCCATCCATGAGGGTGGGAATATGAAATAGGAAGCAAGGGTGTGGGTCAGATCCCAATGCTCATGTGGCTCTTGGGGACCCAGGGGCAGGAAAGTCACAATTTGATGAGGACTTTTTCTGCACAAGAGTGGTCTGGTGCAGAGATCTAACCTGTAATGCATAATGCAACTTCACCCCTGCTGGCCTCTGATCCTGGGTCTTCAACCCCCTGTCATATCCTGGCAGAGATTGTGGAAGGTTAACCTGATTAGAGTAAATGGACCTTTCTGATTTTATTTCCCTAAGAGTAAAACGACTCTGGTATTTAGTGCTGAGACCTTTTTTTTATTTTTGTTTTTTTCAGTTTCTAATGGTCTCCAGAACTCTAAATGCACTGTTTATGATACCACATATTTCAGAATTATCTGGTATTTATTTGACTATGCTTCAGCCAGGTACTTTGGGTTTTTTCCAGTCTACAAACCTTTTGAACAACATTTAAAGCCTGAGTTCAGGAGAGGTCACAAGTCATAGTAATGCTGCCTTTGTTCCTTTTACAGATTTACTGAATTTCAGGTTGCTGCTTTTCCGAGAGTCTCCTTTTGTGTTCTCACCCCACTCTACATGCAGTTGATGCAGATGTCTCTTTGTCCTATGAGAATATAATATTATCAGGGAATGTCCCTGAAGACCTTAAAAGAGTGTGCTATAGGAATACTGCCACATTGATGTTCATAGCAGCACAATTCACAATAGCTAGACTATGGAACCAACCTAGATGCCCTTCAATAGATGAATGGATTAAAAAATGTGGCATTTATACACAATGGAGTATTATACAGCACTAAAAAATGACAAAATCATGGAATTTGCAGGGAAATGGATGGCATTAGAGCTAGCCAATCCCTAAAAAAGAAATGCCAAATGCCTTCTTTGATATAAGGAGAGCAATTAAGAACAGAGCAGGGAGGAAGAGCATGAGGAAAAGATTAACATTAAACAGAGATAAGAGGCGGGAGGGAAAGGGAGAGAGAAGGGAAATTGCATGGAAATGGAAGGAGACCCTCATTGTTATACAAAATTACATATAAGAGGTTGTGAGGGGAAAGGGGAAAAAAACAAGGGAGAGAATTGAATTACAGCAGATGGGGTAGAGAGAGAAGATGGGAGGGGAGAGGAGGGGGGATAGTAGAGGATAGGAAAGGTAGCAGAAGACAACATACACTGGTATGGCAATATGTAAAAACGTGGATGTGTAACCGATGTGATTCTGCAATCTGTATTTGGGGTAAAAATGGGAGTTCACAACCCACTTGAATCAAATGTATGAAATATGATATGTCAAGAGCTTCGTAATGTTTTGAACAACCAATAAAAAATTTTTAAAAAAATATTATCAGGGAATGAGTGTTCTCTGCTTTGACTTGCTTCTCTGTGCTCTAATTTGCCCTTGAATGTCTACCTGACAAAACCAATTTCCTTTTGACTCTGATATAATGTAAGTTATCTTATTCTAGTTTTATATATTTTTTCCTTATGAGTATTGATATGAAATAACATTGGTATATATATATATACACATATATAGTATAAATTATATATAATTATGTAAATTATATAAATATAAATTACTGTTGTTATACTGCTCCTACAACTTCTCAATTAAGCAACTGTTGTTAATTTTTATATCAGAGGAAGTGTTTCTAATTAGATTCATTTTCTTAGTGTTCCATGGATTGAAAAGTTGGGCACATTTATAAAGTCAAGGACAAAATATCCTGATATTTATCCAACATCATTTCACATTAAGATTATTTAGGGAAGAGTGTAACTTGTGAAGCCTAAAAAGGAAAAATGAGTATGGTAGTGGCCACAGAGCTATGCCTTAGTGGAAAGGGTTTATTCTTCATCAGGAAATCTAAAGTCACACCAGAGTATAATCTGAAGAGAAAATGAAGCACAGCTTCCCTATGTTTTCAGATCTCAAGGAAGATGAGCCCAGCCTGGGAAAGGATCAATAGAAATGAAGGGAGTTGCAGAATCCAAACAGGAGTGTGTGTTGTTCATAGAGCAATTATGAGGCAAACAGGAAGATTGGTGATTTTTTCTCAAATCAACTAAAAATGGAGATCTTTATGGCATTGATAATGTAGCCAAATGTGAATAAGAGAAAGAGTGTGTTTGGGGCAGAGGGAGAAAAGTGATAATCGGCCTGTTTTTCATTCTGTTTTTCAGGTTGGAAGCTAGAGGTACTCAAGGAGGTCCTATTGGCAAATCTTGGCCCCAGTTTAGGACTGAATCCTTGATGACTGATCGCTTATATCTGAGGTCACAGATCTAGGACTTCTCATAGGAAATCCTGGGTACCAATTGCCACAGTAACTTCCAATATGACTTTTGCTCTCTGTGTAAAACAATACAACTTCAGGTTCTGAGGCACATTATGTAAGTTACATTTATAATATATATATAAACAAGTATTACACAACTATGAGAATTTCTGCTCTCTGAAAATCCATAGTCCTCTACTAAAAACTGGAAAGTTGAAAAGCCACAGTTGGTATTAGAAGAGAGAAGCACAGAAGTCAGTTACAATGAACTCAGAAAAAATCTAACTATGAAAGTCAACATTATTCTGAGTGTGGTCACATGGAGAAGAGTGTCATCCTGGGGACTTACTTCACTCAACTTCCCAGGAGGACTCCCAGAGTTTTCTAATCAATGATAGAGCCTCACTTTCATTCAGTCGTGTCCCTCAAGAAAGTTTGTTGGTTTCATTTTAAAACTCCTTACCACTTCCCTACCCCAATGCCTAACATTCTTTCCTTGACATCAAAACTGAAGATGCAGATATCCACAAGGAAGCCAGGCCAACACTGTGCTTAAAACTTTTCTGATACCTCTATCCTCACAAAGTATTTCACATCTTAGTGACTCAATTCCTGACAGCCTTTTACAGCCCAGGCCACAAATAACCACAGACATATGAGGTGTCGTCTTCTATGAATCTTTGAAGATCAGAACTCATGTTGTGAAGGATTGTCCACCTGCTAGAAGGGTCTCTGTTTCCTAGCCAAGAAGAAAGAAGATTTGCTTTTTGTTCCAGAGGAAAAAATCTAACTCTATAGACTCTGCTTATAAAATAAGATCACCATATTTATCACAAGGTAAAGCTTGGATATTATCATATATAATTTTGTTGTCATTTTTTTGGGGGGGTGATTTTGGTGTTTAGTTATTTTCAGTTTTCCTGAGATTTCAGAAACACTGATTAGAAAATTTAATGGGCAGATATTTTGACCCAGAATATACTTAAATGTATATTTAGTATATAAGCATATTAATTTAAAGTTGGTGAAGAGGCATAGTCTATAAACCTCAGCAGGCTAATTTTTTTGTACCACTTCTCCATCTGCCTATGTCCCTGTGAAAAATATTATTGTGGCCAATGACACAGTAATAGTCAGTTTCATCCTCAGGCTGCAGCCCAGAAAATGAGCAAAAGTAATGAATTGGTTTGCACATCTCTGAATACAGAGAAGAGGCCAGAAACCCCAGAGCCAAGGAGATTATACAAACCTCAGTAGTATCTCAGAGAAAATCTAGAATGCTTTTCCATCTTGTGCTAGTACCACTATATCCTTTTTTCAGCACACTGAAGACATTTCTCAGGGTGCAGATGAGTCTGAATGATACGTCTGGAGGTGCAGAATGGAATGGTGACTGAGCCAGCAGAGTCTGGGAAGAAAACCTGACAACACAGACGATCATTTGGCTGGAGTGGGAACCATATTTAAGATACTGGTCATCTGAACCAGAAGAATTGATATATGACGGGAGCTGTCCTGAGTCTCTGAGACCTGTCCTACCTGTGTAATGAGAGAGTAGCAAGAGGAATGAGGGTACAGGAAACCATAGACTGGTACTTGATCCCCATAGAGGGACTCTGCTACCCCAGGCTTGTCTGATCCTCTCTGCTGCCCTCAGGTGAAAAAAAACACCTGGTAGTTCTTGTAAATGAAATGCCTCCCTTTCTGCTTTCTCAGAGTACATCTGATCTCTGATTCATGAGTCTTAAAGAATCTGAGGATAAAGGATGCTGAGGGAGATGCCCATTCTGAGAAATGTCATAGACAGAGCAGCTATGGAAATCTTGCACATAATCCTGCTCAGGAGCCATCAACAGGCCCTGAAACCACCAGGTTGAAGATCACTCTGGGGAGCAAAGGAGGCAGCTCAGCCTCTACTAGACCTGAGACTAGTGGGGTGCAGCTATCTGTGAGAAACACAGTGCAAGTTCCTGCACAGCTCTTCTTCACCACCTTCTCATTACAGGTCAATCTTTAGGGTTCTCACAGATGAAAACCACAGAATTTGCTACCACCATTGCATACATTGCTTTGCCAAGAATGCCTGTGTGATAAGTTGCACATAAGCACAATGTCATCAATATTAGTATGCTATTTGTCATTTTATAATTATGCAATACAAGAAAGAAAGAACACAATGTTGTGAATGTGATAAGTTCTACCAAAGTTTAAATTCTGAACAAATGAAACTCACTATTTGGGTTATTAAAGGGTCTTATTTGAAGAACTGCACTTTGAGTTGAGTCTATAAAATTGAATGAGAGTGTTAATAGAGTGCTCCCCTCACATGCACAAGGCCCTGGGTTCAATCCCCAGCACCACAAAAAAAAAATTTGTGTTAGGGTGGCTGGAATTATTGCACAGTGATAAAGTGCTTGCTTAGCATTTGGAGCCTGGGTTGAATCTCCTACAATTATATATACAAACAAATTATATGTTTAAATTACATATATCATAGGACATATTATACTACAGCGCTAGAGATTCTCAAAAGATTTCTTAAGAAATTATTTTTTTCCATATAGAAACACTAAGAAAGCAAGAAAGGGTGGAGAGATTCATCAGAGCTCCATTCAAAGAATCTTCATAACCCATAAACTGCAAGGACCTGTCAGATGAAAAAGGAGGGATATATTAGGAACTGTACATTTCTTCTTTGAATAACCAAAAGGTGCTATCACTATTCAATACAATGGAAAATAGAGCAATTAGATGTTTTCTCTATCCATGAGAGAATTAAATACTTGTTAAAGTGTCAGATATTTAGACTTATTTTTTTTAGAGAGAGTTCACTGTAATTTTGTCTAGTTGCATGCTGTCACCTCATTGTTTTTCAAGATGAAGTCCAGAAAATGTGAGCACAGTCACTAATTAGGAATGTGGATGCTGAGAAGAGAGAAGATCTGGGGATAGAACCCTGGAACCCCTATTCAATGAAGGAGTAAAGGGTAAAATAATTCTGAAAACATTTTATCAGCTAATGCTGGCTGTTTATTATATGTGCATTTCTAATTAATCATTCATGCAGCATGTTTATTAATTAACTAATATCTTCAGGTTGTGGCCCCAAGTGATAAGGCTAAGAGAGATGAGCACTGCCTTGGCCCATGAGGAGTTCAGATAATTGAATATATATTTGTGGAATATTTCCTCACAAACAATTGGCAGATATCCTCCATTTTGGACTCCTGTAGAAACAGAAACTTACCAGCCCCTTCCTAAACCTGTCTCTATGGACACTCATCATTGGGCTGCCAGAGTGGTCAATGTCTGTTCTTATAATTCCCATATCCTGTGATCATATTTCTATCTAGCCTAAGTCAATGCAGGTGTAGATCTCTGTTCCTCATCTGGGTCTCACTGTTCTGAGCATCACTATAATGTATCACATATTGAACCTGTTTCACCCTCAAGCTGAACACTTGAGAGGATCAGGAGCTTTGCCCATAGCAAGGAATCCTGAAAACAAGGAAGGTGACCAAGAGGGTCTCTTATTTTTCATTCAAATCAGGGTCTTGGGCACTTGGCTAGACTTCTGCTGCAACCAGTGTGAGAAGTAATCATTGGGACCAAAACTGTAACTATCCCTCCAGACCAAGTGGTCAGTGAGCGGACCCTAAAACCTCAAGAAAACATGTCTAGAATGAGGAAGGACAACAGAATGCTGCTACAATGGCTGTATTCTAAAGTCTTTATCAACCTGAACACTGAGTAAGGAGGAGAAGGTGACATTCCCAGGATGTGGTATGCATTTTGGAAGGATTTCCTGGCCTTAACGTTTAGACCAGACTTCCTGATGGCCCATAATTTATTACTGAATTGCCTGCTGAAGGAGACATATTTGTGTGGTGTATTAAATAAAAATGAGACATTTAACATCAACTTCCAGAGCACTTACATTTTCAGAGGTAAACCCAGGGTGGCTGTGTGTTGTGGATTTTTCCCTTGGGAGGAAGCAGCTGCTTTAGCACTGTGCATGGTCCTCTGAGCAAATGTTCATGATCCAATAAAGCTGAACCACTTGAGTGTCTACTAGTTTTCTACAAATATACATAGTGCCCCATGGCGGCCTTTTGGTCTTAAGCTACAAGGTCTCATTGGATAAAGAAGTGTTGAATTGTTTGTATGACATTTCCACTATATTTTCAAGATTGTCTCACATTCATTATTTGAGTTTTCTTTCAGCATCCCTGTTTATATCTATTTATCTGTTTTTGTCTCTTTGTTGAAATCATTCCCAGTTGTGTACAATTTGATTTTAGTTTTGCATGATCTTAATTTTTTCTGAGTTTTCTTTATTATAACATACCTGTGTTCATTTTGTATAATGCTTCATTGTTTTATTATGTTAATCATCAGATTAACCAAACCCATATTCATACATACAGGAAACATGATTTTATCAATTTTCATTCCCCAGTATTCTCCCTTTCCTTCCACTCACCCACCCCAAAGCTTGTTTCTCTACTCAACTGGTATCATTCCTGTTTTTAATTAATTGGTGCAATAAAATAATTAATAAAATTGGAATTTACTGTGATATATTGTTCCTTGCACATAATACCATCTTTTGTTTGATGTCATTCCACAGTACCTGTCCATGCTCTCATTTTCTCTCTCTCTTGGATCTACTTCCTCTATTCTAATTTCTCCCTTCCAGGATCCAGTTCATTCTTTCATAAATGGAAGTTATCAATAGAAAAATTAACAAAGATGGAACATCACTCATGAGTGTTTTCAATGTGTAAAGAAATTGTTTTATGATCAAACTTGCTGATAGGGTTATTGATTTTAAGATTCTCATTGGATGTAGAGAAGGCTTAAGTTGAAAATGATTTTATATATATTACTAGACTGAGTAAAGAGAAGAAGGAGACATGCCCAGGTTGTGACATGCATTTTGGAAGAATTCCCTGGACCTAAAGTTTAGACCAGAAAAAAGGTCAAAAAAAAAAAAAAGAAAGAGGAAATGCTTCAAGTTAGAGCATCTTTTCTTGACAATTTTATTTTTTTAAAAAACTACCTGAGTTGAGATAAAGTCAATTGTGCACATGGTCAACCAGGTCTCATGACCACACTACTCAAAAATACACAAACCTCAGGATGAATTTCCTATTTTTTCTGTTTTCCTTTTTGCGTGCCAGGGACTGAACCCAGAGGGTCTTACTCCTAAGCATCATCCCCAGCCCCTTTTTGTTTTAGAGGAAGAGACATGCTAAGTTGACTAGGACCTTTCAGTGTTGGTGAGGCTGGCTTTGAGCTTGTGATCCTACAGCTTCAGTCTCCAAGCTGCTGGATTTGCAGGTGTGCACCACCACTCTCAGCTTTTGGGGCATTCCTGACTAAGAGTGATGTATGCATGATTACACACATTGTTTATAGTAGATATGTCAATGTCAGTGAAACTTCCAGGAAAGAACAACTGGCCTCTTAGAATAAGATTAGAATAACTCCCTTCTCTTCAATTTCTAAAGACTTGTTTTGTGGCCTAACATACAATCTACTCTGCCAATGAATCCACTTTTAATTGAGAAGAATATGCTTAAGACCAGAATCTACTGTGGGTGACAGTCTGAGAAGAGACTCACATAAGTTAGGACACTGTTTCCCACATGGATAATCAGGGTGAGCAGTTTTCCAGATGTCTGCTTACATCTGCCTCTACTAATTAATCTTGCCAATCAATCTGATGTGGAGCAAGTGGAGTTTATACTAATTCAGTCACCCACTGAAAACACATTATCTGTTAGCATTGAGATGCATAGACTTAGCAATTTTACTTTGTTATTGGACCAGATAGTTTTTGTCATTCTGGATAAACACAATTGCAACTCTGTGATGTGAAGTAACATGACAAAATTCTTGCTCACATACCTTTTGCACTGCCTGTGATGAATTGTGATTCTCTTCATGTGTTCATTTTCATTCTGCTACTAACCCAATCACTTGTAGGATAATTCTTGTCAGCATGCAGAAGGAAACATTCAGGGGAGAAGTAGGTCAGTAGCTGTTGAATTTATCATGCTACTGTCCAGATGTACCACAGGCCTCCCCTGATTCTACTTTATCAGGAAAAGTGAACCCTGAGCCAAGGAGCTCTTCAAGGAGGCAAAGAATTGTGTCTGGCACTGAAAAGGAAAGGGAAATTTGGTAATCATGACACTATTTGTGCACACATGTGATTCAGAGTCCTATATGCACCCAAGTCCTGTAAACCCTTTAAGTTACTAACCAAAGCAATGTTCATAACCATTGAGAATCAGAAACATCTTCAATGTCCCATGTTATATATTAAAATGAATGGCTTCTCTGTGATATTTTATTGTTTTTGTTTTATTTTGTTTGTTTTTGAGGCAGGTTGTACCTCAGTTGTTGAAGTTTGCCTTCAACTTGCTGTCTCAACCTTCTTAGTATCCGGGATTACAGGCATACACCACCACAGATGGCAAAAGAAACATTTCACTGACCAGAAATCTAACTTGGGCCATGGCAGTGAGAGAGCTGAATGCTAACCAATAGATCAGGAAAGCAGCTCACAATAAATAGACCTACTGTGGAATTGAGAGAATGACCTTCTGGTGGTTCTCATGGCCAGATATCAAGTTTCCCTGGCTACCTATCTTCTCTAATATTTCTCTTCTGTACACAGGAGGTTGGGTGGCTCCTCATTTGGCTTTCTTTCCCCAACTATTTGTTGTTCAGAGCAAGCATTAGATGCAGCTAATTCTGTCACACCCTGCCAACCTCATGGTGAAAGACCCCTTTCTTTTTGAATGTTCAAACATTTACTATGGTTCCCTATAACTGAAAGGGACAATCTGGGCTCCCATGCATGTTCCTTGCATTCCCTTCTGTAGCTTTTAAAGGAAATAAAAGCATATAAATATAGCAAACATGGTGGCATTCAGACCACCTGGATGTTTTATGTGTTTTGTCTCTTAGCTGCAACTACCAGAATCCACTTTTATTCCCTGAAAGTATCTAAGAAGTGTTTCAGGTCAAGCTCTTGCCATCTATGCCTTTCAAGATGTCACAGCATGTGTCCTTGTAAGATGAACTGTTTGTCAGACACTTGTTAACTACTAGGAATCTCAACTGACATGAGATTAAGAAGGAAACATGAAAGTTTCTTATTTCTTACTTAACTAACTGGACTTCAGAAACATGATTTGGAGGCTCCTCAGGCAGGACATGGACCAAAATAACTTTTGTATCCTGGATGCAGCTAGAAATACACACCTTCACTGCCTGTCCCTGTCCTGAGCCTCCCTTATGTGTTAGCTATTGTTATCAGTATATGGAGACACCACAATTTTCCTAGTAGTATTGTTGTCATCAGATGGGCTCCAGGAAACATGTTATAGTTGCAGAGCTCCTTGAAAAGATTCTGACAATGTAAGAGACACCCTCAAAACTCTGAGTGAGCACACAAGGCAGGAAACTTGATCCCCTAATTGTCTCCTACTTGCAAGTAACTACCTGAAACTCAAGCATGTCAGCCCTCTTGCCTTTTATCTCAGTTCCACCACAAGCCTTGAAATAGGACAATTTTTCTACTAAGTGAGGAGGGTAAGGGCCTGGGTAGACATGTCCACAGGCCCCATGAGGAGATGTTGAGTCCAGTGAATAGATAACAAAGGAATAGGATTTCTGATTGGTTTCTATCAATTTTTGAGGAAAGTTCTTATATCAGGAGGTCAATAACGCAATCAATACAATGAAGGTTAGATTATATTGCTCTCTATACTTACAAAGTTATAAAATAAAATTTTAACACACACATGATCATAAAAAAGTGTGCATCAACACAGCAATATCCAGAGACTATAAAGGTCATGATATGTCCCCAGCAGAATCAGTGAAATTTCAACAAAATGTGAAAGGGTCCCAAAAGTATTTATAAAATTGAAAAGGTCATTCAAGAAAAAATATTCTCTGTTGTTTCTAAATATATGAGAAAACCTGACCAATAATCACAGAAACAAAGTCAGTGATTTCCTGGGAGGTTCTGTAAGCAGAGATGAAGGGAGGATTCCGAAAGGGCAAAATAGGCTTGTGGGCTGGTGGACAGATTCCTTGGCCTAACTGTCTTGATGTTCCCAAAGGTGGGACACTATCTCAAAATCTCTCAGTTTTCAATTATGTGCATTTATTGTCTTTCAAATATTGCCTGTTAGAAAACTTATATAAAATTAGGCTAAAACATGAATCACATTTATACACAATGAGGCCTAAGGAGAAGAAGACACAGTTATAGAATAAATGGAAATAAGAAAAATGGAGTGTGGAACCACAGGATTCCCCATCAGATGCGAACTCTGAGAAGACAAGGAATGCACTGGCTGCCTCATCAGCTGAACTTCAAAGAAAAGATACAACAGCATTCTGTTCATCTCCTCAAGCTAATGAGAAGCAGGGATTTCTGTTTCTATGGATGCATTTTCCTAGAAACATGCTGCTGTGGATGATTCTGAGGGCAGAGGACAAGAATCTTCTCACTCAAAGGAGTGCCAATAGATTCAGCTGGGCTTATAGTAGTGGTAGCAGAAAAAGCCAGAGACCAGGCCTGAGCAAAGCTGCTGGGTGTTGGCCCTCCTGACAGATGGTAAAGGGTTCTTGTATTACTTCCCCATGAGCCTGGAGCACTGTGGGAGCATCAAGGCTGTCATCATAAGACAGACAGTAATAGACAGCCTCATCCTCAGGCTGGAGCCCAGTGATGGTCAGTGAAGCAGAGTTGCCAGACTTGGAGCCAGAGAAGCGATCAGGGACCCCTGAGGGTCGATTACTATTACCGTAGATAAGGAGTTTGGGAGCTGTTTCTGGGAACTGTTGGTACCAGTGCACATAATTACCGCCGCCAATATTGTTGCTATTTCCAGTGCAGGAAATGGTGACCTTCTGTCCTGGAGTTCCAGAAAGTGAGGGCTGCTGAGTCAGCACAGACTGGGCCCTGGACCCTGGAAGTGAGAGAAACACAGAGAAAGTGACTTTTGTCTAGAAAAAAGAGTATAATCAGGACCTATATCAGAGGACTCCCACACACTATTCCTCCTCCATATCATGTCACCTGTGCTCTGAACAATGACTGTGAGGAGGAGATACGACCAGGCCATGGTGAAGGTCATCCTGAACTCTGCTTCCTGTTCCCAGTCCTGAGCAGAGTTTCCCCCAAGTTTCTCCCTTGCCCTCTTTATTAAACTCTGAGAAGGGGAAGTTCTATCCATGCAAATTAGTTTCCTCCACGTTTTCTGATTATACCCTGGGTCTGGGTTCAACTCTTGTAAGTGGGTTTGCAGGGGTGGAGTTGGGTTGGGTCAGAAATGTGGGAGGTCACAGCTGTAAGCCATAACATGAGAAACTCAGGAAGCGCCAGGTGGCTTACTATATTACTTGTTACTACCTAACTCCTCTTAACTGGTCTGCAGTGCCCCCTGTTGTTCATACACATCATCATGTTACATTGTGATCAGAACCCCTGAAACAATCCTATGTCTCCACTACACCCACTGCCTCTGCCTAGGTGCCCAGCCATTTAGCCCCTTGTGTGGCCTCCTCACTATCTCAGGAAGGCCTTCTTGAATTCCTCAGACTCCTCATGGTGAATTTATGCACAGTTCACTTGACTCTTCCCTGAACAGGACTACTAAGGTGTTGTTTTTGATGGAATCTCAGTGTAGTTTTAATATTTCTGAAAGCAATAGTATAGAAATTTGTAAAATAACTTACATTCTGATTGATAAATCATTTTAGAATAAATTATATTAGAATGTGTGCATTATTAAGACATTCAAATTTATAAAACATTAATATATTAAATTTTCCTCACTATTTCCACCCTCCTTTCTTCATTTCTTTATTCTACTGTGAAGAATAGGCAGTGTATGTCCTCTTATGCCTTTCTGTAGTTTTAATGAAAATTTGTTTTTCCACTTTCACATAGTTCTCTGAGGTGCAATGACTTAATTTTCTCCAGATATTTTTTCCACAGGTCAAGCTCCACTTGCCCTTCAATTCAGAAAGAGCAAGACAAAAATTCTTCCCTACTCCATTGCAGATCAGGAAATATAATCCTCCTCTTCTTAATGAGTGTACCCAAATCCACCAGCACATATAAAGTTTTCTTTTGATTATGCTTTTTCTAATTTTTTTCTCAAAAAATGAACCCAGAATATTTGAGCTCTCTGTACCCAGTAACATAAAACAAACTGAATAAAATTACCAATGTTTCAGGGAGAAAATTGCAGATAAAAAATAAGCACATGATGGTGAAACTGCAAATCATTGCAAAAACTCTGGAAAGCAGTCTGGAGATTCCTTAGAACACTTGGAGTGGAGCCACCGTTTGACACAGCTGTCCTACTTCTCAATTAAAATCAGCATATTACAGTGATGCAGCCACATTAATGTTTATAGTAGCTCAATTCACAATAACTAAACTATGAGACCAACCTAGCTACTTTTCAACAGATGAATGGATAAAGAAATATGGTACATATACACAATAGAATATTATTTAGCCTTAAGGAAGAATGAAATTATGGCATTTGTGGGTAAATGAATGAAACTTGAGATTATCATGCTAAGTGAAATAAGCCAATCCCCAAAAGCCAAAGGCCAACTGTTCTCTCTGATATGTGGATGGTAACCCATTGCAAGTTAGAGTAGGTGGGGTAAGTATAGAAGTTCATTGTATTAGACAAAAGGGAATAAAGGGAAAAGAGGGTGATGATAATAGGAAAGATAGTAGAATGAATTGGACATAACTTCCCTGTGTTCATATATGAATAAATGACCACTATAACTCCACATCATGTTTTTTTTTTGTTGTTGTTGTTGTTGTTGGTTTTTGGGCCAAATGCATGGATTTTAATCAAGACAAGAATCACGACAAGAATCACATGCGTACACATGTGCTTCTCCTGCTTGATGATCCACACAATGTTCAACCACAAGATTGGGATCAAAATTATAATGGGTTGTGTCCCATGTATTAACAATATGTCAAAATATACTTTACTGAAATGTATATCCAAGAATAACAAATAAAATAACACTAAATTATGAAGTAACACTAAATGAAATAACACTAAATCTCATCTGTTGGTGCATATTAAAGTAACAATGAAATGTGCTACATATGTATGAAATGCTTTAAATATTCCACAAAGGCATTTAAGTGAAAATAAATGTATTATACCAAAACGGCATGTTCACTGTGAATCCAGGTGCTTAAGGTGATGTGTAAATCAAAAGGAATGATGGCATATGCTCAAGTAGCATGAATTCACGTGTTCTCTAAGACCAATCTGTGGATTACTGCATAGATATAGGCATATCCTGGTTATTCACAGGAAGAATAAACCACTTAAATGAGGATATTAGCCTACCATTAGACTCCTTTTCTTCATTAATTTAAACACTTGCAGGATCTAAGGTTACTGAGACAGAGGATTTAAAATGCACACAATTCTTTCAATCAGGCTCGATATTATGACAAAAGTAAAATAAACCAATTGTATTGTTATGTTCGAAGGCTTTGGAATATTGAAATTAAGTCTGAAAAATATTTTACACAAGCAATAAAAACTTTATTTTAAAATCCTTTAATTTTTACTGCTTCCACTTGATACAGAATATCCCAATTCTATTATTCACATGTATAGTTTACATGAGTGTAAAATTAAGGAGATTTTTAAAAGCAAATAAAGGAGTGGGGATATAGCTCAGTTGGTAGAGTGCATACCTTGCATGCACAAGACCCTGGGTTCAATCCCCAGCATGACCAAAAAAAAAAAAAAAAAGCCCTACATGTCAATCTGCAGAAACATCAGGGATGTTTACATGTTTAACTAAATTATATTGTTTTAAATGCAGTTGCAAAATTCAGTATATAATTTGCAATTACATTTTCTGGTTCCTGATGGGTAGAGACACTGACCACTGCTAAAGTTTTACTACTTATACAATTATGCATAGTTTATAACTTAAATAACTATTGTTGTATATTGACTTATAATAATATTACAGGTTATCATCTTGATGGGTTGCAATTTCTATGCCATAATGTCTTTACTGATGGTAATTAATAACTTTATTATTTTTAGTATTAATATCATCTGTTGTGGCTTTTTTTTGTTTTGCATTTTGCAGTTTTTATGAGCATTGTTTAATGGGAGAGAATTGTGGTGTGGCACTAATATAAATCTGATGTGTTATTTTATAAACAGTGAGGTTTCTTGACTACCACCATAAAGTGGCATAAACTTGGAACCTCTACAGATGAGGGACATGCCCCACTACCTCATATGGTTTTACTGTCATTAATACTAATTTCATATACAGGACAGTAATAATTGTCCTTGTCCTCAAACTGGAAGCCAGAGATTTACAAATACACTTCATTGGTTGAGATATCTTTGTATCCAGAAATTCAATTGGGGAACCCAGGCCCCAGCTCTTTGTCTGAGTTTGACTCAGATACAAGTTTGTCTGAGTAGTGTTCAGATACAAGTCCTGCTAGTAC
Organism: Spermophilus citellus; assembly: GCF_964194105.1. Classification (NCBI taxonomy): domain Eukaryota; kingdom Metazoa; phylum Chordata; class Mammalia; order Rodentia; family Sciuridae; genus Spermophilus; species Spermophilus citellus. The sequence continues at coordinate 108,485,234 of NC_138184.1, forward strand.
CAGTACATGTTTTTAATCTACCAACAGTAGGTCTCTGTTTAGAGTGTTGGTGAGTCTGCCTATTGATCCTAGAGATACAGAGAAGGAGAGCAACCGTGTCAGTGCAGGCAAAGAGAGAGAACCTGCAAGCACAGATCCATCACAATGAAGGGCAGAGGCAGGGGGACAGTGACTAGTATTTGAGGCAGAGAAAAACGACTCAGGCTAGGGGTCTGCCCTTGGCCATTCAGGCCTGTACCTACCAGTGTATTTAGAGAAGAGCAGAAGGAGGAAAAGAGTCCAGGCCATGGTAGACATAGCTCCTTCTTAGGCCTCACTCTGAGGAGCTCCACTACCCCAGGCCTCTTATACCAGCTCCATTGGCCTCCAGAGTTGTGGCTGCTCATGCAAATGTGTCACTACCCTCTGTATCTACCCCACAGGTATTGGCAGTGTCTCATTTCCTGACCCAGGGAGGGTGGCAAGATGAACTAGCTTACTCAATATTTGAAGCTTAAGGGAAATGACTGCTGGGACCACACTAATGTCCATGTGCATAGGACTCTGCCTATCTGTGCACCAGTTTAAATTCCTAAGGTGAATTATGCATTGACCAGAACATGTTTAACCTGGATTGTTGCCATCATTCTCTTATACTAGAGCATCAGCTCTGGGAAAATTGTAAGACAAAATAGGGACAAAGAGATCTGGCAGGGGGATTTGTGGGTGTGTAGTGTAAGATCAGAGCATAGGAAATAGGAAAGAGGTGAAATGTCAAGTACCTCTTATGTGTGGCTCTTGGGTCTAATGAATCTCAGGTGGAACACTAGCAGGTAGTCCAGAGAACAAGATGTGGGAAATGCAACACCTGTTTTCAGATTCACACAGTGAGGCAAGGTGGAAGAACAGGTAGGAGGGGATTTTGTTGTACATTTGTTACATTGTGGCCATGATATGAAAAGATGGAAAATACTTAGTAATTTCAGAGACAATTAGTTCTTCAGGGATTTATTCCTCTCCCATAGGAATAATGCTGAAGTTAAATTAACAAAATAGGAGAATTAGATGAGTCATTTATTTCTTCTTTCAGTCATTTATTTTTTCTTTATTAAATCACTTATTTGTTCTAATTTGTTACACATAATGGCAGAATGCAATTTATTTCATATTACACATATAGAGCACAATTTTTCATATCTCTGATTGTACAAAAAGTATATTAACACCATTCATGTATTCATACATGTACTTAGAATAATAATGTCTAACACATTCCACAATCATTCTGACCACCTTGCTCCCTCCTATCCTCTACCTCCCCTTTGCCCTATTTGAAAGTTCCTCCATTGCTCCTGCTACCCAACCCCATCATCGTTATGAGTCAGCATCCTCATATCAAAGAAAACATTTGGCCTTTGGATTTGGGGGATTGGCTTACTTCACTTAGCATTATATTCTCCAATTCCATCCATTTACCTGCAAATTCCATGATTTTATTCTATTTTAATGCTGATTAATGATCCATTTTGTATATAAACCAAGTTTCCCTAGCCATTCATCTACTGAAGGGCATCTGTGTTGGTTCCACAATTTAGCTATTGTGAATTGTGCTGCTATAAACATTGATATGCCTGAGTCCCTGTAGTGTGCTGTTTTTAAGTCCTATGGCTATAGACCAAGGAAGGAATAGCAGGGTCAAATGGTGGTTCCTTTTTCAGTTTTTTGAGGAATCTTCATATTGTTTCCCATATTGGCGGCAACAATTTGTAGTCCTACCAGCAACATACCAGTGTACCTTTTTCCTTACGTCCTTGCCAATACTTATTGTTGTTTGTTTTCATAATAGCTGCCATTCTGACAGGAGTAAGATGAAATCTTGGAATAGTTTTGATTTATATCTCTCTAATCGCTAGATATGTTGAACATTTTCTCATATGTTTGTTGATTGATTCTATATCCTCTTTTTAGAAGTGTCTGTTCAGTTTCTTCGTCCATTTGTTGACTGGTTTTTTTGGTTTTTGGTGTTAAGGTTTTTGTGTACTTTATGTATTCTAGAGAATAGTGCTTTATCTGATGTGCTTGTGGTAAAGATTTGCTCCCATTCTATATACTCTCTGTTCACCTTACTGATTGTTTCTTTTGCTGAAAAGCCTTTTTAATTTAAATCCATTCCATTTATTGATTCTTGGTTTTAATTCTTGAACTATAGGAGTCTTTTTTAAGGAAGTTGGGGCCTAATCTAATATGATGAAGATTTGGGCCTAATTTTTCTTCTATTAAGCCCAGGGTCTCTGGTTTAATTCCTAGGTCCTTGATCCACTTTGAGTTGAGTTTTATGTATGGAGAGAGAAAGGGTTTACATTTCATTTTATTGCTTGTGGATTTCCAGTTTTCCCAGCCCCATTTGTTGAAGAGGCTATATTTTCTTCAATGTACATTTTTGGCACCTTTGTCTAGTATAAAATAACTGTAGTTCTTTTTAAAACTTCATTCTTACTGCTTCCACTTAAAGTAAAACATCTGAATTCTATTATTCACATAGTTAGTCTACTTAGTCTATGACTAAGTAGTTTCCAAAAAGCAAATAAAAAAACATAATAAAACAAGCCCTTACATATCAATCTGCAGAGACATCAGGGATGTTTACATGTTTAATTCAATTATACTGTTTTAAATAGAATGTATTTACATAACTCAAAGTCTAATTTGCAAGTATAATTTCTGGGCCTGATGGGTAGACACATATCAATGCTGAAATTTATTACATATATATGTATACATGTATAATTCATAATTTAAATAAAATGTCCTTATATATTGAGATGTACTGATATTATGGGTTGTTTTCTTGATGGTTTCAAACTTCTGTGCCATACCTTCTTTACTGGTAATAATTTACAGTTTTATTATTTTTAGCATTAATATATATTTTGTAATTTTTTTGTTTTGCCTTTTACAGTTTCTATGATAATTGGGTAATGGGAGAGAATTATGCTGTGCCAATGGTGTAAACCAGAATCTGATGTCTTATTTTATAAACAGTGAGGTTCTTAACTACCACAGTAAATTGACATAAACTTGGAACCTCTACACATGAGGGTTCTGTCCCAATTGCTCACCTGGTTGTTTCACTGACAAGAGAATTAATTTATGTACAGGAAAGTTATAATTGGCCTTGTCCTCAAACTGGAGCTCAGAAACTTACAAATACATTTTATTGGTTGAGACATGTAGAAATTCAATTGATGAACTCTGGACACACGTGTTTCACTGACTCTGAGTAGCAGAGCTTCGATACAAGTCCTCCCAGTACCAGTATGTGTTTTCTCTACCACTTGTTCAGAGTGCAGGTGAGTCTGGGTATTGATCCAGGGATACAGAGAAGAGGAGGTACCACACTGGCTAGGCAAAGAGAGGGAATCTGCAAGCACAGACCCGTCAAAGTGAAGGGCAGAGGCAGAGGTCAGTGACTTGGGTATTCAAGGCAGAGAGTAATGACTCAGGTTAGGAGTCTGCCCTAGGCCTCTGATGCCTATACCAACTGTACATTGAGGGAGGAGCAGAAGGAGGAAAGGAGTCTAGGCCATTGTGGATGCAGCCAATTTGTAGGCCTCACATGGATAGATCCTCTTCCCCAGGCCTCACTTATACCAGCTCTGTTGGCCTCCCAGTGTTGGGGCTGCTCATGCAATGTGTCTCTACCACCTGTCTCTAACCCATTAGTACTCCCAGTGTCTGGATCCTTTACCAAGTAAGGATGGCATGATCAACTAGCTTATTTAATAACTGGGCCTTAGAGGAAACTACCTCTAGGAACATACCAATATTCATGTACATGGGACTCTACCCATCTGGACATCTGTGTAGATTTCTAAGGTGACTTCTGGATTGACCAGAACATGTTTAACCAGAAGTGTGCCCATCATTATATCACATATGCTCTGGGGGAAATTGTTAGACAAAATTGGGACAAAGATATCAGGCAGAAGGCATTTGTTATGGTATTGTGAGAGATGAGAACAGAGGAAATAGTAGAGAGGTGAAATGCCAAGTGTCCCTTAGGTATGAACCTGGGCACAATGAATGTCTGGTGGGAGAAGAGTAGGAAATCCATAGAACAGGATGAGGGAAAAGCAACACCTGTGTTCAGATTCACACAGTGAGGCCAGGTTTAAGAGCAGGTCAGAGAGGATTTTCTTATAGATTTGTCACATTGTGACTATGGTAAGAAAAGGTGGAAAATATTTAGTAATTTCAGGGACAATCCCCGCTGCAGGGAATCATCCCCCACCCATAGGAATAATGCTAAAGTTAAATTAACATTTAATAGGGGAATTAGATGATTCATTCATTTCTTTTTACACTCTTTTTTTTTCTTTAAGAATGAATGAAATGCTTCATATGCATCAGACAATAGAGATACAAAGAGAATTCAAGGAGTGGTCCCAGGCCATGGGAGCTGCAGGATCTAGGCACAGGAGGGTATGGAAGTGTGCAAATGTTGCAGGGCCTGCAGATAGCAAGGGCTCCAAAGCCTTGAAAGACCTCAGCTTAGGCTTCATGTTGGGACCAAGTATTGGAGTAAAAAGAGGGGAATAGGCATAGCCCCTGTCCTGAGGGTGAATGCATCACCAAAGCTGGTTGAAGCAGCCCAGGAAGTATCCATCACATGTCTTACAGGGGATCCTACAGTGGAACCAGATTTAATGTCAGGCCTCTGTCCTTGGCTGGCTTCCAGGCAATGATGACTTCTGGGGTAACTAGTGAAGGGTTCTTCTGTGGGAACTAGTAGCCTTCTAATGAGCATCCAGATTCCAGGAGCCACTCAGCCTGCAGATTCTCTCTCAGCCTTGCTTCTGGTCAGAGGATCTTTCTACCCCATCTTTCCTCCCCCTGCTCCTATCACAGGTGTCAGAACTGTGATCTCAAGGTGACAGTCCTCCAACAGGTCATTTCCAGTTTGTCTTCTCTTTCTAATCCACTATTTTATCTAACATTTGCATCTGCTTTTAAAGTCCTTCAAGCTAAAAAAAATTGGCTCAGAGAGAAAAATAATTTAAAGAAAAACTTATTCTTGTTTGGTTGATATAAATTTGTAAAAATTCCCAGTAATATTATAAAATAATAATTCCAATATAGCATACATTGGAATATATTCACATATATCATAATCTCCTTGTGTACGGTTTGTTCCAGAATGCATTGTGCACACCAGGGAACTTTAAGTTCTATATGAGGATGCCACAGATCCCCCTGATGTATTCTCTACAATGATGAAAATGCTTCATGTTTGTGAGGAGTTTCTGTAATTCAAAGAATGACTGAGAGCTCTACTATATTACATTTTAATAAGAGCAAATATACTGGAGACTTGGGTTTGTGCTTTTGCATTATAGTGGGATTATTTTCTGTTCACATGCATAAGGACTTTTTAGCAGTTTATTATTTATTTCAATCACAAAAATTAAACCTAGATTTCAAAAGATTAATAAAAGCAACTTAACATGGCAATAATAAGCACATATCAGGAAATTTTTTACACAATGTTTACTTTTCTTCTTCTTGTGTATTACATCAACATAATAGTTTACGGTATCATTTTCTATGGATAAAGCCAAAAACTAACTCAAGCTGAATTTTCATACATTTCTTTTTCACATGTTCAGCCAGTGATGAGTGCAATAGGACCCATTTCTGACCAGATATAACCTCCAGTCCTGCACCTTTATGTCCTTCATCAGGAGTGTCAGCTCAGTGGATGATAGGAGAGTGTTTGGAAGTCAGAATTCTATGAAAGTTTCTAGTGCAGACACTAGATAATCATATGACCCATTGAAAAATGAATTATATGAACTATTGAAAATATGCATTAAAGTATTTGAAGAAAGCCTCAAATTTTTCAGCTACACTTAGCAATCAGATACTTCTTTTTTGCAATGAATTGATATTTTTAAATCAGTTTCTGAATGTCTTAGGGATTCTAAGTTGAAATATGGGAATAATTTAGACATGAATGATGAGTGTGACTACATATTAATCATAAATCCTCACAAATATCCATAACATAATTATAAAATCAAAATTGTCTTATGTTAATCATAACAAAATAGTAAAAACAATTTCATTTTTTAATTTAAAAGCAAACTAAGTACTAATATTATTTTCATGATCAAATCAATTTATAAGAAAAGGCTAGCCATCATTTGTTAGTATTTTGAATGAGAAGTGTCTTAAATGTATGATTCTCTGAATCTTCATGATGGTTACATATTTAAAGATGAGCTCCTCTTCTCATCGTCCCAACCAAAGAGGGAGAGTAAAGGCTAGTGTAGGAGGCACACTGAGAAGTGGATACATACTGGGAGGGAGAGGCTGAGGCACATGGCATGATCCAATGGTAAGACAGTAGTCATGCAGCATTACATTCATATGAATGGAACATTTTTACCCTCTCAATCTCTCTCCACCCTGTGAAGTATGAGGCATTCTGTGCACACAAAGAGGTTTTGGTTGTACTTCTCCATGGGTTTAGATTACTGTGTGAATGTCACTACCCCTATTGAGGGTGCAGTAATAATCAGCTCATCATTAGTCTGAGCCCCAGTGATGGTGAGAGCAGCTCTGCTTCCAAAAATTGAACCAGAGAATAGATAAGAGACCCCAGAGGTCGGGTGTTTGTGGTATAGAAAAGTATTTGAGGAGCATGTCCTGGAAATGCTGGCTAGTGCCAGCTAGAGTAGTGACCTGTGGAGACTAATCCAGAGCTAAGGCCACAGGTGAGTGTCCCTGTCCTACCTGGAGATAAAAGAGAGTGAGGACTCCTGGATAAAAGTGATCTGAGAACCAACCACTAAAAGCAATAAGACAGTTGTAGTTATAAAGAAAATTGTCCCCCTGAGACACTGTTTTTATGTAGGCACTCCAAGGATGCAGTTCCCCTCCCCTGACCTGAACGTTAAGAGAAGAAAATCAATTAAAACATGATCCAGGCCATGATGGGAATCCTCAAAAGAAATTGGTGTCCTCACATTACTCACTTTAAGTTTGGTGTTCTTGGGGCATTTTAATACCTCTTCAGACCCAGGGGAAGGTTTTTCATGAAAATCAACCTTCCTTTCTCTTCCTGCCCCAGAATTCAGCCTGATGTCCCCAGGAGGAGATCATGAAAGAGGTAGATCCTGGGAATTTACATAGACCACTAAGCACAGGGATCCTGACACACATGAATTTTAGTTGATGACTTTCCCCAGATCAGGTTCTTCAAACTTCTTCAACTCAGGCATAAATTTCAACTCTGGAAAGTCAGAGATAAATTAAAAGCAAGGGTGAATTCTCCTAGTTTGTCTAATTTTTTTGCAAACCCAGTCCTTGCTGGTGAACATTTCTTTCCTGTCCATAAATGAGTATTGTTCCTCCTTGAGTTAATGATCAGTCCCTTCTTCCTCAGCATAGATCACATTATGACACTCTGAACCCAGGTTTGTGGAGAGCTCCCTGGCTGGTTCTAGAGACAGGAGTCTCCCACTGACTGAATGTTAGAGACTGTCTCAAGCAGCCTCAGTGGAACCCAAGGCAGCAACACAACGCTTGGGATGCCACCTGCCTTCACTCTAAGGTGTCATCAGTTATATGGCTTTAGCCCTAGTGGAACTGCAGAATTGAAGAGAAAGTGGAATATTTTCCTAATATCAAAAAAGAAAACCATGTTCATCATACTTAAAAATAAAATTAAGAATATTTATGATAAAATTAGTATGAACATCTCTACCATTTTAAGACATTTTAACTTTTTTAATTTATTTTTTATTAGTTACATATGACAGTACAATGATCTTGACATTTCATACATTTGAATCAAATGAGGAATAGTTTCTCATTTTTCTGATTGTTAAGGTTGAAGAATCACATTGGTCATACAGTCACATATATGCATACAGCAATCATAATGTCTATTTTACATTTTCACTTTTTAAGATGATTAGAAATGCTAGATGAGGATAATTGGGGAGTTCAGAAAAGAAACTCCTTTAATTCATTTGTGAAATATGATTTTCTTTTAAAAAATGATGTTCATAATTCCAAACTAAAATATAATTTCTAAATTGTTCATAATTATTTTATAAATTCTCTCTGTTGTTATTGTTTCCTTCCAAATCATTCATGTTTATTATGTTTTAAGAGATCTATTTATATTAGGAATAAAGATTCATATTAAATTACATTATGGCCAGTAGTCAAGTGTGTCTCATAGTGATCTTACATACATTTCATTGTGTGTGTCTTTCTTAATATTAAAATAAAAATGATGATCTGAAATTTAAGTGAGAAAGAACTAGCAATGCTAATTTTAATACATAAAATACTTATGTCAGTTTTTACCTTTTACATTGAAACTCACTGAAAGAAAATGACAACAAATTATTCAGAGGCAATAAGAATAGAAAAAAATGGGTTAAAGTTTTTTATTGCATATTTAAATACAGATGAATTAGGAAATCATAGTGACCAGAATGTAACTCTAACCTCTGCAGTGAGCCCTGTGCTACCTCTGAAGTTGTCAGACATTCTCCAGATACAATGAATCAACTGTTTTTCTCCTAGGATGTCCACTTGACAACAAGGATCCAAAGGCAAAAGAAGGAATAGGAAGCCCTGGAACAGAGAAAATCTCAGGGTACCAGGAGCTCATGTCAGCAAAGCAAAAGCAGCTTCATTGTGGTTGGAGGAGATGCTGCTTTTTTCCAGGAAAGAGTTTAAATTGAGCTGTGTGTATTATCCCTGAAGGACCACATTGATATATACTGCACACAGTGGGAATCCATATTGATTAATTCCATTGAAATCCTATGGAACTTGGTCCTGTGATTTCATCTTCCTCCACTGCAGTGACGAAATCTCACTGCTGAGAGCTTAGAGGCGATCTCCCTGATTGTGACTTCTGACATTGTCTCATAAGTCTTATACCTGCCCACCCTTCAAAGTCCATGTTCAGCATCCTTCATAGACCTCAAAAAAGTTCTATTTTAGCCCAAATCCTTCGTATTTGTCACGGTAAGTCTTTCTCAGTCTAACAAGAATTCTAGTTCGTAACATACTGCTAAACTGTGAGTGGAATTTGAGTGTCTGCCTAACTTCCATACATAGAAGCTTTTTCCCACAGTGGTAGAACCAGGAGGTACTAACTGGTGATAGTGAGGTGGTAGGGCCTTGTGAGAGGACCTTAAGTCAATTGTGTCATGTCCACAAATGGTGGTTATACACCACCCTCTTGGCCTTCTCTCTCTCTCTCTCTCTCTCTCTCTCTCTCTCTCTCTCTCTCTCTCTCTCTCTCTCTCTCTCTCTCTTCTCCCCCCCACCCAGCCTCAACCTCTCAATTTCCTGGAATAAGGTGTGACCATTCACCATGGCTCATACTTCCCCATCTTATCAAACCCTCACAAGTGTCCCAAACATATGGGCCTAAGTATAATAGGCTTAGACCTCCATATCCATGAACCAAAATAAACTTCTCTTTACTTTATATGTGCCCTGTGTTGTCTATGCTGTTTTGTTTTAAAAAGTCAACTAATATTAATAATGACAATTTTTTTGTTCATAAATTGAATGTGCTTGCTGATTTCTTTTCAGCATTGAGATCTACATTTGTCTGATTTCTTGTCATTTTCTCTCCAGATAATCTTCTTGCTTTTATCTTATTCTAAATTTCTTCCTGTTCTGTGACCATTCTTCCACTGTGACTGGCCAACAGGCCTAACCAATAAATCCATGAGGATAAGCAGATGAAATGAGAAGGAAGGTTGTGGGTCAGATCCCAGTGTTCATGTGGCTTCTGGGGTCCCAGGTACAAGAAAGTCACACTTTGGTGAGGACATCTTCTGCACAGATGTGTGAAACCTGTATTTCCCTTTCTGGCCTGGTGCAGACCCCTGCCCTGTGATAAGTAATCCAACATTATCTCCTGCTGGACTCTGATGCTCTGTCTTCAAATCCTTCTCATAACTTGGTACAGACTGGAAGGACAACCTGATTATAGTAAATGGACCTTTCTGATTTTATATCCCTGATGATAAAACCACCATGGTCTGTTTTCTTGAGACCTTTTATTTTTTCATTTCCTAATGATCTCCTGAACTTCAATGCACTGTTTATATTTAGTTTTTTTTCCTGAAATAATTGACTTTGTTTCAGCCAGGTTCTTTGGGTTATTCCCAGTCTATGAACTGTTAAACAAAGTTTAAAGCCAAAAGCTAAGGAGAGTTCTCAAATGCTAGTAATTCTGCCTGTGTTCCTTTTACAGGTTTACTTATTTTTAGGTTGCTGCTTTTCTAAGAGTTTCCTGTTGTGTTCTGCCTCACTTCACTCTATAGGCCTTGGATTCAGATGTCTGTTTTGACAATATAATATTGTCAGGGAATTAATGTTTTCTGCTTTTAATTGCTTCTCTGTTCTCTAATTTGCCCTTGAAGTCTACCTGAAAAAAAAAAATTATTTTGACTCTTATGCATGTGATTTATCTTCATCTAGTTTTACATTTTTCCATATATGTATGTATATAAAATAACAATGCTATAAAGATAAATTATTGTTATATTGGTGTTTCTACAATTCCTCAACTAACCAACCATTGTGAATTTTTCTTTCAGAGGAAGAGTTCCTAATCAAGTTTATTGTTAAGAGTTCCATAGATTTAAATGTGGGTAGGTTTATAGTCTAGGTCTAAAAGAAACCTGATATATATCCAACATCCTTCCACTTGAAGATTATAGAGAAAAAAGCATAACTTTTGAGGTCTAATAGGAAAAAATAGACCATTGGAGGGTCTGATAGTTATACTCTTAGAAAAGTGATTTCATTCTTCATTGGGGAATCTAAAGGTACACCAGAGTATAATCTGAAGAGAAAATGAATCACAGCTTCCGTATGTTTTCAGAGCCAGGGAAAGATTTGCACAGCCTGGGAAACAAACAGGAGACATGAAGAGGGTTGCAGAAGCAACACAGGAGTGTGGGTTGCTCATAGGCAGAGACAAACCAAGGATGGGACAAACAGGAGGAGTGGTGATTTTGTCTCAATTTACCCTAGAGTAGAGATCATTTTGGCACTGATGTTGTGGCCATATGAGAATGAGGGAAAGTGTATGTTTGTGGAGTGGAAAGTGATAAACACCCTTTTTTATTTGAAGCTTGATCTTTAATCTAGAACTAGTGGTACTCAATGAGGCCCTACTGACAAAACTTGGGCCTAATTTAGAACTGAATTCTTGATGACTGATCACTTATATCTGAGGTCACTGATCTATGTTTTCTTCCAGGAAATCCTGGGTATCAATTGCCACAGTAGCCTCCAATGTTTCTATTGCTCCCTATGTGAAAAAAAAATGGCCTCAGGCTCTGAGGCACTCATGTAATTACAGGTATAGTTACACATATATGTACATGTGTGGGAATTTCTGCTCCCTGAAGGTCCACATCTACTCATAAATTTTGGAATTTTGAAAAGCCCTAATGGCTATTAGAGAAGAATGGAAGTAAGTTGCTATGATTCCAGAAAAACCTACCTTTTAAAATCCACATTATCCTGAGTGCTGTCTCATGGAGGAGAGTGTCAATCTTGGGACTAACCTTACTCACCTTCCCAGGAGGACTCTCAAAATTTTCTCATCAATGTTGGAGCCTCACCTTCAGTGAGCCAAGTCTTTCAAGAAAGTTTTTTGCTTTCACTCCTAAACTCCTTACCACTTCCTGCCCCAATGCCTAACATTCAACCCTTGATATTAAAACTGAAGTGCAGATACCCAGGAAGGGAGCCAGGCCAGCCTGGCTTGAAATTTCTCTGATGCTTCATCCTCACAAACATTTCACATCCTAGTGTCTCAATCCCTGAGAGCCTTTTACAGTAGTGAATGCAAACACACACACACAAAATGGAGACAAACAAGGGGTATCTTCTCTGAATCCTTGAAGAGCCAAGCCCATGCTGTAGATCAATGTCCGCATGCTGTAAGTGTTTCTTGCCCTTGGCCAAGAAAAAAGCTGAATTGCTTTCCTTTCCAGAGGAAAAATCTAACTCTGTCAGGGAGCTGCCCCATGCCACCAGCAAGGTGCTCCTTCCACTGTAGCATGGGCTTGAACTCCTTTCTGCTCACTCTACCTGATATTCACAGTGGATGCTGCCTCATTTGTTTGTCCCACCAGCATATTTGCTGAATCTGAAAGAGAGTCTTCTATGAGCTACCTTGCAGATCCCATAGGAGCCAGAGGGTTTCAGATTAAGAATTTAGTGTCCAAAGAGAACGAAGATGGTGGGCCACAGGGAGGCAGCACTGTGCGTTTCTCCATGATCCAGATCTCACCTAGTCAAAAGCATCACTAAGAATGTTAGAAGACCCCTATATATCTGCTCTCTGCAGAAATCACCAGAACTGTGATCATGTGGAGGGCTCTGGGCCTCAGCATTTGAGCAGAACTCTGCACTCTTAGCTCTCAACACCCAAGCCCCAAGTTCTAGCCAACACAGGGCTCATGAGAGCCTTAGTAGATTCACCTATCAGCACCTCTGCAGAATTTCCAGAGTTTGCTCTGCTCCCACACAGGTCACTCAGTTCCTACATACTCACAGCACAACACCATCTCCCAGCTCCTCCCTCCCCACCAGACACTCTGGCACTGGAAGCAGACTGCCTCCATCATGGCTCAACTCCCTCACCATATTTGGTGGGGGCAGCTCTCAGATGAGATCTCCAGCTGGCCAGTTACCAGGTGTCCAACTTCCTCCTCTCCCCAGCAGTGGTAACCCAACATACTAACTGCCCCACAAGAAAAAAAAAAAAACAGCTCTCAGTTTGACAGGTGAGCAGTGTGACCAGGGTGCTGCCCATGGGAAAGTTCTCTCAATTGGGAACTGCTAACAGAGAGGAAGACAGGGCTAAAGTTTGGAGCCTAACAGAGAGACCAGGAACTGGGAAATTCTCAGGCAAGATAGGGAGATAATACCAGGCACTTAAGTCACAAGAGTAGTCCCAAAAAGAGACCCATGAGTTGCAGTCTCCCTTCAGGAACTGGTGAGTGCAACTTCCTGCTTCCAGGCACCCTACACCAAGACTAGCCATCCCACTCTAGTTACCTCCACAATCCTGAGGACAGAGACAACAGCTTACAACAGACAACCCCACTTATTGGATGAGAAGAGAAACAGAAAATATATGGATCTCTAAATCTAGCACAAACCTGGTTTCTTCTTTCAAGTATTTTTTTTTTTTATTTTTCTGTTTCCCTTCTACCCCTCTATCCTCTGGCCCTCACATCCCCAACGTATGTGAAACTAAGAACTTTGCATGAAATAGAATTTTGAGGACTGAGTCATATGAATAATATAATATAGAGGTGTGGTATATGCCCTTTTCATTCTCTTTCTTTTTTCTTCTTTCATTTTTCTTCCCCCCTCCATTTTTACTATTTTGACATCCTGTATTTTTCTAAATACATATGTGTATTTGTTTTATGTACTTTACTGTCTTCCCATGTACTTGTCTACCCTAATTACTTTCTGTCTATTCTCATATTACTAACCTTCTTCAGTAGATTTCTCTTTCACACTTCCTAAGATATATTAACTCTATATTATCAAATCCTAATTCCTCAGTATATCATTCATACCTCACCCTCAGTTCATTGTCCACCTCCAGAAAATATAAACCTTTTTACAAAACTACCAATTATATTTTAGATAATTTAATCTAACATTACTGTACATTAAGACCAAACTGTAAACGTCTTAATAAAAACAACTTGTTCATAGGTGATTTATTGTTGATATTCGGATCTGTTAAAATTGTCCTTTCCCACAAAGGAGGAGTCTTGGAACCCTAAAAGAGCACTACAAATCTATAGGGTAAAACCAATAACACCCCAGACGAACAGAGCTGGAAGACACACAAGCAACATGAAAAGACAAGGAAAGAAAGTACCACAAACAAATCAAGACACCACATCATTAGAATCATTGTCAGCCAAAGCAGAAAAAATGACATAGAAAGAGTTCAGGATATACATGGTTAAAATGTTCTGTGAACTCAAGGAAGATGTAAGTGATCACATACAGACATGAAAGATCACTGCGACAAGAAGCTACATAAACAAATCCAAGAAGCAAAAGATCACCTCAACAGAGAGATAGAAGTTCTAAAACACAAACAAACAGAAATCCCTGAAATAAAAGAAACAATAAACCAAAATAAAACTCAAATAAAAGCATCAGCAGCAGAGTAGACCACCTGGGAGATAGGACATCAGACAATGAAGATTAAAATATATATTCTTGAAGAGAACATAGACCACACAGTATTAATTGTAAGAAACCACAAGCAGTACATTCAAGAAATATGAGATAGAATAAAGAGACCAAATTTAAGAGTTATTGAGAAAGAGGAAGACATAGAGGTCAAAACCAAAGGAATGAACAAGCTGTTCAATAAAATAATATCAGAAAACTTTTCAAACATGAAGAATGAAATGGAAATCTAAATTCAACAAGCCTACAGGACACCGGATATACAAAATAACAGCAAATTCACAACAAAGCACATTATAATAAAAATGCCCAACATAAAGGATAAGAAGAGAATTTTTAAATCCATGAGAGAAAAAAATCAATACATATAGGGAAAAACCAATTAGGATAATGACAGATTTTTCAACACAACACTGAAAGCTAAAAGATCCTGGAACAACATATCTCAAGCACTGTAGGATAATGGGTGCCAACCAAGAATCTTGTATCCAGCAAAATTAAGCTTTATATTTGAAGATGAAATAAAAAACTTCCATGATAAAAAAATGTTAATAGACTTGATAGGGAGAAAACCGGCACTAGAAAACATACTTGGCAAATATTTCATGATGAAAAAATGAAAAACAACAATGAAAATCAGCAGAGGGAGGTAGTATGCTGAAGGAAATACTAATCAAAGAAGAAAATCAAGTCAATTTAAATAACAAAAATAAACAAATATAGCTGGGAATACAAACCATGTATCTCAAATAACCCAGAATTTAATGGCTTAAACTCATGAATCAAAAGACATAGGCTAGCAGACTAAATTTTTAAAAAATATCCCACAATATGCTGCTTACAGGAGACTCATCTGATAAGAAAAGGCATACACAGACTGAAGGTGAAAGGTTGTGAAAAAGCATACCACTCACATGGACTGTGGAAGAAAGCAGGGGTTTCCATCCTCATATCAAATAAAGCAGACTTCAAGCCAAAGTTAATCAAAAGGGATAAAGATGGACATTATATACTGCTCAAGAGAACCCATACACTGACACAACATAACAATCATAAATATACATGCCCCAAACAATGGAGTAGCTAGTTCATCAAACAAATTCTTCCCAAGTTCAAGAGTCAAATTGATCACAACACAATAATCTTGGGTGACTTTAACACACCTCACTCACCACTGGACAGATCCTCCAAGAAAAAATTGAATAAAAAAAATTATAGATCTCAAAAATACAATCAATAACTTTGACTTAAGTGAAACATATAGAATATTTCAACCTGTATCAAGCAGACACATTTTCTTCTCAGCAGCACATGGATTCTTCTCAAAAATAGACCATGTACCATGACACAGGAAAACTTTTATCAAATACAAAAGAGTACTACCATGCATTTTATCAGATCATAATGAAATAAATTAATGACAAAATAAAGAATAAAAATTCTGCATCACAGGGAGACAGAACATTATGCTACTGAACCAACTATGGGTTGCAGAAGACATGAAAGAGGAGATTAAATAATTCTTAGAGGTAAATGAGAACATAGACACAACATATAAAAATCTCTGGGACACTATGTAATAGTACTAAGAGGAAAATTCATTGCATAGAGCTTCTTCCTTAAGAGAAAAAAAAAGTCAACAAGTAAATTACCTAATTACCTCACACTACATCTCACATCCCTAGAAAAAGAATAACCGATCAGCAGCAAATGCAGTAGAAGGCAAGAAATAATTTAAATCAGAGCTGAAATCAATAAAATCAAAACAAAAGAAACAAGTGAAAAAAGTGACAAGAAACAAAAGTTCTTCTTTGAAAAAATAAATAAAATTGACAGACCCTTAGCCATGCTAACGAAGAGAAGAAGAGAGAGAACTCAAATTACCAGCATAAGTGATGCAAAAGGCAATATCACAACAGACACTACAGAAATAAAGAAGATAATTAGAAATTATTTTGAAACCTAAACCTCTAATAAAATAGAAGATAGTGAAGGTATCAATAAATTCCTTAAGTCTTATGATCTGCCCAGATTGTGTCAGGAAGATACACACAACTTAAACAGACCAATATCAAGTGAGAAAATAGAAGAAGCCATCAAAAGATTACCAACCAAGAAAAGCCCAGGACTGGATGGACACACAGCCGATTTCTACACAACCTTTAAAGAAGAACTAATATCAATACTCTTCAATTTATTTCAGGAAATAGAAAAAGGAGTACTTCCAAACTCATTCTATGAGGCCAATATCACCCTGATTCCAAACCAGACAAAGACACTTCAAAGAAAGAAAACTTCAGACCAATATCTCTAATAAATATAGATGCAAAAATACTCAATAAAATTCTGGCAAATCAAATACAAAATCATATCAAAAATATTGTGCACCATGATCAAGTAGGATTCATCTCAGAGATGCAAGGTTGTTTTAACATGCAGAAATCAATAAATGTAATTCATCCCATCAATAGACTGAAAGATAAGAATCATATATGATCATCTTGATAGATTCAGAAAAAGCATTTGACAAATTACAGCACCCCCTTATGTTCAAACACTAGAAAAACTAGGGATAATAGGAACATATCTCTAGAAAAAAAATAGGGATAACAGGAATATATCTCAACATTGTAAAGGCTATCTATGCTAAGCCTCAGGCTTATGTAAAAAATTTAATATTACCAGAGAACAAGCTCATCAAATTGTAAGTCAATGGCATAAGTGTGTTTTTCACACTGCATCTCCACCATCAGGGGTAAATCCCCATGGATTAAAACCAAATCAAATATGGCAAATGGACATAACTCATATTCCTCAATTTGGTAAGCAATGTTATATACATGTAATAGTTGATACATATTCCAGATTTATTTTTGCCACAGCATGTACAAAAGAAAATACTCAACATGTAATTTCTCATTGCCTAGCAGCCTTTGCTGTGTTAGGGTGCCCTATACAGATTAAAACAGATAATGCACCAGTTTATGTAAGCTCTTCTTTTCAACAATTTTGCCAAGAGTTACAAATTAATCATACAATAGGAATTCCATATAACCCCCCAGGTCAAGCCATTGTGGAATGAGCTCATTTATCTACTAAGCTTCACTTACAAAAACTAAAGGAGAAAAATAGGTTTATGACTCCCCCAAATGCCTCAATCATGCTTTGTTTGTTTTAAATTTTTTAAACTGTGACATAGAAGGTCACACTGTGGCTGAGATACAAATGTCTCCTACAGTAACAGGCCAGTTAGGCATAGTTTTGTGGAAAGATTTACAGAATGGTCAATGGAAAGGCCCAGACCCAGTGATTATGTGGGGCAGAGGTCATGCTTGTATTTTTCCAGAAGGTGCTTTTCATCCTATCTGGGTGCCTGAATGCACAATCAGACATTGAAGAGATAGAACCGAGATTCAAGGGACTGAAGATTGGCCCAGAGAAGCTCCCATTCAAAAGGAAGAGAAAAAGGATGAAGAGAAACCAGATTGACCCAGCCAAAAAGCTGATTTCATGAGAAGATGTGAAGAACCTAACAACACAGGCTTCCGGAATAATTCGACTCCTAGGGAAAAACAAGACCCCAGTGTTGATGGCAGCCACAGTAATTGCTCTGCTGGGCTGTCAGGAAAAGGGGAACCAAACAGACACTTACTGGACATATTTCCCAGATCCACCCCTGGTACATCCAGCTGTGTGGACTGGGAATCTATTCCAGTGTTTACTAATGACTCATTCATGATGGGAGGATTTACAAATACTCATATTACTTCCAATCATGTGACTAGATTTAATTATTCTGGCTACAGTGCCCAATTACCTTTGTGTTGGTCCCACGATAAACATGCTGGCTGTCTGAAAGTATCATTTGAGGAAAAGACAGTGATTGGTAGACCTAGACTGACTAATTATTCTATTTATGGAGACTTAAAACCTTATACTAAATCAGTAATTAAGATGGGACATTCCCATAACAAACCAGTCATTTCAGCAAAACCTCCACTAATACCCCACTGTCCAAATAGTTCTACAGTTGAGATTGACACCTTTCCTAGATGGATAGATTGTGTAAATACTTTTCCTGTACAACATAAGGTGTCTAAAGATAGTGGGTATATTTTAGACTGGTCTCCAAACATTGATAAGAGACAATTACAAAAAAATTCTGCTATAACACCTGCAGGATTTGTTAGTAATATTTTGACTGAGAGTGAGGGTGGTATTCAAAAAGATGTTTGGTGCTTAATTGCTGCCTCAGAATTCTTACATTTTACAGACAAGCCTTTACCAAAATTTGTTGGCAAGAACTGTTAGGAGGGATCTTTCTATGGCTTACGAGCCTGTGTCCAATCTCCTTACGTTTTAATTATTGGAAATGCAAAAGTTAAATGGATAGATGACAGATATGTTGTTACATGTAACAAATGTAACCTAACCAATTGTATTACTAGGTATAATGGAGGAAAAGGAGAGTTGATACTTCACCAGCCTTCTTTTGTTTTATTACCTGCTAATATTTTAGAGCCATGTTATGCTGATGCTGGTTTACAAGTCTTGCAACAAATTCATGTCCAGCTAGCAAGACCTAGACGTACTATTGGAATTACAATTGTTGGTATTAGTTTCTTTTATTGCATCCAGTGTTTCTGTCTCTCTGACATTGTCTCAAAATATTCAACATGCAAAATTTCTTAATAATTTAGCTCAAAATACTTCCAATGCTCTGCGTAATCAAGTAAATATTGATGAAAGGATTGAGACTAAGTTAAACGCCTTAGAGGCAACTGTTATAGACATAGGTAATGAACTTTCAGCTTTAAAGTTTAAGGAAAGGCTTAAATGCCACACAAATTATAAATTTGTGTGTGTTACAGCAGCCAAGTACAATGCTTCTTTCTGGGATTGGGAGAAGGTTAAAAACAATTTGTTAGGTATTTGGCAAAATAAAAATAATAGCTTGGATCTTTTGGAACTTCATCACCATATCCAAGACATTCAAAATAATAGAGCTGATTTTTCGGATCCTTCTTCTTTGGCTAACCAAATATTAAAGGAGTTAAATGGATTTAACCCTGGAAATATTCTTAAACTCTCAGTCTGGTAAATTATTGGATTGTTCTCTTTGCTGTTAATTCTCCTTTGTGTTGTAATTATAGGATGGTGAGTCTTCAGAACAAAAATACAGAAACTCAAGAGAGTGAAACAACACCTGATTTTTAAGAAAAAAAGGGAGGAATATGTGGGAAGCCGATCTTGCATGTGATTGGGCACCTCCCTGACTGGGTGTGAAGCGTTCCAGCAAAGCTGTGTCAGAAAAAATCCCCACCCTTTTTAGGTGCAAGAGCCCATCCATGTGGGGGTGTGACTGACCATTGACCCTGAGTCCAAGCACTGACACTGACCTTGGAATGCTGTCCCACTCGACCTTCATTGGACGGAATTTTCCCATGAATTTCTTCTTCCCCAATAAAAGGCCACTCTCTGGCATGCCCTGACTCTCTCTCCTGCTAGTCTCTTGTATAAACCTCGCTACCCCACCGGGTGGCTTGAGGCAGGAGCCAGAGGGGGGGGGCATCTCTGACCTGGTCAAAGAAAAAGGTAAATTGAGTTTATGTGTGTTTATTTTGATCTCACTAGTTAACTTCTATGCTTAGAACCTCTAGTATGAAGCTAGCATGCTGGTCGTGCAGCAGATTAAAGTAATTGTGCTTGGGAATGACTGACCCAGAGTTAGGAATGGCATGGAGGGAACAACATGAAGGGTAAATGTAGATGTTTGGCATAACTCTTGATTATGTGATGTTGGATGGTTGTGGAAAGGATTTAGTACATGAATGAAATTTCACCTATTCTAGGCATTACATTTGATGAGTTACTTTATAGAAATAAGTCATAAATTAAGTAAATATTTTTAGCTTTCTTGTTCTTTTAAAATTGTCAATACTGCATTATAGTGAAACAAAAATATGGGGGTTCATTTTCACATGATTATAAGTATGGGATATAATTTGCTCCAATTCAGTCACCAGGAGTTCCCCTTTTCCTTACTTTTCTGTCCTCATTCTCTTTCATCTATCAGTCTTTCTTCCATTTATAGTTCTCTTTAAATTACTGCATTATAGATATAAATAAAGGTGAAATTCACTAATGTATATTCATATGTATACATATGATAGTTTGGTCAATTTCATTCCACTTGTTCCTCCCTTTTTCAGTCACTTTTCTCATCCTTTTAAACTCTGTCCCCTATTGCACTGAGTTATCTTCTATTTTCATAAAATTCCTCTCAACCACACCTGTGTTTATAGCAGCACAATTCACAGTAACCAATTTATGAAAACAGTTCAATTGCCTTTCAGCATAAAAAAATGGATAAAGCAAAAAGAGGGGTATATTCACAGGATGGAGTTTTTCTTAGTCATAAAGAAGAATGAAACTATGGAATTTGCTGGTAAATAAATGGAAACAGAGTACATCATGCTAAATTAAATAAACAGACCCAGACCTTTAGGTTTTGTCTCACATGCAGAAGCTAGAACAAAATAAAGGCAAAAATCAGGAGGCAGGGATCTTTAATTTTAATGTCTTTTAAAATCAATATATGAAACTGTATTCCCAGCTGTTCAGGAGGCTGAGACAGGAGGATCATGAGTTCAAACCAGCCTCAGCAAATTACCAAGGTCCTAAGCAACTTAAAGAGACCCTACCTCTAAATAAAATATAAAAAGTGCTGGGAATGTGGCTGAATGAAAAAGAACCTCTGTGTTTAATTCCCAGTACCCCTCAAATAAATCAACATATGTATTTCCTATAATAAACCAAAACCCAAAGTTTAAACCAAACTTTAGAATTTTTTTTGTGTGTATTAGATAAGTAATTCTAACCATCATTATTTATTGAATTGTGTTAGTGATCCAAGCTTAAAAGACACCATTAACTAAAACCTCCTAAAACACCCAATATTGTCAACCATGTTGTCAGCCTATGTCTTCCAATAGTTCAATGCTCCACTCTGCTCATTGTAGTAGAGATGAGAGGAAGCTAATGAAAAATTAATGTCATTTCTAATTCGACAGTTGTAAATGGTAATAAGTAGTATCATCTCCAGACTGGAACCAAGAGATAGGGAGACCACTAACAAACCAATATCAAGGAATCTTTTTAAGAACTTTGAATGCCAGTTTGTTCCTGACTAATAAGAGTTTTGGAAAAATGTACCAGGTACTGCTTCTAACAAGCTGTGCCCTGATAGACAGTATGTTGCTATTTCAGTGCAGGTGATTGTGGCATCCTGTCATAAGGTCTTGTTCATTGACAGCCCTGCCTGGCCTCAAACCCCAGAGGGGAGACACAGAGAAAACAATGATAGCAATGTAGCACACATGGTCCCTGCATTGAGACTTCCTCCTTGAACAAGTCAGGCCCCATCTGTGCAAAGACTGAAGAGGAGGATAAAAAGAGAGGCAAGGCATGGGGCAGGAGCTCCAGAATTCAGCCCCCTGAGACTCCAGCATACAGTCTGTTTCTTTTAATTCTCCACAAGAATTAAAGAGGATCAGTCAAGTAGGATCCTCTACATGCTAATGTTTCCCTTCTTATTGATCATTTTCCCATCCCTGAGAAAGAAGTTAAATTTTTTTCTTGAACCAGCCCTTTAGAAATTTATGTAACTGGCCCTTGATGGGCTTGAGTCCTGGGAGGTTTTGGCAACTGTGATCACCTCAACACAAGGGGAAGAAAACATACTACTTTCTCAGCCATACTCTACCTTTCTTGGGGGCTTCCCAGCTAAATGGTCAGATCCATCCTCTGGGAAGTGTCCAAAATGAATTCTACAGGACTTATTTCTTCTCAAAGAAATTATGTACTGTGTGATCCTTTGTGTTTGTTTACAGCCAGAATGAGTTTTCTTGCTCATCCATGTGGTAGCATGTTTTTCACAGCTTTTATGAAAGAATATTATTCACTTGAATGAATGACTTCAGTCCATTTCCATTTGTATTTTACAAGTATTTAATAACTTTCCTATGCTAATGTATGAATGAATACACCACCAGTGAAACCCCACATCATGTACAATTCCAAGAATAAGATTTTAATCAGAATGTTATATTTCATATATGTGTAATCTGTTAAAATATACCCTATTGTCATGAATACATAAAAGAACAAAAATAGATTAAACATAAAACAAACATCTTGTCTCAGGTTACTTTGATAGCATACACACTGCTTGGGACTTCTATAATATTTGTTAGCACTGTTTTCAATCACATGTCACTAAAAATACTATTAAATTACCAAAATCTTTCTTTGAATTCTTTGTTATTGTTTTTTTCCACAGATGGGGACTCAAAGCTCAGAGAGATAAATTCCAACCCATATGACCAGATTGAAGATTCAAAGAAGCCAGTCTCATGTAGCTGAGCACAGCTCTTAACTGATTGGTCTCAACCAATGCTGCTTTTGACTCCTGGGAGGAAACATTTGGCAGTCTTTAAATCTATTTTGTTGTCATAATCAAGGGAAGAATGTTAATAGGATTAAGTGGTTATAAAGTAGTGATTATGCTGAACCAGGGAACTAATGGAACTAGATGCGACTGAAGATAGAAATGAGGGCTAGCTAAATGATGCTGCCAACTCTGAATAAAACGTGTACTATACCAACCTTAGCTTGCATTTTCTTTCAACTTCTGGAATCCTGAACTGTTTTCTGAGGTTTGAGCCTCAAACTCACCTTGACAATTGGAACAGGTGGAAGGACATTCCAGAGGTAAGAAATATATCAATCCCAGCAGACAGGAATGTCCTATGGACACCAAGTATCACTTGGTGCCAAGGTTCTATTAGCATTGATCCTTGTCTTCAGTTGTGATATGGTTGATGGGTTCCCTGTTATCATAGAGAAGACTTCTGGTTACCCTTTGTTGAACATGGACCTGGCAGAGCTCAATGTGAACTGAGCAGCTGAGCCCAAGGAGCAGAGTACAGACACCAGCCTGTGGCCAAGGACAAAAATATCAGTGGCAGTGTAGATGAGATGGATTAAACAGCCTGAGAAACTGCTCATGAAGCCCCTGTAGGTAAAAGATTCTTAAAGCATTGAATGCAAAAACTTATGCAACTGTATGAGAGACTGACAAGATGTGGGATTTGAAAGACAAGGAAAAAGACTTGGAAGCCAGAGTACTGTCACTGGAGAAGAATCTTTGTAACTTGAGAATGATCCTCAGCATCTCCCATAGTACTGATGGATTCTAAGAAGGAGGAAGAAGAAGATTAACATCTGCAATTCCACCCAGTAGCAGCCAATGGCTCTGATGGGAAGCCATCAGCTGCTCCAATTCAGGGCAAAAAGTTCACCATTACCACTGGTCAAGCAGAGTTGGTGAACTTGGAAAAATAATTTGGCCAGAGACCAAGAGAGCCCCTGGTCAGATTGTTGTTATGACTGTGATATTTAGGGGTGTCAAAAGTTGAAAGGGGCAAGACACCCCATATAGTACATTTATTACTTCTGTACAAACTTTACCTCAAATGTCCTAAGAGTTTACAGGGGCCAAAAGTGAACCCAGATGTGCTAGAAGCTGGCAGGGGCCAAGAAAGCCCAAGTATATTAGAAGCCATCAAAGGCAAGAGATATTTGATCATGTTAGGGCCTATTAATTATGTAAGTAAATGAGAAACAAGCTTATACCTTGCAGGTAAAATACCTATACTTTCCAGTTTTTAGTACACCGATGACTCCAGCCATGAACAACTTCCTCTGTGGATGGCAGAGGCTTTGGAACCAGAAACAGCCTATTTGTTTTGGTATATGTACAAAACAACATAGCCAGTGAACTGAGCTGAAGCATTTTACATATTGATATGTAGTGAATGTTGTGCTATGTACTAGACTCAAGATTTGTGGCCAGAACTCTGAGCTAAGCCACCAGAAAAGGTGACTAAAGGGCATATTACTGGACATGTCCCCCTGACTGGCTCAGGGAATAATGAAGCAAATTCCTTGAGTAGGGTGCACTATTTAGTATGGGTACCTCCAACCTACCTGGTGGCTTGATTGCACCGCTGCTTACAACATGGAGGTGAGAAAAATATGCAGAATGTATCTAAATAATGGGCTTTGTCTTTCAAATGGGATTCACTAGTAGGGAACTTCCAACCCATGTGGTTTGGTGCTCAGGAATATCCACAACACCTAACCTTGGAGCCACGGATGGTCAAATACTGCATGGATGTGTCCCTTTGACATAATGTCAGGTTGACTGCATTGGCAGTCAACTGAGGTAAGACAAGGTCAATTTGCCTTGATAGCTGTGGATACAGCTACAGGTTTTTGTCAGTGTTCAAGTGAATCAGTTTATGACAATTCGTGTCCTAACAGTTTGAAAGTCTTGTATGGCCAGGCCATTACAATTAGAATGTGATCAAGGTACTCATTTTTCAGGTCTAGATGTGTAGCAATGGGCACAGAGTGAATGGAGAATACACATCCCATACAACCCGCGGGATGCAGGCATCATAGAAAGATATAACAATGGCCAGTTTAAGCAAGGACTGAAGTATGTAGTCAATCCACCTTCAATGAATGGGTGTGTATAGAATCTCTGGGCAAGTAAGAGTGCTGAGTGAGCATCGCCAATGAGGGAAACAGTTCCTGTGCAGACTTTTCTACATGGCACACTGTCATCAATACAGATCCTGGTGACTACAAAATATGTTGCACTTCAGCCTGCTTTGGGGAGGCAAGGAGATATGTTTTTTGCCTGTTCCCACTGGATTAAATTGAGGACAAACTGTGGATTGGACATGGCTCTGGACAATAAAGGCCTCCAATTTTTTTTGGATATCCCTCTTAGCCCCTTGGGGAAAAGGATTAGAGTGTGATCTCATTGTGACACCATGGGTGACTATCAAATTACTCTTTTTGGGGTACATATATTTTGGCTGCAGATCCAACTCATATTTTAAAGGGAACTTTTATTATTTGCCATTGGTCAGGTATAAGTTCCCAATGCTGGTGAACACTGAGCCTGTTGAAGTTCAGTACCAAGCTGTACAAACATGGTGTCACTGCCCAGGGAAGCCACCTGTCACAGCCACTGTGCTCTCCTGGGACTCAAACCTGGAATGCATTCTCCTGGATGGATGTGAATTACTTGCACTAAAGCCTGTAATTACATTGTTCTTTGGTCTTTAGGTCTGTTCTCATATACACCATTGTGAACTGGCACACTCTAAACCCAGAGCAGCAAACACCTCTGTCTGCTGAGTATGCATTGAAGTGCCTGTGATTTCTGCTGCCACATTCCACTTGTGAATCTAGATTATGTCCCTTGGCAATTGGACATGGATTGAAAAGACTTTTATTGGTATCTCAATATGAGATAAAACTTGTAATGTTTTTTTTTATGAATCCTAGGTAATAGGACGTGTTTTTTGATTACCTGTAGTAGGTCACATTGATATTGTAGCCTGTGGATATATGGCTCTGCATCCTCACTAAGGGATCATTAAGGAAGACTTCAGATGCATGGCTTCTATGCTGAGAAATCCTACATGGGTGAACACTAATGCAGTCCCCAAATGGCTATTTAGTCTCTGTTCAGAGCCTTCCAGAAGGTTATGTTTTTACTTTGTCATCTAGGTCATGAACCCCATGATTCAGTCTATGCCCTCAAGGACATAAACATTTGCTTCTGAGCATGTACTCATTAATGTTAACTGTTGGGAGTGTGCCTTCATTGTCTAACCTGCATATTAAAAAAGCCCTATGGAAATGGCTGGGGAGGACCAAATTGGCTGTGTTATGAAGCTGGAGCTGGGGTTAGTTAAACTTGCTGCTACCTCTTAATAAAGCATGTCTATGATTCCAACTGCATACTGAATCTACTTCCTCCTGCCAAGATTCTGAATCTCTTTCCCCAGGTCTGAGACTCAGCCTCAGCACAACATTTTATCTAAACTTTCAGTGGCTACTGCTTGGAGTTTTCTATTGTGTGCTCCAAGGGAGAGGGATAAAAAGTGCATTATTCAAAGAGGATCTTGGCAGCATGTTTCTGCAGTAGCCTACTTTATTCTTAAGGTACAATCACTAGGTGAGGGCTCAATTGATCATGATTAAAAAAAAATGCCAGGATCTTTGTTTTCTTTATAATTTTCACAGAGCCTAGAAGAAACTACAGGGCATTCTAAGGGTAGGGAGCACAGTACCTGTTGTCCCTCAGGAGTTTTCTCACCAGAAGAAGGCTTTCCTGTATATTTCCATGGGCAGCATCCATACATAATTTTGCGTAATTTATAATTGAAATAAAATGTTTTTATATATTAAATTATATGGATATTATGGGTTATCCTCTTGATGGGTTTCAACTTCTCTACCATATCTCTTTACTGATGATAATTTACAATTTTATTATGTTTATATTTAATATAAATTTTTGTAATTTTTTTTGGTTTTGTTTTTTACACTTTCTATGAGTATTGTGTAATGGGAAGAAAATATGGTGTGCCATTAATGTAAACTAGAATCTGATGTTTTATTTTATAAACAGTGAGGTTCTTAACTATCACAATGAAGTAACATAAACCTGGAACCTCTACAGAAGAGGGTTTTGCCCCAATTGCTCACTTGGCAGTTTTACTGTCATAGTACTAATTTCATATACAGGACAGTAATAATTGGCCTTGTCCTTAAACTGAAGCCTAGAGTTTTACAAATATACTTTATTGGTTGAGACATCTTTGTATCTAGAAATTCAGTTGAGGAACTCAGGACACACGTATTTCTCTGATTCTGAATAGTAGTTCTCAGATACAAGTCCTGCTAGTACCAGTATATGTTTTCTCTACCACCTGCTCAGAGTGCAAGGGAGTCTGGGTGTTGATCCAGGAATTCATATAAGGGAAGTGACCATTTTGGCTTAGGCAAAGAGAGGGAATCTGCAAGCATAGACCCATCACAGTGAAGGGCAGAGGCAGAGGTCATTGACTTGACTGTTCAAGGCAGAGGGTAATGACTCAGGTTAGGGGTCTACCCTAGAATTCTGAGGCATGTAACTACCTGTGCATTGAGAGAAGAGCAGAAGGAGGAAATTAGTCCAGGCCATGGTGGACACAGCCACTTATTATGCCTTACATGGATAGATCCACTGCCCTTCTCACTTAACCAGTTTTATTGGCCTCCCAGAGTTCAGGTGGCTCATGAAATGTGTCTCTACCACCTGTCTATATCCCATGTGTACTCCCAGTGTCTGGGTCCTTTAGCAAGGGAGGATGACATGATAAACTACCTTACTTAATAATTGGGGCTTAAGAGGAAACCACTTCTAGGACCACACCAATACCCATGTGCATGGGACTCTACCCATGTGTACATCTGTGTAGATTCCTAATGTGACTTCTGCATTGACCAGAAAATGTTTAACCAGAACTATGTACATCATTATATCTCATCTTATAGAATCTCCTTTGGTGAAATAGTAAAACAAAATTGGTACAAAGATATTGGGCAGAGGGTATCTGTTGATGTACAGTGGAAAATGAGAACAAAGGAAATAGAAAAGAGGTGAAATTCCAAGTGCCTAATACTTATAAAACCTTGCCACAATAAACCTCAAATGGGAGAGGAGCAGGTAGTCTACAGAACAAGAAGAGAGAAAAGCAACCCCTGTGTTCAGATTCACACAGTGAGAAAAGGTAGAAGATCAGGTCAGAGGATAATTTATTGTACACTTGTCACATTCTGGCCATGGTATGAAAAGATGGAAATTATTTAGTAGTTTCAGGGATAATCTGCAGCGAATCATTGCTCTCCTATAGGAATAATGCTGAAGATAAATTAACCTCTAATTAGGGAATTAAGTGAGTCACTCATTTCTTTTTTTATTCATTTATTCTTTAAGAATTAATGAGATGGGGCTGGGGATGTGGCTCAAGCGGTAGCGCACTCGTCTGGCATGTGTGCAGCCCGGGTTCGATCCTCAGCACCACATACAAAGATGTTGTGTCCGCCGAAAACTAACTAACTAACTAAATAAATAAATAGATAGATAGATATTTAAAAACTCTCTCTGTGTGTCTCTCACTCTCTAAAAAATAAAAAATAAATAAAAAGATCTGTGCCATTAATGACCAGTTTAAAAAAAAAGAATTAATGAGATGAATCATATACATCAGTAAATAGAGATATGAAATGAATTCATGAAGTGGTACCAGGTGATGGGAGCAGCAGAAGCCAGGCACAAGAGCAATGGAATTGCCCAAAAGGATACTAGAGACCTGAGAACAACCTCCTCGTACAGGTTAGGAAAAAAAAGAAAGAAAGAAAAGCACAGGAAAAAATGTAATAATTTGTTCCTTGTTCTTCAAGAGTACCAGTGTGGTCTATGTTAATTAGATATCCAGTAAAATATGTATTTTGCTTTTATTTTCTACTTTAAATTTCAAAAATGTGTTTCAATTCTAGTTTTTTTTTTCCATCAAGTAGTAACAAAATTATTGCATTTTTTTCTAATCACTGATATTTTAGTGCACACTCAAGAGTTCCCTTGGATGATATTAGAGGAAAAAAGGATCAGGAAAGGGCATCACAGGTGAACAGGACACTACAAGGACCAATTCTGAATTCTGCTGCCTGCAGGTGACCACTCAATGTCCTAGGCTTCCAGTTTCTTTAATCATCATCATCATCTCAGCTGCTGTGCACAAACCAAAACCTCCTCCTTGCTTAAGGACACTTTTCCTATTAATATTCTCTCCTGTAATCACATCTTCCTGTGTAGAGATAATCAGGTTTTTTTTTTTTTCCTCAAGCACTGAAATGAGATATACTGGGGACT
This sequence comes from Spermophilus citellus, assembly GCF_964194105.1. Classification (NCBI taxonomy): domain Eukaryota; kingdom Metazoa; phylum Chordata; class Mammalia; order Rodentia; family Sciuridae; genus Spermophilus; species Spermophilus citellus. The sequence continues at coordinate 108,514,344 of NC_138184.1, forward strand.
TTTCTACAAATCTTACAACCCACCAAGGTCCCCAGTGCTAAAGTCAGTAGTGTCATTAAGGTGTTGTTGTCACCCTTAGTGACAAGGGAGACATGAGCTGGGTAGTAGAAAATGGATGATCTGTATCCATATGTAAGAATCTTGCTGTCCTCTTCTGAGAAGCAATAACAATCACACAGTGGCTCCAGGCTGCTCAGTACAGCCATGTTTCCGGATTTCAAATGCCAGAATTAGCCTCAGAACACTGGGAGAAAAGTACTATCAACCATGATGGGTTTTGTCTTTTCTCACTGAGGGATTGTGTTTCCCTGCAGCAGCTTAATAACTCACACTTGTGTTTGTAGAACAGAACTTGCCACCAGGGTTTCAGACAGTAGGCATCGGTGATATAACTGACCTCATTCAAGTTCTTAGAAATGGGGGCACAATGATAGATCATTATGAAGTTAGACTACAAATGACATGAAGCCTATAGACCAAGGGAACATGGCAGTCATCAGTGTCTCATGATGGCCACTTTCTGTGAACCATCAATGGCCTAAGTATAAAGTCACAGATATAAGATATAATGGACCTCAACCACAGTAAATTCCCTCAAGAGTTCTGTCTCCTGTAGTTCCATCTCAGTAATTGTATTGTAACACCTGACTCCTATAATTATATAGGGGTAGAGTTTTTGTGGCTCAAATTTTGTTCTCTTTCTGTTTAAGTTTCTTTGTATATCCACATTCATACTGAGTAAAGACACCATCAGGATGTGACAGAAAGAGACTTAAAGGAGAACAAAACATGGTAAGGGGCCAATTGTATATCATGTGCACTGCTTGGGAATTCTATAAAATTAGCACAGTTTCCAATCTCATGTTACTTAGAATACTATTCAATTATCAAAATCTTTGTTTGAATTCTCTATTGTTTTTGCTCCACAGATGGAGACCAAAAGCTCAGTGATATAAAATCCAACCCATATGATCAGATTAAAAGGCAATAGAAGATTGAAAGAAGCCAGTTTCCTTAGCTGAGGACAGCTCTTAACTGAGTATCTCAACCAATATTGCTTTTGAGTCCTGGAAATGAATATCTGACAATGTTTAGGCCTATTTTGATGGCACAATCAAGGAAAAAAATATTAACAGAATTGAGTGGTTATAGGGCAGTGATTATGCTGAACATTTTACAGAGGGCTAAGGAAACTAGGTGGGGCTAAAGATGAGCTGAGGGCTAGCAAAATGTTGCTGCCACCTCTGAATAAAACTTGTGTTCTATCCCAACAGTGTCTTGCATCTTCTTTTGACTTCCAGGTTTCACAGGGTCTGAGTCTTAGTCTCACCTTGACAATTAGCAGAGTTGGCAGGGTTTCCTAGAGGTAAGAGATACATTGATACCAGCAGACAAGATGAGTCTGTGGACATCTAGTAGCATGTATCACCTGGTGCCAAGGTTCTATTAGTATGGTCTCTTGTCTACAGTTGTAATAGGGTGGATGAGTTCCTTGTGAGCATAGTGAAGACTTCCGGTTGCCCTGTAGTGAACATGGACTTTGCTGAGCACAATGTGAACTGAGCAGCTGACCCTGAGGAGCAGAGCCAAGATACCAGCCTTTGGCCTAAAACATAAATATCAGTGGCAGTGCAGATGAGATGGATAAACAGCCTGAGAAGCTGTTCATGAAGCCCATGGGGCTGTTATCTAGAAGGTTCTTACAGCATTGAATGCTAAAACTGATGCCACTATACTATCAACTGCCAAGAGGAGGGAGTTGCAAGATAAGAAAGAAGACTTGGAAACCAGAGTACTGACACTAGAGGATGGCCAGATGGATTTTTCATTGAAATTTAGAAAGGAGGTGAAAAATGAGCTTTGGAAATATTCACATAGAAACAAGGGATAACAGGAACTTACCTCAATATTGTAAAAGCTATCTATGCTAAGCCTCAGGCCAGCATCATTCTAAACAGAGAAAAAACTGAAGACATTCCCTCTAAAATCTGGAACAAGACAGGGATTCCCTCTCTTGCCACTTCTATTCAACATAGTTCTTGAAGCACTGGTCAGAGAAATTAGACATATAAAGAAATTAAAGGAATAAGTATGGGGAAAAAAGAACTTAAGCTAGCACTATTTGCTGATGATATGATTCTATAACTAGAAGACCCAAAAAACTCCACCAGAAAATTTCTAGAAATAGGAAATAAATTCAGCAGAGTAGCAGGATATAAAATCAACACCCATAAATCAAAGGCATTTCTGTATATCAGTGACAAATTCTATGGGAAGGAAATGAGGAAAACAACTCCATTCACAATATCCTGAAAAAAATACAATATTGGGAATCAACTTAACAAGGTTAAAGATCCATACAAGGAAAACTACAGAACCCTAAAGAAAGAAATCAAAGAAGACCTTAGAATATAGAAAGATCTACCTTGCTCATGGATTGGCAGAATTAATATTATCAAAATGACCATACTACCAAAAGCACTATACACATCTAATGTAATTCTAATCAAAATCCCAATGGCATTCCTCATAGAAATAGAAAAAGCAATAATAAAATTCATCTGGAAAAAATAAGAGACCCAGAATAGCTAAAGCAATACTAAACAGAAAGAGTGAAGCAGGTGGTATTGCTATACCAGACCTTAAACTATACTATAGAGCAATAGTAACAAAAACAGCATGGTATTGGTACCAAAACAGGCCAGAAGACCAATGGTACAGAATAGAGGCATAGATACTAACCCACAAAATTACAATTATCTTACATTAGACAAAGGTGCCAAAAACATGCACTGCAGAAAAGATACCATCTTCAACAAATGGTGCTGGGAAAATTGGAAATCTATATGCAACAAAATGAAATTGAGTCCCTATCTTTCACCATTCACAAAATTTAACTCAAAATGAACCAAGGACCTAGGAATTAAACCAGAGCCTCTGTGCGTAAATGAAGAAAAAGTAGGCCCTAATCTTCATCATGTGGGATTAGGCTCCAACTTCCTTAATTAGACTCCTATAGCAATAGAATTAAAACCAAGAATCAATGAATGGGATGGAATCAAGTTTTTCTCAGCAAAGAAACAGTCTTCGAGGTGAACAGAGATCCTACATCCTGGAGCAAATTTTTACCCCTCACACATCAGAGAGAGCACTAATCTCTAGGGTATATAAAGAACTCAAGAAGCTAAGCACCAAATAACCAAATAACTCAATAAAACAAATAGGCTAAGGACCTAAACAGATACTTCTCAGAAGAGGATATATAATCAATCAATAAATATTTTATTCCCCATCAGAGGTCAAGTCTGATATGAATATGGTTGCACTGGCTGCCTCATTACCTGAACTTCAGGGCAAAGAAACCATAGCATCCTGGTCAGCTCCCCAAGCTAAAGAGTGGCAGGAACTTCTGTTTTTATAGAGACCTTTTTCTAGGAACATGCTGTTGTGAATGACTCTGAGGACAGACAACAAGAGACTTCTCACTCAAAGGAGAGCCAGTAGATTCTGCTGAGCCTGTAGTAGTAGCAGAGAGCCAGGCCTGAGCAAAGCTGCTGGGTGTTGGCCCTCCTGACAGATGGTAAAGGGTTCTTTTCTTGTTTCTCCATGAGCCTGGAGCACTGTGGGAGCATCAAGGCTGTCATCATAAGACTGACAGTAATAGTCAGCCTGATCCTCAGGCTGGAGCCCAGTGATGGGCAGTGAAGCAGAGTTGCCAGACTTGGAGCCAGAGAAGCGATCAGAGACCCCTGAGTATCTATTACTATTATAATAGATGAGGAGTTTAGGAGCTGTTTCTGGGAGCTGTTGGTACCAGTTCACATAATTGCCACCAATATTTGTGCTGCTTCCAGTGCAGGAAAAGGTGACCATCTCTCCTGAAGTCTCAGACAGTGAGGGCTGCTGAGTCAGCACAGACTGGGCCCAGGACCCTGGAAGTGAGAGAAACACAGAGAGGATGAGTTTGATCTAGAAACAATCATAAAATCAGGACCTATATCAGAGCACTCCCAGACCCTATACCCCCTCCATATCATGTCACCTGGGCACTGAATAAGGAATGTGAGGAGGACACGGGACCAGGCCATGCTGAAGGTCATACTATGCTCTGCCTCCTGTTCCCAATGCTGAGGAGAAATTCCCCCAAGTCTCTCCCTTTATACTCTGAGAAGAAGAGGGTATATTCATGTAAATTAGGTTCCTTGCACCCTCAGCTCTGGTTCAATGCCTGTACATAAAGGCGCCAAGTGTGTGTGCAGGGGTGGAGTTGGGTTGAGTCAGGGGTGTGTGAGGTCACAGGTGTGACCCCCTAACAAGAGAGCATCAGTCAGGGCCAGGTGGCTCATTACAGTTCTGGTTCCTTCCTGGCCCCTCTTAACTGGTCTGTAGTGCCCCTTGTTGTTTATGCAAATTATCATATGACATTGTGGTCAGCCCCCTGAAACACTCCTATGTCCCCACTACATCCCCACTGCCTCTGCCTAGGTGCCACAAAAATAAGCCCCTTGTGTGACCTCCTCATTACCTCAGGAAGGCCTTCTTGCACTCTTCAGACTCCTCATGGTGAATTTATGCATAGTTAACTTGACTCTTGCTTGATCAGGACTAAGATGGTGTCTTTGATGTAAATTCTTCTCATCAGGATTAAGCAGGTGAACATAAAGTTTATGGTTTAATTAGCTTATGAATACCATCTAGTTTACCCACAAAACAAAAAAAATTGTTCCAATAATCTGTTCACCCTTGATTTAGCAAGGATCTCAGCAACAAATCGTATGAGTAGCCATTTGATGCTAGAAGATACTTGAATGAATGATTTTAAACTTTCTCCGTTCACATATTTGCAACCCTTAATTTGAGCAAGTGAGACTAAAAGTTGTGACTATGAGTCAATCCCAGCCATGTAGCATTTCAGCCACCATTGGCTATATGGAATGCCACAGGGACTGGAGACCCTGAAAGGACTCAATTTGTAGGACTCATAAATGTTTTCAGTCATGGATGAAAATGCATTGTCCTCTTCACAATGACATATGCTGATAGTGTGGGCATGAATATCAGTTTTGTTCAATATGATTCAGTGGGATCTCTCAAGGGTTCCATGTTTCCAGATGAGGAAGTACATCATATTATAATTTTTAAAAACTTTTTATTTCTTTTTATATTATTTTTAATTTGTTCTTATTAGTTATAGATGACAGTAGAATATATTTTCACATATTATACATATATGGACTATAACTTCATATTCTTCTGTTTTCACAGGGTGTATAATTGCATTGGTCATTTATTTATAAGTACACACAGAAAATTATGTCTGATTCATTCTACTCTTTCCTATACCCATTCTCCATCCTTTCCCTTCATTCCCCTTTGTGTAATCCTAAGTATTTCTATTTTCCCTCATCCCATGCCCTTATTTTGAGTTATATCACAGAGAACATTTAGCCTTTGGATTCTAGAATTGACTTTTTTCACTTAAAATGATAGTCTTCACTTTCATCCATTTATCCATAAATGCTACAATTCCCTTCTCTCTATGACTGAGTAATATTCTATTGTGTATATATACCACCTTTTCATTATCCATACTTTGGAATGTAACTCATCACATAGCTTGCTACTTTTCAACTCCAGCACAATTTGTAATTAAATCTACACAGGATTAAAAATTGACTAATTATGTTTATTTCTGTGATAAGATAAATTGTGTACATTGTGTAATCTATTTTTATATTTCTGAAAGCAATAACAAATTTTTTTAAAGTAACTTACATTTTATGATTAATATATTATTTTAAAATCACTATACTAGAATGTGTGCATTATCAAGTCATTCAAATTTTAAAACTTTAATATATTGAATTCTAATCATTATTTCCTCCTTCAATTCTTCATTCCTTTCTTTCTTATTTCTTCTTCTGGTGAGGAATAGTCAAGGTGTGTCTCCTTGTGCTTTTCTGTAGTTTTAATGAAAATTTATTTTTCCACTTTCACATAGCTCTCTTAAGTAAAAAGACTGTTGATTTCTTACAGATTCTTCATTTCCAAAGATCAAGCTCCACTTGCCTTTCAATTCAGAAAGAGCAAGAAAAAAAATTCTTTCCTACTCCACTGCAGAGCAGGAAGTTTAATTCTCCTCTTCTTCATGAGTGTACCCAAATCCACCAGCACATACAGAATTCTTTTTATTATCTTTTATCTAATTTTATCTCCAAAATTAACCAGAAATATTTGAATCCTTTATACCCAGCAACGTGAAACAAACTGTATAAAATGACCAATGTTTCAGGAAGAAAATAATCATATGATGATGAAACTGGAAATCATTGCGACCACTTTGGAAAGCAGTATAGATATTCCTCACAAAACTTGGAATGGAACCACCATTTAACGCTGTTATCCCACTTCTCAGTTTATACACCAAGCACTTAAAATCAGCATAACACAGTGATGCAGGCACATCAATGTTTATAGGAGCTCAATTTACAATAGCTAAACTATGGGACCAACCTAGCTTCCCTTTAACAGATGAATGGACAAAAAAAATGTGGTATATATATACAATGGAATATTATATAGCCTTAAAGAAGAATGAAATTGTGGCACTAGTGGATAAATTGATAAAACTTGAAATTATCATGCAAAGTGAAATAATCCAGTCCCAAAAAGCAAAGGCCAAATGTTCTCTCTGGCACGTGGATGGTAACCAATTGCAAGTTAGAGTAGGTGGGGTAAGTATAGAAGTTCATTGTACTAGACAAAGGGGAATGAAGGGAAAAGAGGGAGATGAGAATAGGAAAGACAATAGAATGAATTGGACATAAATTCCTTGTGTTCATATATGAGTAAATGACTACCATAACTCCACATCATCTTCAACCACAAGAATGGGATCAAAATTGTAATGGGTTGTATACCCTATGTATGAATAATAGATCAAAATATGCTTTATTATAATGTACATCTAAAAACAATAAAAATATAAGCACATGAAATAACACTAAATCTCACCTATTTGTGCATATTAAAGTAGCAATGAAATATGCTACACATCTATGGGATGGTTTAAATATTCTACAAAGGCACTGAAATGAAAATAAATGTACTATGCCAAAACTGTACATTTACTGTGAATCCAGGTGCCTTAAGTTGATGTGTAAATCAAAAAGAATGAAGACATGCTCAACTCGCATGAGCTCACCCATTCAATAAGGGCAGTCTGTGGATTACTGCATAGATACAGGCATACACTGGTTATTCACAGCAAGAATAAATGACCTAAATGAGTATACTAGCCTACCATTTTAATCCCTTTATTAATTTAAACAAAAATGCAGGTTCTAATATTACTGAGTTAGGAATGTTAAATGCAGATTATTTTTTCAACCTGGATTTATATTAAGATAAAAGTAAAATTAACTAATTTTGTTGTTATGTTCTAAGGCTTTGGAATACTGAAATTTGTAATTAAGTTGAAATTTGTAATTACACGGGCAAGAAAATTTATTTTTAAAAAAATATTTTTTACTGCTTCCACTTGAAGAAGAACATCTCAATTTTATTATTTACATGTACAGTTTACATGAGTCTAAAACTAAGGAGTTAAAAAAAGCAAATAAAAAGAAAAAATAAATCCAGTCCTTACTTGTCAATCTGCAGAGACATCGAGGAATTTTTCATGTTTAATTCATTGATATTGTTTTAAATACAATGCATTTACAGAATTCAATGTATAATTTGCAAATACAATTGCTGGGTCCTGATTGGTAGAGATACTGAACACTGCTAAAATTTTATTACATATACAATTATGCATAATTTATAATTTAAATAAAATATTGTTGTATATTGAATTATAATGATATTATAGGCTATCATCTTGATGGGTCTCAATTTCTATGAAATACCTTCTTTACTGGTGATAATTGATAATTTTATTATTTTTATTATTAATATAAATTGTTGAGAGGGGTATAGTAGGGAATAGGAAAGGTAGCAGAATACAACAATTACTAATAGGGCATTATGTAAAATTGTGGATGTGTAACCGACGTGATTCTGCAATCTGCATTTGGGGTAAAATTGGGGGTTCATAACCCACTTCAATCTAATGTATGAAATATGATATGTCAAGAGCTTTGTAATGTTGTGAACAACCAATAAAAAAATAAAAAAATAAAACATTAATATATATATATATATATATATATATAAAAATTGTTGAGACTTTTTTGTTTTGCTTTTTTGTAGTTCCTATGAGCATTACATGATGGGAGAGTGGTGTTATGGTGTACCACTAATATAAACCAGAATCTGATGCATCAAGTGACATAAACTTGGAACCTCTAGAGATGAGGGACATGTTCCACTACCTCATATGGTTGTTTTATTGTCATAAGTACTAATTTCATATACAGGACAATAATAATTGTCCTTGTCCTCAAACTGGAAGCCAGAGATTTACAATTACACTTCATTGGTTGAGACACCTTGTATCCAGAAATTCAGTTTGGTAACCCAGGCCTCAGCTGTTTGTCTGGCTCAGATTCAAGTTTGTCTGAGTAGTGCTCAAATACAAGTCCTGCTAGTACCAGTACATGTTTTTTTTTTTTTTTCCTACCAACAGAAGGTCTCTGTTCAGAGCACCAGGGAGTCTGACTGTTGATCCTAGAGATGCAGAGCAAGGGAGTGGCTGTGTCAGCACAGGCAATGAGAGGGAACCTGCAAGCACAGATCCATCACAGTGAAGGGCAGAGACAGGGGTCAGTGACTTGGGTATTTGAGGCAGAGGGTAATGACCCATGTTAGGGACCTGCCCTAAGTCTCTGAGGTCTGTACCTACCTGAGCATTGAAAGAAGAGCAGAAGGAAGAAAAGACACCAGGCCATGGTAGACACAGCTCCTTCTTAGGCCTCACTCTAATAGCTCCACTGCCCCAAACCTCTTTTACCATCTCTGTTGGCCTCCCAGAGTGGGGCTGCTCAATGAAATGTCCCTATCCCCATGTGTATCTTCCCCATGTGTACTCGAAGTACCTGGGTCCCTGAGCCAGGGAGAGTGGCATGATTAGCTTACTTAGTAAATGAAGCTTAGGGGGAACAACTGCTGGGATCATACTAATGTCCATGTGCTTGGACTCTGCCCATCTGTACATCAGTTTATGTTCCTAAGGTCACTTATGGATTGTCCAGAACATGTTTAATCTGGACCATGCACATCATTATGTCTTATATTAGATCATCAGCTCTGGGAAAATATTGAGACAAAATTGAGACAAAGAGATCTGGCAGGGGTAATTTGCGGGTGCCTGGCCTAAGATGAGAGCAAAGGAAATAGGAAACAGGTGAAATGTCAAGTGCCTCTTATGAGTGACTCCTGGGCCTAATGAACCTCAGGTGGGAGGAGAGCAGGTAGTCCATAGAACAAGATGTGAGAAAGGCAACAACTGTGTTCAGATTCACAGAGCTGAGTCCAAGTGGAAGAGCAGGTCGGAGGAGGTTCTGTTCTACATTTTTCACATTGTTACAATGGTATAAAAAGGTGGAAAATATTTAGTAATTTCAGATACAAACAGTGCTGCAAGGATTCATCCCCCTCCCATAGCAATAATGCTAAGGTTAAATTAACCACTAGTATGAGTGATTAATTTCTTATTTCACTCATTTTTTTTCTTTCTGAATAAACAAGGTGTTTCATATGCATCAGACACTAGAAATATGTAGAGAATTCAAAGATTAGTTTCAGGTTATGGAACAGCAGCTGTCAGGCACAGGAGGGGATATGATTGCCCAAAAGAATACTCCAGGCCTGAGGACCTCCTCCTAAAGCAGGTTAGGGAGAGGTATCTCAGTGTTGCAGGGCCTACAGATAGCAAGGGCTCCAAAGCTCTGAAAATCCTCAGCTTTGACTTCATGTTGGGTTCAGATAGGGGAGTATGATGAGGAGCCCTGCACAGCTCTTCTTAACCACTTTCTGCTCACAGGTCAATCTTTAGGGTCCTCAAAGCTGAATGCCACAGAATTTGCCACTATCATTGGATACATTGCTTTGTCTGGAAAGCCTATTTGATAAGTTGCATATAAACACAATTTCAACAATATCAGCATGCTGTTTGTCATTTTAAAATTTTTGCAATATAGTAAAGAAAAAACATAATTATGTGAATGTGATAAACTCTACCAAAATTCTAAACCTGAACAATCGAAACTCACTATTTGGAACATTAAGGGTCTTCTCTGAGAAACTGCACCTTGAGTTGATTCTATAAAGTTGAGTGCAGGTGGATGGGATCATCATACAGTGATAGAGTCCTTGGAAGGTTAACCTGTCCTTGCTTGGCATGTGGGAGGCTATAGGTTGAATCTCTTGCAATAATATAAATATATAAATTATGTATTTATATTACATATTTCCCAGTAATATTATATTACAGTGCTGGAGATTCTCAAGATTTCTTAAGAAATTAGTTTGTCCATACAGAAACACTAAGAAGGGAAAACAGGTTGGGGAGATTTATCAGAGCTCTGTTCAAAGACAGAATCTTCATAACCTGTTAACCACAAGAACCTGTTGCTTGAGAAAGGAGAAATATATTAGGAACTGAATATTTCTTGTTTGAATAACCAGGCAGGTGCTATCTCTCTTGAATATGGTGGAAAACATAGCAATTAGATGTTTTATCTATCCATAAAAGTATTAAATAATTATTAAGGAGTCAGATATTTAGACTTCTCTTTTTAGAAACAGTTGACTATAAACTTGTCTAGCCACATGCTGTAAACTTCGTGTTAAAGACTGGGTCCAGGCAGTGTGAGGACAGTCACTAATGAGGAATATGGATGCCAAGAAGAGAGAAGAGCTGAGGATATAACACTGGTACCCCTGTTCAAGGAATAAGGGGTAAAATAATCCTAAAAACACTTTATCAGCTAATGCTGGATGTCCATTTTACTTAATCATTCATAGAGCATGTTTATTAACTAATTAGTACCTTCAATTCTGGGTCCCAAGTGACAGGACTGAGAGACTAGCACTTCTTTGGCCCAAGCAGAAGTTACAGGTTGGACAGACGAGGAGTTCAGAAAATTGAATATGTATTTAGTGGAACATATTCTCACAAACAATTGAGAGATATTCTCCATTTTGGACTTATATAGGAAGAGAAACTAATCAGACCTTTTTCTTAACCTATCTTCATGGACTATCATCTTTGTGCTGCCAGAGTGGCCAGTGTCTGATCTTATGATTCCCATATGCTGTGATTATATTTCTATCCAGGCTAAGTCATGTATAGGTTTCAATCTCCATTTCCCAATCTGGGTCTAACTGTGCTGAGTATCACTATAAGATATCACACAGTAAACCTGTTACACCCTCAGGCTGCACATCTGAGAGGATCAGCCTTCTTTGCCCACAGCAAGGGAGCTTGAGAACAAATAATATGACACAGACTGTCTACTGTTTGTAATTCAAATCAGGGGCTGGGCACTTGGCTAGACTTCTGGAGCAACCAATATGAGAAGTAATCATTGGTGACCAAAGCTGTGCTGGAGCCACAGAAGAGAGTGACCATCCCTCCTGACCAAGTGCTCAGTGAGGGCTTCTGAATCTCACAACCTGAAAAGTAGACCATAAAATCCAAACAAAAATGTCTAGAATGAGGAAGGACAACAGAGGGCCACTACAATGCTGGAATAGAACGTATTTATCATCCAGAACACAGAGTGAGGAGCAGAAGGAGACATGTACAGGCTGCGGTATGCATTTTAGAAGGATCCCCTGGCCCTACAGTTTAGACCAGTCTTCCTGATGGCATGTGATTTCTTACTGAATTGCCTGCTAAAGGGTCATGTTTGTGTAGTGTATTATATAAATATGAGCCCTCAACTTTCAAAACATGGTCCTTAGTCCTCAGAGCACTTAGATGTACAGAGGTAGACACAGGGTGGCTGTGCGCTGTGGATTTTCCCCATGGGAGGAAGCAGCTGTTCTAGCACTGTGCACGGTCCATTGAGCAACTGTTCATGATCCAATGAAGCTGAACCACTTGAGTTTCTACCAGTTTTTATGAATGTCCACAGTATCACCTGGAGGCATTTTGGTCTAAAGCTGTAAAGTCTCATTTGATCAAGAACAGTTGAATTGTTTGTATAACGTTGCCACTGTATTTCCAAGATGATCTCACATTCATTACTTTTTTTTTTTTAAAGAGAGAGTGAGAGAGTGAGAGAGGAGAGAGAGGGGAGAGAGAGAGAATTTTTTTAATACTTATTTTTTAGTTCTTGGCGGACACAACATCTTTGTTGGTATGTGGTGCTGAGGATCGAACCCGGCCCGCACGCATGCGAGGCGAGCGCCTTACCGCTTGAGCCACATCCCCAGCCCTCACATTCATTACTTAAATTTGCTTTGAACATTCTTTTTTATATCTATTTATCTGTTTTTATATCTTTGTTTCTTGAAATAATTCCCAATTGTGTGCAATTCATTTTTAGTATTGCATGTTCTTCACTTTATCTGAGTTTTTTAAATCATAACATGCTTGCACTTACTTTATTTAATGCTTCATTGGTTTATTATGATTGCATGTTAATAGTGGCATTAACCATACCCACATTCATACATACAGGAAACATAATTTCATCAATTTCATTCCCCAGTATTCTCCCTTTCCCTTCATTACACACTCCCCTAAATATGTTTCTCTACACAACTGGCCTCATTTTTGTTTTTCATTAATTGGTGCATTAAAATTATTTTAAAAAATTTGGATTCACCAGGATATATTGGTATTTGCACATAGCATCATTTGTTTGATGTCATTCCATGGTACCTGCCCATCTCTCATTTTCTCCCTCTCCTGGATCTACTTCCTCTATTCAACATTTCTCCCTTCAAGGATCCAGTTTTTCTTTCATAAGTGGAAGTTATCTAGAGAAAAAAAATAAGAATGGAACCTCACTCATGAATGTTTTGAATGAATAAAGAAGTTGTTTTCATGACCAACTTTCTGATAGGGTTATGGATTTTGAGATTCTTACTGGATACAGAGAAGGATAAAGTGGTAATGATATTAGTAATAAATTCTACAAGGTAAATAAGAAAAAAGAAAGAGGAAATGCTCCAAGTTAGAGAATTATTTTTTTTTTCTTTTCATTTTCACTTTTTTAAAACTAGTTCAGTGGACGTAAAGTCGGTTATGCAGATAGTCAACCAGGTCAACATGACCACACTACTCAAAACACACAAAGCTTGGGAAGACTTTCCTATTCTTTTCTATTTAGCTTTTTTGTGTCAGGGACTGAACCCAGAGGAACTTAATCACTAAGCTTCATTAAAGCCCCCCCCCCTTTTTTTTTTCTTTTAGAGAGAGAGTCTTGCTATTGCTTAGGACCTTGCTCTGTTCCCAAGGCTGGCTTCGAACTTGTGATATTCCAACCTCAGCCTCCCAGACTGCTGGAATCACAGGGGTACACCACCATTCCCAGCTTTTAGGGTATTCCTGACTGACAGTCATGTATGAATGACAGCACACATTGTTTATAGGAGAGATATCAATGTCAGTGAAACTTCCAAGAGAGAACAATTGGCCTCTTAGAATAAGATTAGAAGAACTCCCTCCTCTTCAATTTCTTAATACTTATTTTGGGGCCTAACATACAATCTACTTTGCCAATAAATTCATGTTTAATTGAGAAGAATGTTCCTAAGCACCAGAAGCTAATGTGCGTGACAATCTGAGAAGACTGATGATCAGGGTGAGCAGTTTTCCAGTTGTCTGCTTGCATCTACCTCTCCTAAATTCAATCTTGCTAATCAACCTAATGTGGAAGAAAGTAGAGCTTTATACTAATTATACTAATTAAGACACCCACTGAAAACACTAATCTATTAGCATTGAGATGCATAGACTTAGACATTTTACTTTATTATCAGACTAGAGAGTCTTTGTAATTTTGGGTGAATATAATTGTAACTCTGTGATTTAAAATAACATGGAAAAATTCTTGCTCACACACCTTTTGCACAGCATGTGATGAATGGGGATTTTCCATGTGTTCATTCTCATTTTGTTACTAACTCACTACAGGATCACTCATTGGGATAATCCTTGTGGGCATGCAGAAGGAAACATGCAGAGAAAAAGAAAGGCAGTAGCTCTTCTACTTATCATGGTATTGTCCAGATGTAGCACAGGCCTCCTCTGATTCTACTTTCTCAGGTAAATCAGACCCTGTGCCAAGGGACCCTTCAAGGAGGCAGTAAATTATGTCTGGCACTCAAAATTTCCTAAAAATATGGAAACCATGACACTATATGTGCACACATCTGATGCAGAGTCCTATAACCACCCAATTCCTGGACACCTTCTAAGTTGCTCACCAAAGCAATGTTCATAAACATTGCTTATCAGAAACATCTCCAAGTTCCAAGTTAAATATTAGGATTAATGATTTCTCTGTGGTATTTTTGTTGCTGTTGTTTTGTCTTATTTCGTTTTTGAGACAAGTTGTCCCTCAGTTGTTGAAGCTTGCCTCCAACTTGTTATTCCCACTGCCTAAACCTTCTGAGTATCTGGGATTACAGACATGCACCACCACAGATGGCAAAAGAAACATTTCACTGGCCAGAAATCAAACTTGGGCCATGACAGTGAGAAAGCTAAATGTTAATCACTAGATCACTCAAAGCATCTCAGAACAAATAGACCTCTTACAGAAGGATCCTATGGTGGTCCTCATGGCCAGTAGTCTAGTTTTTCTGGCTACCTATGTCTTTAATATTCATCTTATGTATACAGGGGTTAATGGGGAGGGGGGACTAATTTGACTTTCTTTCTCCACTTAGTTGTTGTACAGAGAAGCTCTAGATGCAGCCAGTTCCATCACAGTCTGGCCACCTCATGGTGAGAGCCCCCTTTCTTTTTGAATGTTCTAACATCTGACTATTTTGCCCTAAGTCTGCAAGGGACAATCTGAGCTCCCATTTATGTCCATTAAATTCTCTTCAGTAGGTTTTAAAGTGAAGGAAACACATAAACATAGCAAACATGGTGGCACTCAGACTAACCAGATTATTTAAACATTATGTCTCTTAGCTGCAACTACCCAAGTTCACTTTGTGTCCCTGAAAGTATCTAAGGGGAAGTGTTTTAGGACAAGCTCTTGTCATCTTTGCCATTATTCCTTGATGTCACAGCATGACTCCTTGGAAGATGAGGTGTTTGCCAGACACTGGTTATAACCACTGAGAATGTCAACTGATATGAGATTAAGAGGGAAACATAAAAGGTGCTCACTTCTTATTTAATTCACTGAACTTCAGAAACATGATTTGGAGTCTCCACAGGCAGGACATGGACCAAAATAGCTTTTGAATCTTTTCTCAGGGATGTGCCACAGTCCTGGACACAGCTGGAAATACACACCTTACTGCTTGTCCCTATACTGAGGCTCTCTGATGTGTCAGCTGTTGTTACCAGGATATGGAGATACCACAATTTTCTTAGGAGTATTCTTGTCATCAGATGGGCTCCAGGAAATGTGCTGCAGTTGCAAGGGTCCTTGCAGAGGTCCTGAAAATGTAAGATACACCCTCAAAACTCTGACCTGAGTACAAAAGGTAGAAACCATGCCCTTCTGCAACTCCCTGGGACTCGTGCAAGGAGTTAGTTACCTTTTATCTCAGTAAGACAAGAAGGAAATACATAAACATAGCAAACACAGTGGCACTCAGACTAACATAAGCCCTGAATTAGGACAGTTGTCTCCAAAGTGAGGAAGGGAAGGGCTTCGGAAGACATGCCCATAGGCCCCATGAGGAGATGCTGAGTCCAGCGAACAGTGAACAGACAACAAAGGAATAGGATTTCTGATTGTTTTCCATCAATTTTTAAGGAAAGATCTTAGATTAGGAGGTCAATAATGCAATCAATACAGTGAAGGTTGGGTCCTAATGCTCTCTATACTTACAGTTATAAAATGAAATTTTAACCCACCCATGATCAGAAAAAAGTGTGCATCAACACAGCAAAATTCAGGGACCACAAAAGTCATGATGTGTCCCCAGTAGAATCAAGTAAAATTCAACAAAATGTGACAGGGTCTCAAAAGGAATTTGGAGAATGGAAGATGTCATTCAAGAAGAAATATCTGCTGTCTGTTCTAAATATAAAAGGAAACCTGACCAATATTCACTGAAAAAAAAAAAGTAAGTGGTTTCCTGGGAGGTTCTGTGAGCAGAGATGGAGGGAGGGTTCCCAAAAGGAAAAGTAGGCTTGAGTGCTAATGGACAGATTCCTTGACCAGACTGTCCTGATGTTCCCAACAGTGTGAAGCTATCTCAAAATCTGTCAAAGTCTTCACTTACGCATGTTTTATTTTCTGCCAATTATTTCATGTTAGAAAACTTAGGGAAATTAAGCTAAAACATTGATTAACAACATATACAATGGAATCTAAGGAAAAGAAGACACAGTTTTAGAATGCCTGGAAATAGGGAAAATGGATGGGGGAACCACTGTATTCCCCATCATGTGTCAAATCTGAGATGACCAGGGTTGCACAGGCTGCCTCATCACCTGAACTTCAGGTCAAAGAGCCTACAGCATCCTGTTCAACTTCTCAAGCTAAAGAGGAACAGGAACTTCTTTTTCTAAAGATACATTTTCCTAGGAACATCCTGCTGTGAATGATTCTGAGGGCAGAGAATAAGAGGCCTCTCACTCAAAGGGGTGCCAGTAGATTCATCTGGGCCTATACTAGTGGTAGCAGAAAAAGCCAGAGACTAGGCCTGAGAAAAGCTACAGTGTGTTTACCCTCCTGACAGATGGTAAAGGGGTTTTGCCTTACTTCCCCGTGAGCCTGGAGCACTGTGCGAGCATCAAGACTACTGTCATAAGACTGACAGTAATAGTCAGCCTCATCCTCAGGCTGAAACCCAGTGATGGTCAGTGAAGCAGAGTTGCCAGAATTGGAGCCAGAGAAGCGATCAGAGACCCCTGAATTTCGTTTGCTATAATCATAGATGATGAGCTTAGGTGGTGTTTCTGGGAGCTGTTGGTACCACTGCACATAATAGCCACCAATATTGTTGCTGCTTCCAGTGCAGGAGATGGTGATTGTCTGTCCTGGAGTCCCAGACAGTGAGGGCTGCTGTGTCAGCACAGACTGGGCCCAGGACCCTGGAAATGGGAGAGAGACAGAAACGGTGAGTTTTGTCTAAAAACAAGAATAGAATCAGAACCTATATCAGAGGACTCCCAGACCCAATTTCTTCACTATATCTTGTCACCTGTGAAATGAACAATAAATGTGAAGAGAAGACAGGACCAGGCCATTGTGAAGGTCATCCTGAGCTCTGCCTTCTCTTCCTGATGCTGAGGAGAGTTTCCTCCAATCTCTCCCTTGCCCTCTTCATATTTTGAGAAGAAGAGGGTCTATCCATGCAAATTAGGTTCCTCTAGTTTTGCTTATTACACTTTGTGCCTGGTTCACACTCCTGTAATAAAGTTGTCAAGTAGGTGTGCAGGGGTGGAGTTGGGTTGGCTCAGGGGTGTGGGAGGTCACAGCTGTGAGCCCTAACAAGAGAGCATCAGGCAGGGCCAGGTGGCTCAGTACAGTTCTGGTCCCTTCCTGATCCCTCTTAACTAATCTGTGGTGCCCCCTGTTGTCCAAGCCCATACACAACATAATGTGACATTCTGATAAGAACCCCTGAGTCAGTCTTGTATACCCATTGAATCTGTCTTTGTGGGGCCGGAACAGTGAACCCTTTGTGTGGCCTCCCTATAACCTCAGTGTGGTTGTCTTGTTCTCTTCAGACTCCTCATGCAAATTGATGCATAGTTCACTTGACACTTCCCTGTACACGACTAAGATGGTATCTTTGATATAAATTCTTCTCAGATCAGGATTAAGCAGGTAAACATAAAGTGTCTAGTGTTATTAGCTTGAAGGAAACCATCTAGTTTCTCCACAGCATAAAAACTTTGTTTCAGAGATCTTTTTACCTTGGACTTGGCAAGGAACTCTGTTGTGAAATCTTATGAGTTGCCATTCAGAATATACTTGTGTGTATGTTTTCAAGTTTTCTCAGTTCACATGATTGTAACACTTATTTGCAGAAAGTGACTGAGGGTTGTGACTATCAGCCAGACACAGCCATATAGCACTTCAGCCACTATTGGCTACAGGGAATGCCACAGGGACTGGATACCCTGGAAGGACTCAGATTGCAGGACTCATGAATGTTTACAGTCATGCATGAAAATATCCAGTCTCCTATCCAGTGGCAAGAATGCAGGTGGTCTGGGCATAAATATCAGTCTTTTCTTTTTAATTACTTTATTTATTTTAATTAGCTATACATGACAGTGAATGCATTCATGCATTTTGATATATCATACATAGATGGGATATAATTTCTCATTTTTCTGAGTGTACATGTTGCAGAATCATATTGGTCCTGCAGACACATATATACATACAGTAATAATGTCTGTCTCATTCTACTCTCTTTCCTATCACCTCGTCCCTTCCTTTCCCTTCCCATCACTTCTCTTTACCTATTCTTCCCTAATGCCCATTATTGTGAATTAGCATCCACATATTAGAGAAAATATTTGGCCCTTGTTTTTATGGGATTCGTTTATTTTGCTTAGCATGATATTCTTCAACTTCAACCATTTATTGTCAAATATCATAATTTCATTCTTCTTTAAAACCGAGAAATATTCCATTGAGTTAATATACCACACTTTCTTCATCTATTTATCTATTGAGGAACGCCTAGGTTGGTTCCATAGTCTAACTATTGTGAATTGAACTGCTATAAACATTGATATTTTTAGTATGTATTTGTTCAGTGTGAATCAGTGTATTTCCCAAGGATCCAATGATTTCACTTGAGAATTTTTTTTTTAATTTTTAAGGACACAATACCTTTATTTATTTATTTTTATGTTGTGCAGAGGATTGAACTAAGTGCCTCACATGTGCAAGACAGGCAGTCTACCACTGAAATGCAGCCAAAGCCCCACCACCTGAAAATTTTTAAATATTTTTATTTCCATTTTTATTTTAATTTATTCTTATTAGTTATAGATGGCAGTAGAATATATTTTGATATATTATACATGCATGGAATGTAACTTCCCATTTTATGGTTGTACATAATATTGAATTACATTTTGCATATTCATACAAGCAAATTGGAAAGTTATGTCTGATCCATTCATTACCTTTCCTATTCTCAATCCCCCTACCTTCCCTTCATTACCCTCTGTCTTATACAAAGTACTTCTATTCTTCCCTACACCCATGCCCTTATTGTGAGTTAGTATGAAATTTCAGAAAGAACAATCCCCCTTCATTTTTTGGAGGGATTGTCTTATTTCACATAGCATAATAGTCTCCAGTTCCATCCATTTGACAAATACCATAATTTTCTTTTTCATTATGGTAATACTCCATTTTGTGTACATACCACATATTCTATATCCATTTATCTGTTTAAGGGCACCTAGGCTTTTCCCATAATTTAGATATTGTGAATTAAGCTGCTATAAACATTAATGTGACTGTGCCACTGTAGTATGCTGTTCTTAAGTCTTTTGGGTATGAATCAAGGAGTGGGATAACTGGGTCAAATGGTAGATCCATTCCAAGTTTTCTGAGGGATCTTCATACTGCTTTCAAGAGCAGTTGCACCAACTTGTAGTTCCACCAGCAATGTATGAGTGTGCCTTTCCCCCATATCCTCACTAACATTGATTGTTGCTTGTATTCTTGATAACTGCGAATGTGACTGGAGTGAGAGAGAATCTCAGTGCAGATTAAATTTGAATTTCTCTAACTGCAAGAGATACTGAATTTTTTTTAATAATTGTAATAGTTTAAGATCCCAAGATAAGTAACAAGTGTTATTCTGGGGCCTAGAAACTTTCATACTAAGGGATGTAACTTATCCCATGTTACATTGTTATTGTTCACCTCCAACATAATTCATAATTAAATATAGAAAATATTAAAAATCAAGCAATTGTGTTTGTTTCTATGTGAATAGAAATTGTGTACAATTAAGGTGATAATAGAGAGATTGGAATATATGTTATATTTTCTGATTAATAGATTATTTAAAAATACATTATACATGGAATGCACACATTTTCAAGTCATTCAAATTTATAAAAATTTAATATATTAAATTCTAATCAGATTTCTCCTTTCTTCCTTCCTTCATCCTTTCCTCTGTGAGGAATAGACAATTGTAGGTTACCTTGATATTTTCTATAGTTTTAATAAAAATTTATTTTTCAACCTTCACATGGTTCTCTCAACTGGAATGATTGTTCATTTACTGCAGATTTTTCCTTCCACAAGACAAGCTTCAATTGCCCTTAAATTCAGAAAGAGCAAGATGAAAAGATCTTCTCTACTCCATGGCAGATTAGGAAGTTTAATTCTCCTCTTCTTCATGAGTGTACCCAAACCAATCAGCACATACAGAGTATACTTTTGATTATTCTTTTCTCTAATTTTATCTCCAAACATGAACCCAGAATATTTGAATCAAGCAACAGAAAACAAATTATATAAAATTTCCAAGGTTTCAAAAAGAAAATTGCCAATAGAAAATAAGCACATGATGGTGAAACTGCAAACTGGTGCAACCATTTTGGAAAGCAGTATGAAGATTCTTTAGAAAACCTGGATTCAACACCACTTAACACAGGTATCCCACTTCTTGGTATATATCCAAAGGACTCTAAATCAGCATACTATAGTGAGAGAGCCACATCAATGTTTATAGTAGCTCAATTCACAATAGCCACCAATACATATACCTTTCAACCGATGAATCAGTAAATATAATGTGGTATATATACACAATAAAATGTTCACAGCCATAAAAAGAAATGAAATTATGGCATTTACAGGTAAATGGATTGAACTGGAGACTATTGTGCTATGTGGAACAAGCCTGTCCCCCAAAATACCAAAGGCCAAATATTCTCTGTGATATGTGGATGATAACCCAGAACAAAGGAAAGTAGGAAGAAGTATTGAAGTTCATTGGATAGACAAAGGGGAATAAAGTAAAGGGAGGTGAGTTGAGATTAGAAAACACAGTAGCATGAATCAGACTTATATTTCCTTTGTTCATACATACATAAATGACTAGTGTAACTCCACATCATGTTTAACCACAAGAATAGGATCAAAAGTGTAATGGGTTGCACCCCATGTATGTATATGTCAAAATATATTCTATTGTCATGGATATCTGAAAACAACAAATATAAAAAGAAAATAAGCACATGAATTAATACTAAATCTCATCTATTATTAGAATGTGCAGATTAAAGTAGCAATAACATGAGCTACACATTAATGGGATTGTTTAAATATTCCACAAACACATTGATGTGAAAATAAATGCATACCAAATATTCACTAGGAATCAAGGTCCCTGAAGGTGATCCAGAAATCAAAATGAATGATGACTTATGCTCAATTTGCATGAGCTTACCCATTCAGTTAGAACAATCTGTGGATTACTGCATAAACCCATGCATACACTGATTACTCATAGGAAGAATAAACCATGTAATGAGGATATTAGCCTATGATTACAATGCCTTTCTTCATTAATTTAAAAACAAATGCAGGATCTAAGGTTACTGAGATGGAGGATTTTACATGCAAACTCTTCTTTTAAACAGGCTTGATATTATGACATAAGTAAAATAAACCAATTTTATTGTTATGTTCTAAGGCTTTGAAATATTGAAATTAAGTTTAAAAATATTTTACACAGGGAAAGAAAACATATTTTTAAAACTTCAATTATACTGCTTCCACTTGGAGAAGAACGTCTGAATTCTCCTATTCACATAGATACTTTAAATGGCCTATGATTAAGGAGTTAAAAAAAAAAAAAAACGGCAAGTAAAAGACAAAATGAAACAAGACCTTGCAGGTCAATTTGCAAAGAGATCAGATATGTTTACATGCTTAACTCAATAATCCTCTTTGAAGAAAGTGAATTTACATAATTTATTTATTTTTTTAAGAGAGAGTTAGAGAGAGAGAGAGAGAGAATTTTTCAATATTTATTTTCTAGTTTTCGGCGGACTCAACATCTTCGTTTGTATGTGGTGCTGAGGCTCGAACCGGGGCCGCGCGCATGCCAGGCAAGCGCGCTACAGCTTGAGCCACATCCTCAGCCCAAATTTACATAATTTAGTGTCTAATTTGCAAGTTCAAAATCTGAGGCTGATGGATAGACACTGATCAATGATGAAATTTATTATATATGCATAATTATGCAAAATTTGTAATTTGAATAAAATGTTATGTACTCAGATATACTGATATTATGGATTACCATCTTGATGAGTTGCAACTTCTGTGCTTTACTTACTTTACTGGTGATAATATACAATTTTATTATTTTTAGTATTAATATAAATTTTTGTGATTTTTTGGTTTTGTTTTTACAGTTTCAATGAGCATTGTATAATGGGAGTGAATTATGGTGTGCCACTAATGTAAACCAAAATCTGATGTCTTATTTTATAAACAGTGAGGTTCTTAACTACCATAGTAAAGTGACATAAACCTGAAACCTCTACAGATGAGTGTTCTTACCCACTTGCTCACCCGGTTGTTTCACTGTCACACTAATTTCATATACAGGACATTATTAATTGGCCTTGTCCTCAAACTGGAGCCCAGAGATTTATAAATAATTTTATTGGTTGAGAAATCTTTGTAACCAGAAATTCAACCTGGGAATTCAGACCCCAGGTGTTTGAGTCTGAGGAGGAGTGCTCAGATACAAGTCTTGCTAGTACCCCTCCCATAGTTTATTCTACCACTGTTCAGAGTGCTGGTGACTCTGGGTGTTGACCCTGGGATGCAGGGAAGGGGAGTGGCCATGTTGGCGTAGGAAAAGAGACAGAATCTACAAGCATAGACCCATCACAATGAAAGCAGAGGCAGGGGTCACTGGCTTGGGTATTCTTCAAGGCAGAGGGTCATGACTAAGGTCAGCAGTCTGCTGTGGGACTCTGAGGCCTGTACCTACTTCTGCATTGACAGAGGAGCAGAGGTATGAAAGGAGTCCAGGCCATGGTATACTCAGCCTGTTCTTAGGCCTCACTTTGATAGATCCACTAACCCAAGTCTCTCTTATTCCAGCTCCATTGGCCTCCCAGAGTTGGAACTGCTCATGCAATGCACCCATACCCCTGTTTCTAGCCCATGTGTACTCACAGTGTCTGGGTCCCTGAACCAGGGAGGGTGGCATGATGAACTAGATTATGTAATACATGGGGCTTAGGAGGAAATGACTGCAAGGACCACACTAATGTTCATATTATGGAAATCTAGCCATTTTGAACATTGTTTAGGTTCATAAGGTGATATCTCTATTGACCAGAACATATTTAACCAGGACTGTGCCCATTTTAATATCTAATTTTACAGCATCTGCTTTGGGGAAATTGTAAAACAAAATTGGGTGAAATATATAGGGCAGAGGGCATTTGTTGGTGAATGGTGAAAGATGAGAACAGAAGAAATAGGAAAGAGATGAAATGTCAAGAGAGGTGTTACACAATGAACATCAAGTGGGAAAGAATCATCTAGTCCATAGAACAAGATGAAGGAAAGGCAACACCTGTGTTCAGATTCACACAGGGAGTCCAGGTGGAAAAGTGGATGAGAGTAGATTTTGTTGTACATTTGGCACAATTTTACCATGGTATGAAAAGTTGGAAAATATTTAGCAATTTTAGAGATGAACAGTGCTGCAGGGATTTATCTCTCTCCCATAGCAATAACAATAAATTAACCACTAGTATGGGACCTGAGTCGTTTATTTCTTCCTTCACTCATCTATTCTTTAACAATAAATGAGATGTTTCACATGAATCAGACACTAGAGATATATAGAGAATTCAAGGAGTGGTCCCAGGTTGAGAGCAGCGGGAATCAGGCACAGGAGGGTATGGATTGCCCAAAAGGATATTCCAGGCCTGAGGACTTCCTCCTTATACAGAGTAGGGAAAGAGTTTATCTCTGTAGTTGCAGGGCCTCCAGATAGAAAGGGCTAAAAATCCCTGAAAAAACTCAGATTTAACTTCATTTGGTTCAGGTAGAGGAGTACAATGAGAGGAATAGGCACAAACCCTGTCCTGAGAGTGAATGCGTCATCAAAGCTTATTGTTGCAGCCCAGGAAGCACCCTTAACACATTTTACAGGGGATCCTATAGGAAAACCACATTTCACGTCAGGCCTCTGTCCTTGGCTGACTCCAGGAAATTCTGACACCTGGGTCAACTAGTGCAGGTTCTTTCTGTGGGAACTTGTGGGCACCCAGATTTCAGAAGCCACTTAGCCTACAGAAGAGACGCATATAACACTGGAGACCCTGAAAGGACTCAGACTCCAGGACTCATGAATGTTTTCATTCATGGATGAAAATGCATTGTTCTAGTCACTGTGATATATGCAAATAGTGTGGGCATGAATATCAGTTTTTCTTTATATTTGTTCAACATGATTTAGTGTATCTTACAAGGGTCTCATGTTTCCAGCTGAAGAATTAAATCACATTCTAAATTCTTTTAAACTTTTTACTTTACTTTTTATTTGTTCTAATTGGTTATAGATGACAATATAATGTATTTTCACATATTATACATATATGAAGTGTAACTTCCCATTCTTCTGGTTGTGCAGGATGTATTATTACATTGGTCATGTATTCATAAATACACATAGGAAACTATGTCCAATTCATTCTACTGTCTTTCCTATTTCCATTCCTCATCCCTTTCCTTCATTTCCTTTATCTACTCTGAAGTATCTTTATTATTCCTCACCCCTTACCCTTATTTTGAGTTAGCATTCACATATCAGAGGAACATTCAGCCTTTCTGTTTTTAGGATTGGTTCATTTCACTTAAGATGATAGTGACCAGTTTCATCCATTTATCCATAAATGCCAAAATCTCCTTCTCTTTTTGGTGAATAATATTCAATTGTGTATATATACACCACATTTTCTTTATCCATTTATCTGTTTTAGGACACATAGGCTGTTTCCATAGTTTATATATTGTGAATTGAACTGCTATAAACATTGATATGGCTGCATAATGACAGCATACTTATTTTAGGATCTTAGGGTATAAACCAAGAAGTAGAATAGCCAGGTCAAATGGTGGTTCCATTCCAAGTTTTTTGAGAAATCTCCATACATTTTCCAGAGTAGTTGCACCAATTTGCAATTCCACCAGCAATGTATGTATCTTCTCCCCACATCATCATAAACATTGATTCTTGCCTGTATTCTTGCATCATCAAAGCTTGCCATTGTGACTTGAGTGAGATGAAATCTCAGTGTAGTTTTAATTTTAATTTCTCTAACTACTGTAGATGTTGAATATTTTTTAATAATTTTGACAGTTCCATATCCCAACATAGGCAATAAGTGCCATTCTACAGCCTAGAAACTTCATACTTAGGAATGTAACTCATTGCACAGTATAGGTTGCTACTTTTCAACTCCAGCACAATTTGTAATTAAATATAGACCAGGATAAAATCAAGCAGTTATGTTTATTTCTGTGATAAGATAAATTGTGTATATTGCTTAATATATTTTTTTTTATATTTTGGAAAGCAATAGTATAGAAATTTGCAAAAAACTTACATTTTCTGATTAATAGATAATTATAAAATAAATTATATTAGACTGTGTGCATTATGAAGTCATTAAAATTTATAAAATTTTAATATATTAAATTTTAATCATTATTTCTTCCTTTATTTCTTCATTCCTTTCTTCCTTATTTCTTCTACCAGTGAGGAATAGGCAATGTATGTCCTTTTGTGTTTTTTGTAGGTTTAATGAAAATTGATTTTCCACCTTCATGTAGTTTTCTTAAGTGAAATGACTGTTTATTTCCTGCAGATTCTCTTTTTTCCACAGGTCAAGCTCCACTTGCCCTTCTATTCAGAAAGAATAAGACAAAAAAAAAAGAGTAAAAAAATTCTTCCCTACTCCATTGCAGATCAGAAAACATTATTATCCTCTTCTTCATAAGTGAACCCAAATCCACCAGCACATATAGAATTTTCTTTTGATTACCATTTCTCTAATTTTATCTCCAAAAATTAACCCAAAATACTTGAACCCTTTTTTATTGATTTTATTTTTTAAATACATGACAGTGTACATTGTAATTCTTATTACACATATACAGCACAATTTTTCATATCTTTGTATATATAGTATGTTCATGCCAATTCATGCCTGTACATATGTATTCTTTTTGCAATACAATTCTTATTTCACATATATGACACAATTTTTCATATCTCTGTATATAAAGTATGTTGATCCCAATTTGAGTCTTCATACATGTACTTTGGATAATGATGTCCATCACATTCCACCATCCTTACTAAAACCCTGTCCCCTCCTTTTTCCTCCCACCCCTCTTCCCTAGCTACATTTCATTGAATCCTCCCATGCTCCCCCTCCCTATCCCGCTATGAGTCAGCCTCCTTATATCAGAGAAAATATTTGGCATTTGTTTTCATGGGGTTGGCTAACTTCACTTAGCATTATCTTCTCCAACACTATACATTTACCTACAATGCCATGATTTTATCCTCTTTTGTTGCTGAGTAAAATTCCATTGTGTATATATGATACATATTTTTATCCATTAATCCACTGATGAATTTGCTGCTGTAAACATTGATGTAGCTGTGTCCCTTTAGTATGCTGTTTTTAAGTCTTTTGGATATAGCCTGAGGAGAGGGATAGCTAGGTCAAATGGAGTTTCCATTCCTAGATTTCCAAGGAATTTCCATACTGTTTTCAATATTGGCTGCACCAATTTGCAGTCCCACTAGCAATGTATGAGTGTACTTTTTTCCCACATCCTCGCCAACAATTATTGTTGTTTGTCTTCATAATAGCTCCCATTCTGACTGGAGTGAGATAATATCTTAGAGTAGTTTTGATTTGCATTTCTCTGATCGCTAGTGATGATGAGCATTTTTTTCATGTTTGTTGATTGATTTTATATCCTCTTCTGAGAAGTGTCTGCTCATGTCCTTGGCCATTTGTTGATTGGGTTATTTGTTTTTTTAGGTGTTTAGCTTTTTGAGTTCTTTATATACCCTAGAGATCAATGCTTTATCTGATGTGTGAGGGGTAAAAATTTGCTCCCAGGATGTAGGCTCTCTGTTCACCTCACAGATTGTTTCTTTTGCTGAGAAGTTTGATTCCATCTCATTTATTGATTCTTGGTTTTAATTCTTGCACTATAGGAGTCTTATTAAGGAAGTTGGGGGTCTATTCCCACATGATGAAGATTAGGACCTACTTTTTCTTCTATTAGACGCAGAGTCTTTGGTTTAATTTCTAGGTCCTTGATCCATTTTGAGTTAAGTTTTGTGCATGGTGAGATATAGGGGGGTAATTTTATTTTGTTGCATATGGATTTCCTTTAGACATAGCAAGATGAAACAATCTACATTGCAGATAGAAAATAAGTACATGATAAAGGAACTGAAAATATTTGCAACTCTGGAAAGCAGTCTGAAGTTTCCTCACAAAACATGGAATGGAACCCTCATTTGACCCAGATATCTCTTTTTCAGTTTATACCCCAAGCACTTAAAATCAGCATACTACAGTGATGCAGCCACATCAATGTTTATAGCAGCTCAATTCACAATAGCTAAACTATGAGACCAACCTAGCTGCCCTTCAACAGATGAAGGTATAAAGAAAGTGGTAAATATACACAATGGAATATTACTTAGCCTTAAAGAAGAATGAAATTATGGCATTGCAGGTAAATGTATGAAACTTGAGACTATCACGCTAAGTGAAATAAGCCAGTTACAAAAAGAAAATGCCAAATGTTCTCTCTGATATGGGTTGCTAACCCATAGGAAGGGATAGTAAGTGGGGTAAGTGTAGAAGTTCATTGTATTATAAATAGGGGAATGAAGGGAAAGGAGATAATAAGAATAGGAAAGACAGCAGAATGATTTGGACATTAATAAAGGACCACTATAGCTCCACATCATGTTCAACCACAAGAATGGGATCAAAATGTAATGGGTTGTAACCCATGTATGAAAAATATGCTTTACTGTAATGTATATCTAAAAACAACTAATAAAAACAATGAGCACATGAAACAACACTAAATCTCATCTGTCTGTGTATATAATAAAGTAGCAATGAAATGTGCTACACAGATATGGGATGGTTTAAATATTCCACAATGGCATTGAAGTGAAAATAAATTTATTACACCAAAACTGTATATTCACTGTGAAATCCAGATGCCTTAACGTAATATGTAAATCAAAAGGAATAATAATATATGCTCAGCTAGCATGAGCTCACCCATTCTCTAAGGCCAGACTGTGGATAGTAATAGATACACAAAAATTAAGAAGTTTAAAAAGCAAATAGAAAGAAAAATGAAATCAGCTCTTACATGTCAATCTGCAGAGACAATAGGAATATTTACATGTATAACTCAATAATACTATTTTAAAGATAATGCAGTTACAGAATTCAGTGTATAATTTGAAATTACAGTTTCTAGATCCTGATGAGTAGAGATACTGACCACGACTACAATTATATTACATATATAATTATGCATAATTTATAATTCAAATAAACTATTATTGTATATTGACATTATGATACTATGGGATATCACCTTCATGGGATTCAACTTCTGTGAATATTCAACTTCTGTGCCATATATTCTTTACTGATGATAATTGAAAACTTTATTATTTTTAGGATTAATATAAATTGTTGAGACTTTTTTGTTTTGCATTTTGAAGTTCCTCTGAGCATTATGTAATGGGAGAGAATTATGGCATGCCACTAATGTAAACAGAATCTGATGTGTTATTTTATAAACAGTGAGGTTCTTGACCACCACAGTAAAATGACATAAACTTGGAACCCCTACAGATGAGATACATGTCCCACTACCTAATATGGTTGTTTTATAGTCATAGTATTAATTTCATATCCAGGAGAGTAATAATTGTTCTCGTCCTCAGACTGGAAGCCAGGGATTTACAAATACTCTACATTGGTTGAGACATCTTATATCCAGAAACTCAATTGAGGAACCAAAGCCCCAGCTGATTGTCTGAGTCTGACTCAGATACAAGTATGTCTGAGTAGTGCTCAGATACAAGTCCTGCCAATACCACTACAGGTATTATATTTTACCAACAGTAGATCTCTCTTAAGAGTGCAGTTGAGTCTGGTTGTTGATCCTAGAGATGCAGAGCAAGGGAGTGGCTGTGTCAGCACAGGCAAAGAGAGGGAACCTGCAAGCATAGAACCATCACAGTGAAAGGTAGAGGCAGGGGATCAGTGACTTGAGTATTTGAGGCAGAGGGTAATGACTCAGGCTAAGGGCCTGCCCTTGGCCTCTGAGGCCTATATGTACCTGAGCATTGAGAGAATACTGGAAGGAGGAAAAGAGTTCAGGCCATGGTAGACATAGCTCCTTCTTAGGCCTCACTCTAAAAGCTCCACTGCCCTAGACCTCTTATACCAGCTCCATTGGTCTCCCAGAGTTGGGGCTACTCATGCAATGTCCCTATTTCCTGTTTCTTCCCCATGTGTACTCACAGTGTCTGGGTCCCTGACCCAGGGACGATGGCATGATAAACTAGCTTACATAGTAATTGAAGCATAGGGGAAAAAAACTCTGGGGCCACACCAATGTCCAAGTGCATTAACTCTGCTCATCTGTGCATCAGTTTGTTTTCCTAAAATGACTGCTGCATTGAATGAAACATGTTTAATGTGGACCGTGCACATCATTATGTCTTGTATTAGAGCATCAGCTCTGGGGAAATTATATGACAAAATGGGGACAAAGAGTACTGGCAGGAGGATTCGTGGGTATGTGTGGTAAGGTGAGAGCAGAAGAAACAGAAACGGGGTGAAATGTCAAGTGCCTGTTACTGTGACTCCTGGGTCCAATGAACCTCATGTGGGAGAGCAGCAGGTACCCCATAGAACAAGATGTGGGAAATACAACACCTGTTTTCAGATTCACAAAGGAGATGCCAGGTGGAAGGGAAGGATGAAGGGAATTTTTTGTAAATATGTCAAAAAATTACATATTTGTACATATGTCAAAAAATTATTTTGAAAGTTCAGAGACAAACACTGCTTCAGGAGTTTATTCCCCTCAAATAGGAATAATGTTAAAGTTAAATCAACACCTAATATGGGAATTAGATGAGTCTTTCATTTCTTCTTCCAGTCATTTATTCTTTAAGAATAAATAAGGTATTTCACATGCATCAGACACTACAGATACCTAGAGACTTCAAGTAGTGGTCCCAGGTTATGGGAACAGCAGGAGTCAGGCACATGGGGAGAGGAGATGGCCCAAAATGACACTCCAGGCCTGAGGAACATTTTCCTCATGCAAGTTAGGGAAGAGAGGTATCTCAGTGGTTGCAGGGCCAGCAGATAGCAAGGGCTCAAAAGCTTTGAAAGAACTCAACCTCAACTTCATGTTGAGTTCAGATAGGGGATTACAGAGAAGGGAATAGGCACAGCCCCTG
Source organism: Spermophilus citellus (assembly GCF_964194105.1). Classification (NCBI taxonomy): domain Eukaryota; kingdom Metazoa; phylum Chordata; class Mammalia; order Rodentia; family Sciuridae; genus Spermophilus; species Spermophilus citellus. The sequence continues at coordinate 108,545,010 of NC_138184.1, forward strand.
TCCTGAAGTTGAATGCATCAACAAAGCTGGTTGGAGCACCCAGGGAGTACCCATCACATGTCTTACAGGGAATCTTACATGGAAAGAAAATTTGATGTCAGGCCTCTTCTCTTAGCCAGCTCCAGGCAATGCTAACTTCTGGGGTAACTAGTCCAGGATCCTCCTGTGGAAACTAGTGTCCCTCTGATGGGAACCCAGGTTCCAGGAGCCACTCAGCCAGGAGAGACTCTATTCCCTGCCTGTGGTCAGAGGATCGTCCTGTCCAATCCTTTCTTCCCCTCCTCCTGTCACAGGTGTCAGAACTGTGATCTGAAGGTGTCTATCTGTTCTCCTCTAGCTTTTTTCCATTTGTCTCCTCCTAAATCATTATCTTATCTAACATTTGCATCTGCTATTCACAGTCATTAAACTAAAAAAAAGGCAGTTTAGAGAGAAATGTAATTTAAGGGAAAATGGGGAAAAACGTGTTCTTGTTTGGTTGATTGATATAAATTTGTAAAACTTCACCATAAGATTTTTTTTATAAAATTAATAATCCAAATATAACTTACATATATGTATGAGTACATTTAAATGTAGGTAGTATATTTACTTATCAGATCTGCCATACAATCATATATATGTGAGCACACACAGAATGAGAAAAAGAAAATAAAAGAAAGAGCAATTATTCTTACATATAATAGGTATTACTCTATTTCTTTCTAGGTACCACCTTCTACATGAGTTAATTTAGAATAAGTAAATATATCTCAAAGAACATTATTATATAGACCACATCTAAACTGGACACTAAAATAAAATATATTATTTTATGATTTCCTATTATCACTTCATGTTTACTCAGCAACTGAAGGCATTGAAGGAATCATGTACCCTAATCTTCCATTAATGCAGCCACAGATCCTGATGACAAATCAGCATCCACTGAGAACACATACTTATTTCTGGCCTGTTTCTCCCAGAATACATCATGCACACCAGCTAACTTTAGGGCTACATGGAGATGCCACAGACTCCAGCTGATGTAATCTCTACAAGGAGGGAAAACTTTCAGGTTTGCCAGGAGGTTATATGTTTTGAAGACTGATTTAGAGCTCCACCAAATTACCTTTTGCAAACTAGCAAATGCATTGGAGAAACTGGTTTGTGAGTCAGGATTGTGGTGGGATTAATTTCCATTCATACTTATGTGAACTTTTTAGCAGTTACATTATTTATTTAAACCACAAAAGTTGAATTTTCAAAGGTTAATAAGAGCAACATAAGATAGCATTAATAAACACATCAGGAACTTAACCTATATAGAGTTTCCTTTTTTCTCATTGTGTATTACCTCAACATAATAGTTTATAATATTATTTTCTATGGATAAAGCAAAAAAACTAACTCATTATGAATTTTCACACATATCTCCTTTACCTGTTTGGTCAGCATTGAGGACAAAAGGGTCTGTTCATGTCCAGGTACAATCTTCAGTCCTACACTTTTGTGTCCTTCTTCAGAAGAGTCAGCCCAGCAGATGATATAAGAGTGTTTGGAAGTCAGACTTCTGTGAAAGTTTCTAGTAATGCATATACTAGATATTCCTGTGATCCACTAAAATATACAGATATTCATATGGCCCAGTGAAATATTCACATATTCATATGACCCACTTAAATTATGCTTACAAAGAACTTTTGCAGATATACATCCCATGTTGTGGCTGACATTTGAAATTAGATCATTGTACCTTGCAATGAATTGATATTTTTTTTATGAAGTTGGAGAGAAAGTTTTTTTTAAGAGAGAGAGAGAGAGAGAGAGAGAGAGAGAGAGAGAGAGAGAGAAGTTTTTAAATATTTATTTTTTAGTTTTCAGCGGACACAACATCTTTGTATGTGGTGCTGAGGATCGAACCTGGGCCACACGCATGCTAGGCGAGCGCACTACCACTTGAGCCACATCCCCAGCCCAGACTTGATATGTTTTTTTTTCTTTTTTTTTATTGGTTGTTCACAACATTACAAAGCTCTTGACATATCATATTTCATACATTAGATTGAAGTGGGTTATGAACCCACAATTTTACCCCAAATGCAGATTGCAGAATCATGTCGGTTACACATCCACAATTTTACATAATGCCCTATTAGTAATTGTTGTATTCTGCTACCTTTCCTATCCCCTACTATCCCCACTCCCCTCCCCTCCCATCTTCTCTCTCTAACCCATCTACTGTAATTCATTTCTCTCCTTGTTTATTTTCCCATTCCCCTCACAACCTCTTATATGTAATTTTGTATAGCAATGAGGGTCTCCCTTCATTTCCATGCAATTTCCCTTTTCTCTCCCTTTCCCTCCCATCTCATGTCTCTGTTTAATGTTAATCTTTTCTTCCTGCTCTTCCTCCCTGCTCTGTTCATAGTTGCTCTTGTTATATCAAAGAAGACATTTGGTATTTATTTTTTAGGGATTGGCTAGCTTCACTAAACATAATCTTTTCTAGTGCCATCCATTTCCCTGCAAATTCTATGATTTTGTCATTTTTTATTGCTGCATAGCACTCCATTGTGTATAGATGCCACATTTTTTTTATCCATTCATCTATTGAAGGGCATCTGGGTTGGTTCCACAGTCTAGCTATTGTGAATTGCGCTGCTATGGACATCAATGTGGCAGTATCCCTGTAGCATGCTCTTTCAAGGTCTTCAGGGAATAGTCCGAGAAGGGCAATAGCAGGGTCAAATGGTGGTTCCATTCCCAGCTTTCCCAGGAATCTCCAAACTGCTTTCCAAATTGGCCGCACCAATTTGCAGTCCCACCAGCAATGTACAAGTGTACACTTTTCTCCACATCCTCCCCAGCACTTGTTGTTGTTTGACTTCATAGTGGCTGCCAATCTTACTGGAGTGAGATGGTATCTTAGGGTGGTTTTGATTGGCATTTCTCTGACTGCTAGAGATGGAGAGCACTTTTTCATGTACTTGTTGATTGATTGTATATCCTCCTCTGAGAAGTGTCTGTTCAGGTCCTTGGCCCATTTTTGATTGGGTTATTTGTTATCTTATTGTCTAATTTTTGAGTTCTTTGTATACTCTGGATATTAGGGCTCTATCTGAAGTGTGAGGAGTAAAAATTTGTTCCCATGATGTAGGCTCCCTATTTACCTCTCTTATTGTTTCTCTTCCTGAGAAAAAACTTTTTAGTTTAAGTAAGTCCCATTTGTTGATTCTTGTTATTAACTCTTGTGCTATGGGTGTCCTATTAAGGAATTTGGAGCCCAATCCCACAATATGTAGATCAGAGCCAACTTTTGCTTCTATCAGACGCAGAGTCTCTGATTTTATATCAAGCTCCTTGATCCATTTTGAGTTAACTTTTGTGCATGGCGAGAGAAAGGGATTCAGTTTCATTTTGTTGCATATGGATTTCCAGTTTTCCCAACACCATTTGTTGAAGATGCTATCCTTCCTCCATTGCATGCTTTTAGCCCCTTTATCAAATATAAGATAGTTGTAACTTTGTGGATTAGTCTCTGTGTCCTCTATTCTATACCATTGGTCCACCCGCCTGTTTTGGTACCAGTACCATGCTGTTTTTGTCACTATTTCTCTGTAATATAGTTTGAAATCAGGTATTGCTATACTGCCTGATTCACACTTCCTGCTTAGAATTGTTTTTGCTATTCTGGGTCTTTTATTTTTCCATATGAATTTCATGATTGCTTTATCCATTTCTACAAGAAATGCCGTTGAGATTTTGATTGGCATTCCATTAAACCTATAGAGAACTTTTGGTAATATCTCCATTTTGATAATGTTAGTTCTGCCTATCCATGACCAGGGTATATTTTTCCATCTTCTAAGATCTTCTTCTACTTCTCTCTTTAGGGTTCTGTAGTTTTCATTGTATAAATCTTTCACCTCTTTTGTTAGGTTGATTCCCAAGTATTTTATTTATTTTTTTTTTTTTGAGGATATTGTGAATGGAGTGTTTTTCCTCATTTCCGTTTCAGAAGTTTTGTCGCTGATATACAGAAATGCCTTTGATTTATGCGTGTTGATTTTATATCCTGCCACTTTGCTGAATTCACTTATTAGTTCTAGTAGTTTCTTTGTAGACCCTTTTGGGTCTTCTAGGTATAGAATCATGTCATCTGCAAATAGTGATAATTTAAGTTCTTCTTTTCCTATTTTTATGCCTTTAATTTCTTTAGTCTGTCTAATTGCTCTGGCCAGTGTTTCAAGAACTATATTGAATAGAAGTGGTGATAGAGGGCATCCATGTCTTGTTCCAGATTTTAGAGGGAATGCCTTTAACTTTTGTCCATTCAGAATGATGCTAGCCTGAGGCTTAGCATAGATAGCTTTTAAAATGTCAAGGTAAGTTCCTGTTATCCATAGTTTTTCTAATGTTTTGAACATAAAGGGATGCTGTACTTTGTCGAATGCTTTCTCTACATCTATCGAGATGATCATATGGTTCTTATCTTTAAGTCTATTGATGTGGTGAATAACATTTATTTCCGTATATTGAACCATCCTTGCATCCCAGGGATGAATCCTACTTGATCATGGTGCACAATTTTTTTGATGTGTTTTTGTATTCGATTCGCCAGAAATTTATTGAGGATTTTTGCATCTAGGTTCATCAGAGATATTGGTCTGTAGTTTTCTTTCTTTGAGGTGTCTTTGTCTGGTTTCGGAATCAGGGTGATTTTGGCCTCATAGAATGAATTTGGAAGAGCTCCCTCTTTTCCTATTTCCGGAAATAACTTGAAAAGTATTGGTATTAATTCTTCTTTAAAGGTTTTGTAAAACTCCGCTGTATACCCATCCGGTCCTGGGCTTTTCTTGATTGGTAGTCTTTTGATGGCTTCTTCAATTTCATCCATTGATATTGGTCTGTTCAAATTGTGTGTATCCTCCTGACTCAGTCTGGGCAAATCATATGACTTAAGAAATTTATCGATGTCTTCACTATCTTCTATTTTATTGGAGTATAAGGATTCAAAATAATTTCTGATTATCTTCTGTATTTCTGAAGTGTTTGTTGTGATATTGCCTTTTTCATCCCGTATGCTAGTAATTTGAGTTCTCTCTCTTCTTCTCTTCGTTAGCATGGCTAAAGGTCTGTCGATCTTATTTATTTTTTCGAAGAACCAACTTTTAGTTTTGTTAATTTTTTCAATAGTTTCTTTTGTTTCAATTTCATTGATTTCTGCTCTGATTTTAATTATTTCTTGCCTTCTGCTACATTTGCTTTTGTTTTGCTCTTCCTTTTCTAGGGCTTTGAGAGGAAGCGTGAGCTCATTTATTTGTTGATTTTTTTCTTTTTTTGAGGAATGACCACCAGGCGATGAATTTTCCTCTTAAAACTGCTTTCATTGTGTCCCATAGATTCCGATATATTGTGTCTGTATTTTCATTTATCTCTAAGAATTTTTTGATTTCCTCCTTTATGTCTTCTGTAACCCATTGATCATTCAGTAACATATTGTTCATTTTCCATGTGATGTAGGATTTTTCCTTCCTTCTTTTATAATTGATTTCCAGTTTCATTCCATTATGATGAGATAAAATGCATGGTATTATCTCCACCCCTTTATATTTACTGAGGGTTGCCCTGTGGCATAATATATGGTCTATTTTTGAGAAGGATCCATGTGCTGCTGAGAAAAAAGTATATCCATTTGATGATGGTTGATGTATTCTATATATGTCAGTTAAGTCTAGGTTATTGATTGTGATATTGAGTTCTATAGTTTCTTTATTCAACTTTTGTTTGGAGGATCTGTCCAATGGTGAGAGAGGTGTGTTGAAGTCACCCATCATTATTGTGTTGTGGTCTATTTGATTCTTGATCTTGTGTCTTTTCCAATCAGATGTGTCTCCTGGAGGCAGCATATTGTTGTATTTCTTTTTTTAATCCATGATACCAGCCTATGTCGCTTTATTGGAGAGTTTAAGCCATTAACATTCAGAGTTACTATTGATATATGGTTTGTACTTCCATCCATGTTTGATTATTTATCCTTTTTAAAAAAAATAGTTTGTTTCTCCATGATTATCTTTCCCCTTGCCTTCTGTCTTTATTGAGGCACTTCCCACTGATGGTTTTGGTTATTGTTTTTCATTTCTTCCTCGTGTAGTGTTTTGCTCAAAATGCTTTGCAATGCTGGTTTTCTGGCTGCAAATTATTTTAACTTTTGTTTATCATGAAAGATTTTTATTTCGTTGTCATACCTGAAGCTTAATTTTGCTGGATACAGAATTCTTGGTTGGCATCCATTGTCTTTCTGTGTTTGAAATACATTGTTCCATGACCTTCTTGCTTTCAGTGTCTGTGATGAAAAATCCGTTCTTAACCTTATTGGTTTACCCCTGAATGTAATCTGTCTCCTTTCTCTTGTAGCTTTTAATATTTTCTCTTTGTTCTGTATATTGGATACCTTCATAATAATGTGCCTTGGCTTGGTCTACTGTGATTTTGTGTGCTCGGTGTCCTGTATGCATCTTCTATTTGTATATCTGTTTCCTTTTTTATTTCTGGAAAGTTTTCTGTAATTATTTCATTCGGCAGTTTACTCATTCCCTTGGTTTGAATCTCTGTACCTTCTTCTATCCCGATGACTCGTAAGTTTGGTGTTTTTATGTTATCCCATAACTCTTGGATGTTTTTCTCATGATTTTTTACCAGCCTTTCTGAGTTGGCTAGACTCTTTTCAAGATGGTATATTTTGTCTTCATTATCTGACGTTCTGGCTTCTACTTGTTCCACTCTGTTAGTGATACTCTCAATTGAGTTTTTAATTTGGTTTATCGTTTCCTTCATTTCTAGAATTATTGTTTGATTATTTTTTATAATCTCTATCTCCTGATAAAGATGCTTAACTTCTTCTTTTATCTGTTTATGTAATTCATTCTCAATGTGTTCTTTTGCTGCTTGAATTTGCTGTCTTGTATCCTCTTTAAGGTTCCATTCCATCTGTCTAAGGTGTTCCTTGAGTTCTTTATATGACCATTTTTCTGATGACTCTAGGTCCTCCTGAATATTTAGGCTGTCCTGCATTGTTTGTACTCCTTTTCTTCCTTGCTTTTTGAAGCTGCTCATGTTACTTCTTGTTCTGTTTGCTGAGTTACTGTTTACTCCTATAAATTTATTTGATGCTTGGAAGGAAAGGTATTAGAAGGGAAGGGAAGAAGTCACTAAAGAGAATGAGAGTAAGCAGGTAGAATTCAAGGAAGGGGGGATAAGATAATTGAAAAGAAATGAAAAGACAAAAGAAGAAAAAAATAGGAAATTAAAAAAGAAAAAAAATTAAAAAAAAATAATAAAAAAAATTAAAATTAAAATTAGAAGAAAGAAAATTTAAAAAAGTGTAAAAAAATTTTATAAAAACAAGAAAAAAGAAAAATGAAAATGAAAGAAAAACCCAAATCAAAAAAAGAGAAAAGAAAAAAAAACTAATAAATGCAGTCTTAAAGTTTGATTAACTTCTCTTCCAATAGGTGGCGCTGTGCCCACCAGGCCAAGTTTCTCCTGTCAATACGCGGGAACCAATCACTGTGCAGCAGCTCCTCCCAGACTGGGTGAGTCTCCAATCCTGAGTGCCTAGGGCCTCCTCTTGTGTCTAGTCACTTCCCACTTTTCCTCTAGCCAGGCCCCTCTCACGGGTGCCGCTCACCACAATACTGGCTACACGCCAGGTCTGCTGCTCCCGGGAGCCCTGTTTTCATGAACGACTGGGCACACTCTTCCAGTTTGCCATTCCCTCAGACCCTAAGTTTGTAGAGCTTGGGGCTGAGAATCCTCAGCGAATTTTACTTGCCCTCCGATAGCCACTCCCCCGGTAGCTGGTGCAAGAGACCTCAGCTGTCAGCACTGGTGGGAGCGGTAGTTCCACGCCGCAGGTCCCGCACCACCTCTGATTCCCTGGGTCTGGCTATCGTGCTCACGGGAGAGCTGGGAAGGGCCCTTACAAGAGAGCTGGGAGGGGCCCTTAAGGTTTCCCCGATGTGTGGAGAGGGAAGGCTAGGGAATTACACACCTGTAGCCGCAGGTTTCAATGAAGTTATCTCCTCCACCGCAGTCTGATGACATCAGTTCTCTGCCATGGTGGTGTCTCTTGCAAATGGCGACAGTTTGTTTCCCTTTGCCGTGCGACCAGTGCATCGGGTGGGTCCTTACTGTCTCTCCTAAGCCCCGTTTCAAACCTGTGGCCACTACCTATGAAGGCTCGGTAGGCATTTACCTCTGTAGGATGAGAAGGGCTGACCAGTTGTTTCAGCCGGATGGATTAGTGCTGAGTCACAGCTGTTTGTCTGCAGGAAGCAGGCGAACAGGAGCTTGAATTCATCCGATCCGGGCTCAGTGTGTGTTCTGAGAGGCCCAGACTGTTCGCCCCATATCCACATCAGCTCAGCATTGCCTAGTGATCCTTTTGGGGGGATCCTGTGATGACTCTTCTGACCTATGGGAGTCATTTCCTGGTGCCCAGCAGCCAAGCCTGCCCTGGGGAGCTTCGGCCCCTGCATGGCAGGGCCACCGGGATCCTGGGCATGAGCGAAGCCTGGAGTCCAACTACAGGAATCTGGAACCTTGGACCATGGAGAAATAAATGCAGACTTGATATGTTTATATGGAAATAATTTAGACATGGATGGTGATTCTGAATGCATATTAATCAAAAATCACCACAACTAAATTAATAACATAATTAGAAAAGCAAAATTGTATTATTTTTAATCATAAAAATATAAAAGCATTTTGCTGTTATACTTTAAAAGCAAAGTAAGCAATCATTTGATCTCCATAATCAAATCATTGTATGAGAAAAGTCTAACCATCATTTGATAGTATTTTGAGTGAGAAGAGTCTTTAAGGTAGGGGAGGATTCTCTGAATTTTCCTGATGGTTACCTATTTGGAGATGAGCTCCTCTGTTCCTCCTCCCAACCAAAGAGGGAGAATAGAAACTTAGTGTAGGAGGAGGCACACTGAGAAATGAGACAGGGTGAGGCACATGGCATGATCCACTGGTAGGACAAGGAGTCATGCAGCAGCAGCATCTTCCCATGAAAGTGCTGAATATTTTCACCTTTCAATCTCTCTCCACACTGTAAAGTATGAGACATTCTGAGCACATGAAGAGGTTTTGGTTGTACTTCCCCATAGGTTTAGATCACTGTGTGAATACCACTACCCATATAGAGTGAGCAGTAATAATCAGCCTCATCATCAGTCAGAGCCCCTGTGATGGTGAGGGCAGCTTTGTTTCCAAGGATGGAACCAGAGAATCGATCAGGGACTCCAGAGGGGCGGGTGTTTGTGCTGTAGATAAGTAGGCGAGGAGCAAGTCCTGGATTCTGCTGGTACCAGCCTGGGTAGTGACCTGTAGAGACTGACCCAGAGCTAAGCCCACAGGTGAGTGTCACCGTTCCACCTGGAGACACAGAGAGTGAGGGCTCCTGGATCACAGTCGTCTGAGAATCCACCACTAAAAGCAATAAGAAAGACAGTTGTTAAGAGAGGTCCTCCTAAAACAGTACTTTTATGTAGGCACCCCAGGATGCATTTACCCTCCCCTGACCTGAACCATAAGAGAGGAACACCAGTAGAACCATCATCTAGGCCATGGTGGGGATCTTCACAAGCACTTAGTGTCCCCAAACTCCTCACTTTGAGTTTGGCATTTTAAGGCCTCTTCAGACTCAGGTTTTTTATGCAAATCAACTTCCTTTATCTTTCTGCCCCAGTGTTCAACCTGGTATCCCCTAGAGGAGATCATGAAAAAAGCAGGTGCTGGGGACTCTCACATAGACCAGTGACTATAGGGAACTGAGACACGTGAGTCTTAGTTGATGCCTTTCATAAAATCAGCTTCCTGACACTTCTTCAATCCAGGCACAAATTTCATCTTTTGAAAGTCAGAGATAGAATAAAAACCAGGGTGAATTCTCCATGTCTACCTAGTTCATTTATTTTATCACACACCCAGGCCTTCCTGGTGAACATTTCTTTCTTCTCAAATAAATGAGTGTTGTTCCCCTTGAGTTAACTCTCAGGCCCTTTTTCTTCAGCATAGATTCAATTTTGACACTCCAGAGCCAGGATTATGGGAATCTCCATAGCCAGAGAGTTAGGGGTCTCCCACTAACTGAGTATAGAAACTGTCTCAAGCAGCCTCAGTAGAACCCCAGGTTGAGATTACAGACACCCACAGCAGCAGCACAAAGTATGGGAAGCCATCTGCCTCCACTCTAAGACGTCATCAGTTATACGGCTTTAGCACAGATGTAACTACAGAATTTGAGATAAAGTATGAGATTCTTCCCAGCATAAAAAATAAGAAAAAAATAAAAACATGTTCAACATACTTGAAGACAAAATTAAGAATATGATCAAATTAATGTGAACATCTCTACCATTTTAAGACACTTCCACTTTTTTTTAGTTTTTTGAGTATTTTTTATTGTGGAAAATATATATAACATAAAATGATATTAAAATTGTGGTGCAGCCATCACCACTATACATTTCCAGAATATTTTCATCATCTTAAACAGCAGCTCTGTATCCATTAAATAAAAACCCCTATTTTTCACTTCTTCCAGCCCCTGGTAACCACTATTACACTTTCTGTGTTTGTGAAGTTGCCTACTCTAGGTATCTCATTTAATAGATTCATACAATATTTATCCTTTTGTTTCTGTTTTATTTTATTTTGCATAATGTTTTCAAGATTCATCATGTTGCAGAATTCATAATGTGGCAGAATTTTACTCCTTTTTATATGATATACATTTCTCTATCCATTCTTCTGTTGATAGACATTGGGGCTGTTACCACCTTTTAGCTGCTATGCATAATAGCACTATTCATTTATTTATATGCTGTGCTGAGAATTGAACCCAGTGCCTCACACATGCTAGGCAAGGCACTCTACCACTGAGCACAACTGCAGCCCCATATTTTGCATAGCAGCACTAGGAATATAGGTGTTCCAGTATCTATTTGAGTTGCTGCTTTCAGTTCTTTTGAGATTTACCTGTAAGTGGAATTGCCCCCCTCTCTTTGGTGGATCATAAGGTGTTTGTTTGTTTGTTTGTTTGTTTGTTGTTTTGAGGAACTGTCATACTATTTTCTGTGATGGCTACACCAATTTACATTCCCATTAGCAGTTTATGAAGGCTACAATTTCTCCATACCCTTACCAGTACTGTTATTTTCCATTTTTCTGATAATAGACTTCTTAATGTATGTGCAGTGGTATCTAAGTGGTTGATTTGCATTTTCCTAATAGCTAATGTTATGTGAGCATTTTTTTCATGTGTTATGGACCATTTGAATATCTTTTTTAGAGAAATGTCTATTCACACCTTTTCCATTTTTAAAATTGGGGTTTTTTTGTTCTTTATATATTCTGGATATTAATCTTTTATCAGATTTTATGTGAAAATATCACCTCCCATTCTGTGGTTTATGTGTTCACTCTACTGCTTGTTTTTGATACACAGAAGTTTTTAATATTAATGCAGCTCAGGTTGCCTATTTTTTTCTTTAATTACTATATACAGGAAAGCATTGATAAATTCAATGTTATGAATCTTTTTGCCTCTGTTTTTTGTCAGATTTTTATAATTTCAGCCCGTTATAAACAAAGGTCTTTAGGCCATTTATATGTAGCATTAGGTAAGTGTCCAGCTTCCTTCTTTTGAATGTGGATATCCATTTTCCCCAGCACCATTTCTTGAAAACACTGTCCTTTCCCTATTTAATGGTCTTAAAAGACACTTCCACTTTTGAAGAAGATTAGAAATAATAAATGAGGATACTTGGGGAGTTCAGAATGAAACTGCTTCAATTCCCTTTTGAAGTACGATTTTCTTTTTTAAAATGGTGGTCATAACTTCAAACTAAAATAGAATTTCTAAATTGCTCATAATTATTTTATTATACTTTCATTGTTATTATTTTTCCTTCCAAATCATTTATGGTTTTTTTGTGTGTGTTTTAAGAGATCTACTCATATTAGATATAATGCTTCACATTAAATTTGGTTATGGCCAGTAGTCAAAAGGATCTATCTGATAGAGTGTCCATACACAGATTTATTTATGTGTGTTTGTAATGCAAAGATAAAGAGGAAGATCTGAAAGTTTAGTGACAAAGAAAGAGAAATGCTACTTTTAATACATAAAAACCTTAATATTATTAGTTTTTATGAGTTACATTAAAACTCACTGAAAGAAAATTACAAATTATTCAGATGCAATGTAAAACCAGGAAAAACAATGGGTTAACGTATTTATCACATATTTAAATACAGATGAATTAGGAAATCACAGTGACCAGCAAATAATCATAACTTCTACAGTGAGCACTGTCTGCCTCTGTAATTCTCTCAGTCATTCTCATAGAAACATGAATAAATAGTTTTCTCCTGTGTTGTCCACTTGGCGGTAAGGAGCCAGAGGTAAAATAAGGACTAGGAAACCTGGGAACAAAGAAGATTCAGGGGTATCAGGAGCTCATGTCAGCAAAGCAAAAGCAGCTCCCTTGTGTGTACAGGTGATACTGCTTGATTCAGGTAAGTGTTTAATTTGGGCTGTGCATTTTATCCCTGAAGGACCACACTGATATATGCTGCAACTATGGGAATCCACAGTGTATAGATTAGTCCCATTGAAGTCCAATTGAGGTAAATTCTGTGACTTCATTTTTTACCCTACAGTGGCTCAAGTCCAACTTCTGAGACCTTAGAGGCTATCTCCCTGATTATGATGTCTGAAATTTTCTCATAACTCTTTTTTTTTATTGGTTGTTCAAAACATTACATAGTTCTTGATATATCATATTTCACACTTTGATTCAAGTGGGTTATGAACTCCCATTTTTACCCCGTATACAGATTGCAGAGTCACATCAGTTACACTTACATTGATTTACATATTGACATAACTCTTATATCTGCTGACCCTTCAAAGTTCATGTTCAGCATCCTTCATAGACTTCACACATACACTAATAATAATAATAATAATAATAATAATAATAATAATAATAATACTATCATCCTATTTTTAGTCCAAATCTTTCCTAATGGTTGATAAGTCTTTCTCAGTCCAATATGAATTCCACTTCCTAACATACTGCTAAACTGTGGGTACATTTTGAGTATCTGCCAAAAGTCTACACATATAGGCTTCCTCTCTGATGATAGCACATTGTGAGAGGGGGTAGGGCCTTGTAGGAAAGCCTTAGTTTATTGGAGGTATGTCCACAAATTTGGTGGTTATATAACACCCTGTTTCTTCCCTCCCCAATAAATGTCCTGGCTTAAGATGCGAGCATTCACCTTTGCTCACCGTTCCCCATCTTATCATACATTTTCCAGTGTCTAAAACACATTTGGCTACCCATGCCAAGCTTAAACTTCCAAATCCATGAATCAAAATAAACCTCTCTTTACTTTATATGAACCATTTGTTGTCTATGTTGTTTTACTAAAACCAAGTCAATTAATACTCATAAGGTGAATTTTTTGCATTTTTCTCCATAAATTAAATGGGCTCTAATTTCCTATTTTCATTATTGAGATCTACTCTTGTCTGATTTCTTCTTATTTTCTCTCCAGACATTCTTCTTGTTTGCTTCTTTATCTAAATTTTATCCTGCTCTGTGACTATTTTTCCATTCTGCCTGGACAGCAGGCCTAAATGGTCACTCAAAAAGGATGGAAAGATGAAATAGGAAGCAAAGGTGTAGGTCAAATCCTAATGCTCATGTGGCTTCTGGGGACCCAGATGCAGGAAAGTCACACTTTGCTCAGGACACCTTCTGCACAGGGATGTAAAGCCTTTTTGGTTTGGTGCAGAGCCCTGTCCTGTCATGAGTAGTGCAACATGTCCCCCTGCTGGTCTCTGGTCCTAGGTCTTCAACCTTCTCATAACCTAGCAAGAGCAAATGAACCTTTTTGATTTTATTTCCCTGCAAGTAAAACAACCCTGGTTTTTGTGCTGAGAACTTTTGTTTTTCAGTTTCTAATGGTCTCCAGAACTCTAAATACACTATTTATTGTACCACACATTTCAGAATTACCTATTATATATTTGGCTATGCTTCAGCCAGGTACCTTTGGTTTTTCCCAGTGTATGAAATGTTTGAACAATGTTTAAAGGCTAAAGTTCAGGAGGGGTCATAACTATAGTAATTCTGTCTTTGCTGCTCTTAGAGGTTCTCATAATGTCAGGTTGCACCTTTTCTGAGAGTCTCCTTTTGTGTTCTCGCTAACCCTACTCTACAGGCCTTTTCTTCAGATGTCTGTTTTTCCCTATGAGAATATAATATTATCAGGGAATGAGTGTTTTCTGCTTTGACTTGCTCCTCTGTACTCTAATTTGCCCTCGACTATCAAAATCTGACGAAATAAATTGTATTTGGACTCTAATATGTATATTATTCTAATTTTATATTTTTCCATGTGAGTATTAATATAAAATAATATTGCCATGAATATAAATTACTGTTTTTAGTGCTTCTACAACTCCTCAATTAAGCAATCATTGTGAATTTTTATATCAGAAGAAGTGTTCCTAATCAGGTTCATTTGTCAAGAGTTGCATGGATTTAAATGTGGGTAGGTTTACAAAATCTAGTTCCAAAAATCCTGATACTTATCCAACATAATTTCACCTGAAGATTATTCAGAGAAAAGCATAACTTTTGAGGCCTGACATGGACAAATGAGCATGGTAGGGTTGGAGAGCTATATCTTACTGGATAAGGTCCATTCTTCATCATTGAATCCAAAGCCACACTAGAGTGTAATCTGAAGAGAAAATGAGGCAAAGATTTCCCATGTTTTCAGATCTCAGGGAAGATGTACTCAGCCTGGGAAAGGATCAATAGACATGAAGTGGGGTGCAGAATCCAAACACAGTGTGTGTTGTTCATAGGCAGAGACAGAGCAATCATGAGGCACACAGGAGGAGTTATATTTTGTCAATTCACCCTAGGTTGAAGATCTTTTTGCATTGATAATGTAGCCAAATGTGAATAAGAAAAGAGTGTGTTTGGGGCAGGGGAGGAAAGTGATAATCAGCCTTTTTTTTTTCCTTCTGTTTTTCAATTTGAAACCCAGAAGAAATCAAGGAGGGGCTACTGACAGAAATTTGGCCCAAGTTTAAGACTGAATCCTTGATGACTAATCACTTATACCTTTATATAAGGTCACAGATCTAGGACTTCTCAAAGAAAATCCTGTGTACCAGTTGCCACAGTAAGCTCCAAAGCTTCCTTTGCTCTCTGTGTAAAATAAAATGACCTCAGGTCGTGAGGTAGAATATATATATATATATGTACAAATGTACACATATATATACACATGTGTGGGAATTTCTGCTCCCTGAAGGTCCACAATCTACTCCTAAGATCTGGAATTTTGAAACCCCCAATGGGTATTAGAAGATAAAAGGACAGATTTCAGTTCCAATGATCTGAGAAAAACCTTCCTATGAAAGTCCACATTATCCTGAGTGGTGTCACATGGAGGATAGTGTCATCCTTTGACTTATTTCACTCAACATCCCAGGAGGAATCTCAGAGTTTTCTAATCAATGGTAGAGCCTCACCCTCAGTTACTCAGGTCCCTCAAGAAAGTTTACTGGTTTCAGTTCTAAATTCCTTAACACATCCCTACACCAATGCCTAGCATTTAATCCTTGAAATCAAAACTGAAGGTGCAGACACCCACCAAGGGAGTCAGGCTGGCCCTTGGCCTGAAATTTCTCTGATGCCTCCATCTTCATAAAGCATTTCACATCTTAGTGTCTCCATTCCTAGGAGCCTGTTATAATGCAGAGCACAAACAACTGGAGACAAACGAGGTGGCATCTTCTCTGACCCCTTAAAGAGCAGTGCCCATGCTGTAGAGAGATGTCCTCCTGATGGAAGGGTCTCTGGCTCATGGCCAACAAGAGGACTGATTTATTTTTATTTCCAGGAGAACAAATCTAACTCAACAGGCTCTGGTTATAAATCAAGATCACCTTATGGATCATAAGAAAAAGTTTGAATGTTATTATATTTATTGTTGTTGTTATTTGGTTTGGGTTTGATATTGGTGTTTATTTATTTTCAGTTTTCCTGAGAATTGAGAAACTGGTTATAAAATGTAGAGGACACCACTCTGACATATAACTTACTTAAATATATATTTACTAAATAAGCATATTAATTTAAAGTTGGTAGAGAGGTATGGTCTAAAAACTTGAGCAGGCTAATTTTTTGTACGACTTCTCATTTCCCTATGTTCCTGTGAGGAAAATTAACATGTCCAATGACACAGTAATAGTCAGGCCCATCCTCAGGCTGCAGCCCCAAAAAAATGAGCAAAAATGATGAATTTGTTGAGATATCTTTGGATCCAGAGAAGAGACCAAGAACATCAGAGCCATGGAGATTATACAAATTTGGGTAGTGTGTCGGGGAAACTCTAGAAACCCATCTTGTGCTGGTACCACTGGATCCATTTCTTAGCAACATTGAAGGCATTTCTCAGGGTGCAGATGAGTCTGATAGATGCTTCTGGAGTTGCAGAAAGGGAGGGTAGCTGAGTCAGCCCAGGCTGAGAAGAGAACCTGAAAATACAGACAATCATGTGTGCTTGAATAGGAACCATATTTAAAATACTGGTCATCTGAACTAGAAGAATTGACATGGGATAGGACTGTCTTGAGTCTCTGAGATCTGTCCCTATCTGTGTAATGAGGAAGTAGCAAAAGGAGTAAGGTTATATACAGGCCATGGTAGAATGGTGCTTGATCTCAAAAGAGGGACTCTGCTACCCCAGGCTTGTTTTATCCTCTCTGCTGCCCATGGGTAAAACACTGGCTATTCCTGTAAATTAAACTCTTCTCTTCATGCTTTCTCAGGTTACATCTGATCTCCAATTCATGAGCTTAGAGAGGATTTGAGGGTAAAGGATGCTGAGGGTGATGCCTGTTAGGAGTTTCACCATAGGAAATGCCATTGACAGAGCAGCTATTGGAAACCTTGCATAGGATCCTGCTCAAGAGCCCTGAGCAGGCCCTGAGAGCTCCAGGCTGAAGATCTCCTTGGGAAGCACAGGAGGCAACTCAGCCTCTATTTTACCTGAGGCTAGCGGGGCACAGCAAGCTGTGAGAAACACAATGGAATACCCTGCACAGCTCTTCTTCACCACCTTGTCACAGGTCAATCTTTAGGGTCCTCACAGATGAATGCCACAGAATTTTCCACCATTATTGGATATATTGCTTTGCCAGGAATGCCTGTGTAATAAGTTGCACATAAACACAATTTCATCAATATTAGCCTGCTGTTTGTCATTTTAGAATTATGCACTATAGGGAATAAAAAACACAATTATGTGAATGTTATAAGCTGTACCACAATTCAAATTCTGAACAATTGAAATTCACTATTTGGGACACTAAAGGATCTTCTCCAAGTTCTGCACCTTGAATTGAGTCTATAAATTGAGTGAGGGTGGCTGGGATTGTTGCACAGTGATAGAGTGCTTGCTTAGCATGTGGGAGGCCCTGGGTTGAAACTCTCATAATTATATATACACACGTATTATATATTTAAATTACATATATCATAGTGCATATTATATTGCAGTGCTAGAGATTCTCAAAAGATTTCTGAAGACATTAATTTGCTATACAGTAACTAACATGGAAAACAGGATGGGAAGATCATCAGAACTCTGTTCAAAGACAAACTCTTTATAACCTGTTAAACACAAAAACCTGTTGGGTGAGAATGAAAGAATATATTAGGAATTGGACATTTCTTATTTGAATAACCAGGCAGGTGCTATCGCTATTGAGTGTGGTGGAAAATATAGCAATTAGATGTTTTTTCTATCCATGAGAGAATTAAATACTTGTTAAGGAGTCAGATATTTAGGCTTCTCTGTTTAGAAACTGTTGGCTGTGACCTTGTCTAGTGACATGCTCTCACCTTGGTGTTAAAGATGGGGTCCAAGCAGTGTGGGGGCAGCCACTAATGAGGAATGTGGATGCTAAGAAGAGAGAAGAGGTGGGAATAGAACCCTGGTATTCCTGTTCACTCAAGAGGGAAGGGTAAGATAATCCTGAAAACACTTCATCAGCTAAAGCTGGATGACCCTTTTGTGTGCATTTGCACTTAATCATTCATGCAGCATGTTTATTAACTAGTATCTTCAGGTATGGACTCCAAATGATAAGGCTAAGAGAGACTAGCACTTCTTTGGCTCAAGCAGAGGACACAGAATGGACAGAAGAGGAATTCAGATAATTAACATTTCCTCACAAACAATTGACAGATATCCTCAATTCTGTATGTATAACAACAGAAACTAACCAGACCCTTTTCTTAACCTATCTCCAGGGACAGTCATTATTGTACTGCCAGAGTGGTCAGTTTCCATTTTATGATTCCTGTAACCTGTGATCATATTTCCATCTAAGCTAAGTCAGGTGCAAGCTTCAATCTCTGTTCCCCATCTGGGTCTGACTGTGCTGAGCATCACTGTAATGTTTCACACTTTGAACTTGTTACACCCTCATTCTGTGCACCTGAGAGAATCAGGCTGCTTTGCCCACAGGAAGGGAGACTGAGAATAAGGATGGTAACCCAGACTGTCTGGTATTTGTGTTTCAAATCAGTGTCCCGGGCACTTGGCTCAACTTCTGCTGCAACTAGTATGTGAAGTGATCTGGAGCCACAGATGATAGTGACTGTCCCTCTAGACCAAGTGGTCAGTGGGGGCTCCTGAGTTTCACAACCTGAGAAGTGGACCCAACGCCTCCCCCCCCCCAAAAAAAAAAACATGTCCAGAATGAGGAAGGACAAAAGAGAGTCACAACAATGCCAGGAATCTGAAGTTTTTATCATTTTGAACACTGAGTGAGGAAAAGAACAACTGAATTGTTTGTATGAGCCAAAGAATCTTTTAAAGAATCTTTTTAAGAACTCTGAATGCAAGCTTTTCCTGAGGAATAAGAGTTTGAGAACAATGTACTAGCTGATGCAGCTACCAAGCTATGCCCTTTCTGAAAATATGTTGCTATTTCAGTGCAGGTGATTGTGGGATTCTGTCATGAGATCTGGTTCAGTGACTTCCCTGCCTGGGCCTCAAACCCCAGAGGGGAGACACAGAGAAAACAATGATATGCATGAGTGGAAGGGCTAGGTCCCTGCCCTGAGTCCTCCACCTCAGACAGACCAGGCCCCATCTGTGCAAAGATGGAGAAGGAGGATGAACAAAGAAGCAGGTGATATGGCAAGAGCTCCCTGAGATTCCAGCATGGTGTAGGATTCTCTTTAATTCTCCACAAGACCCAATGAAAGAGAATCTCCTACATTCAGACATTTTTCTCCTTCCTGATCATTTTTGCATCTCTGAGGAAGAAGATGATGAGGATTTTACCGAAACAATGTTTTTGAGAATGACAAAACTGGACTTCAATGGCCTTGAGTCCTGAGAGGACCTGGCAGCTGTGATCACCTCCAAACAAAGAGGGAACTCACTGTTTCCTCAAGTATCATCCATATTTCTGAGGGGTTTCCCAGCTAGCATCGTCAGAGTCACTCTCTGAGAATGGTTCAAATCATCACTACTGGCCCCATGTCCTTTTATGCCACATGAGGATAGGCCTTTGACTCACCTGAGGATCTCAGTTGTGCATTTGGGGTGCTGTAAATTTCATCAGATGCTGATGCTTGAGGAAATGAAGGGGATCACAGAGGCTGTCATTCCAGTCTGTAGGTGACTTCATAAACCCAGCACCAAACACCTTGTTCTCATCAGTTTATTTCAAAAAAAAAAAAAAAAAAGAAAAGAAAAGAGTGACTTTTACAAACACCTCAGCTGCACTTAGTGGACTTCATGCCACCAAGGAACTGAGAAACCATCAACCTTTATTGAAGCTACTCTCAATCTATTTTACTTTTCCAAATAGTTCTGTTTCCCATTATTGTTGTCATCCCTCTTGCCCTCAGTTGTGAAAGATTTTGAGTATACTCCCTATTTTCTTCCTTTAAAAGTTTAAATATTTTAGATATTTCTTATCAATGCAATCATACAATGTGTGATCTTTTGTGTTCATTTACTCCCAGCAGAAATTTTCTTTTTTTATTGATTTTTTTAAAAAAAATAAATGACAGCGGAATGTATTATAATTCTTATTACACATACACAGCTCAATTTTTTATATCTCTGGTTTATATAAAGTATGTTGATACCAATTCATGTCTTCATACATGCACATTGGAAATGATGTCTATCAATTTCCACTATCCTTGCCAACCCTCTGCCCCTACCCTTTCCCTCCTACTCCAATTCCCTATCTAGACTTCATCTGTTCCTCTCATTCTCCCCCTTCCTACCCCACTATGAATCAGCCTCCTTATATCAGAGAAAATATTAAGCATTTGTTTTTTTGAGGATTGGCTAACTTCGCTTAGCATTATCTCCTCTAATGCCATCCATTTACCTATAAATGCCATGATTTTATTGTCTATTATTGCTGAGTAAAATTCCATTGTGTATATATGCCACATTTTTTAAATCCATTCCTCTCCTGAAGGGCATTTAGGTTGGATCCACAGTATAGCTATTGTGAATTGTGACCCAGCATAAATTTTCAAGTTCATCCATGTGGTAGCACATTCTCCATAGATTTTATATCACTTGGATGAATGGATCCAGTTCATTTCCATGTATATTGTACAAATATTTGAAATATTATGAGAATATCTAGTCTGTGATATATACTACATATTACACACTCTTTGGGGGTTCTATACCATACAGAATCTATTCTTATATTATTTAGACACTATTCAATTATCAGAATATTCATTTGAATTCTGTCTTATTAATTGGTTCTATGGGGGGGGGGGGGTACCAGAAGCTCAGAGATATAAAAACCTACCCATTTGACCAGTGAATGGCATAAACAAGATTCAAAGTCACCAGTTTTATATAACTAAGGGCAAGCTCTTGAACTTTGTGGTCTTATTCAATGCTACATTTGCTTCCTGGAAGGAAAGAGTTGGCACTATTTAGAACTATTTTGTTATAAAAATTAAGAGAAGAATGTTAATGGAATTGAGTGTTTATGCAATAGTGATGCTGCTGAACATTTTATCATGTGCAGGACAGTTCCCAACAAAAATAATCAATAGAGTTGTAGTACAGAATCCATGTTTAAGTTACATGTCTTCCATGGATTGATTTTGGATCTATGAGAAGATAAGTCATCAAGATGTTTTGAAGGAACAGTGAGACAGTCATGAGCAGACAATTCCAACCCCAACATTCAAAGAGGAGGCAGCAGGAAGCAATCTTCACTGTTGGAACATGTTAGCAGTCAATTCAGGCTGAGGACACTCTGGGGAGTTTTTGTCTCACTTCTCCATGTGTCTGGAGCACTGTGTGATTATAGTTGCTACCATAAGACTGACAGTAGTAGTCAGCCTCATCCTCAATCTGCAGACCAGAGATAGTCAGGGAGGCTGTGTTGGAGGAACTGTCAATGGATCCTGAGAACCGATCAGGGACCCCAGAGGGTCTTTTATCATCTTCATAGATCACAGTGCTGGGAGCACTACCCCAACGCTGTTGGTACCAGTGCACATAGGAGCTCCCAATATTGCCACTGCTGCGTGTACAGGAGATGGTGACTGTCTTCCCTGGAGATGCCGACACAGAGTGAGGCTGAGTCAATTCAAACTGGGCCCAAGACCCTGGAAGAAGAAAGTAACAAAGATCAGTGAGGTCAGACCAGATCCTCCTTCCCAGGAAGGGATGAGAAAATATCATCCTAGGTGACAGCCCAGGTGCCCTCAAGAATCCCCTATAGACAGCCACCTGTGCAGTGAATGAGGAATGTGAAGAGAACATGAGCCCAGGCCATGGTAATGATGCCCCCAGGCTCTGCTTCCTGAGCCCTCAGCCAGAACTGAGCCCACCAACCCTTCTTATCTGTCCTTGTGATCCTATAAGTGGGATGTCTCTATGCAAATCTCTCCCTTTCTGGAGGCGGTGCAGACCTCTCCTTTAACCTCAGCTTAGCTCTTTCTGAGAAATGAAAACTAAAAGTGGAAGAAGAAGGGCTCACTCACATTGTGGGCACAGAAACAGCTGTAACTTGAAGCACTAACAACAGCAGAGCTGCAGATCATTAGGCATGTGCTTGGGCTACATTCCTCCCCAGTGAACTCACTTCCTCCCTCTGTGGGTGATTACTGGGACTTAAGCCCTCCAGAAGTGAGCCCACAGGGAAATCAGATAGTCCCTGTCTGGATTGTGAAGGGACAGGGATTCCCCCACAGATTCAAGATTCTGATTGAGTCTTAAAATTATCACCACCAATAGCAGAGAAAAACCCAGTGCAGGAGTGACATAGAGAAGCCCACTCAGGTTTGGGAGGCCAACTATGCTTTATTTTAGGTGACCACTAAGTATAATTTGTGACAATCAATTATAAGTAATAGTTTATATGTAATCAATTACAAAAAATAACTTAAAGTTAACTGAAGGAGGAAAGAAAAGTTTATCTAGTTGTCAAGAAGAATTTTGGAGAAACAGTTTCTCCCATAACTGGTGAAAAATAAGCAGCGAGATCATGCCTATCACAGTATAAAAGAAAACTTTATATTAATTGCTGGGTTGTTGGTAAATTTTCATTTTAATTATTTTCATGCTCATAGTTTTTCCTATCACTTGCCTTATAGAGTCTCAACTCAGATCCAAATGTTTATAGATTAGATTCTGTGTATTAGGAAAATGCATTCCTTTGATATTAGAAAATATATGTAGCTTTAGATATATCAAAAGTTGAGATTAAATAACAGTATCAAGCAAATAAATGAATATAAAAATGACTGAAACATTCCAAATTATATGTAACAGCTTCTCTAAGTCTCTTTAAAAGTCTGACATCAATGCAAATAAAAAGTAGGAAAATATTTTCTTTAAAAATATTGCATGTTAAGGATACTAGAGATATTACAGATTATTACAGATATTCTCATGATAAATGAATTAGAATATCATAGTTAACAGCATGGATTCTGAAACCTTGGAAGGGTCTTCTTGGACAACCCCATGTGTCGTCTCTTACACCTTCAACATAACTCAGACAACAATTCTGATCCTTTAGTGATAGCTGGGTGGTGATTAGGAGGCAGTGATGAATGGAGGGCTTGCGAATATGGATATTGAAAGAGAACCCAGGGTACAAGGAATCCATCACAATGCAAAAGAAGCAGAGAGAGGTGGTTCTGGTAGCCATTGGATGATGTCTCTTAACACAGTCATAATCTTCTTTTAAACTATACTTTGTAATTTGAAGGACCACACTCATATTTGCTGCCATGGCTGGCTATATGGTCAGTTGATCCATAATTTTCTCTCATACTTTTTTATATAACCAGCACTGAGAACTCAGAGTTTCTCTTCCTAACTGGAGCATCTGATATATAGTTCATATGTCTTCAGTTCTCTCCTTCCACAGTTCCTGTTCATCATCCACCAGAAAATTTGCAAATGTCTCAATCTATAACCTCCTGGATGGGCAAGGTAAATCTTTATCAAAATAAAATGAAATTCAGGAAGAAAAAAAATGATAATTTTAAAGAATATATATATATATATATATATATATATATATGTATATATATATATATATACATATATATATATATATAAAATACAACTTTCTAATATTTTAATAAATATTTGCTATGTTATTTAAGGAGATCAACTTCTAATAATCAAATCTGTTATTTTCATCTTTGAGTGGGTGTCTTACTGCTGGAACAACAAAATATGTAAAGTTTTATCCAAAGACTTAGATGCTGTGGATGCTGCTCAACACATGATTCCTGCAGAAGATCTACACTGTAATACAGGTGATAGGAACAGTTACCCATGTTCTGGAGACAGGAGTGAATGGCAGTATTTTTTCTATCTCAGTGGATTCATCACTAATTATGACACTATGTACATATATGATTGCACAACTGGTGTGATTCTGCATTGTATACAGCCAAAGGAATGACAAGTTGTGCTCCATTTGTGTACAAAATGTCAAAACCTAATCTGCTATCATGTATAACTAATTAGAACAAATTTTTAAAAGAATACTGCTTTTTGTTTAGGTGTTTAAAGGCTTGTAAAATATTTTCCTCTGTGATCTGGCCCAGAGCCAGGCCTTCTCATGACCGGTGTAAAGGTGCCCCCTAACGGCCTCACAACCCAGATCATCTGACCTCTTTCATCCTGCCCAAATCTTCTGGAAGAACACCTGAAATTCTGCAGATGGATCTTTCTGATGTTAATATAAATGACAGTTGAATGGAGAGGTAACCTCCATGGTGTTGGGTTTTTAGACATTATTATTTCAAGATCAGTAATAACCTGAAGTCAGATAGAGAGTTACTTCATAGTGCTTATACTACCAAATATTCCAAGTGAGTTTTCCTGCCATGTTTCTGGACTTATTTCAAGACTGTCTTCTTGAACCAAAATCATGGCTGAAAGTCTCCTGGAGGATCTCACCTGGCAAAGGTCACACACTATTGACTCTCTCAAAATAACCATTTTCTTGTTGTTTTTGTTGTTGTTGTGAAAAATCTCCTGATAGTTTCCCTCTCCTCCTCTCTACATGCCTTCAAATTTCACATTTATATTTTCCATGAGAATAGAAAACTGTTGGAGATGATCTATTTTTGTTCTTTCTGGATTCTCTGGCTTCTAATTTGCTTTGACTATAAAACATTAATTTTATTTTGAGTATTTTAAATAATTAGGATACGTTAGCCTAGCTTTGGAATTTCCTTCAATATGAGAATCGTTATAAAAAGAATATTACTATAAGTGGAATCTCTGTCCCTTTTTAGATGTTCTTTCCTCAATCCTGACCACAGGAAACCTTGTGACTATCATTCACGCTCATTGGACCATGATTCAGATTATTCACTAAGAGTTCCATGGATTTCCTGTGAGTTAGGTTTAAAATGTCTAGCTACAAAATGTTGATGTTTCTTCAACATCATATCAAGCAAAGAACTAGACAGGACAAAGCATTGGAAAACCTTATGTTAAGTTACGGAAAGGCAACTTCAGATGGGTCTGAGAGCCATGTCTTCTTATTGGGAAGGTATCACTCTCTTCCTGGGAATTGAGGGTATTTCTTTCCAAAAAGAAGAAG
This sequence comes from Spermophilus citellus, assembly GCF_964194105.1. Taxonomy (NCBI): domain Eukaryota; kingdom Metazoa; phylum Chordata; class Mammalia; order Rodentia; family Sciuridae; genus Spermophilus; species Spermophilus citellus. The sequence continues at coordinate 108,570,250 of NC_138184.1, forward strand.
AAAAAAAAACAGTATCACACCTTCTCTGAGATTTCAGAAATCAGGAAATAGGAAGCACAACCTGGCCCAGGAACAATGACATGCAGTGTCCAGGCAGAGAGCCTCACCTACTGGTGCCTTCCTTGACAGTATCCTATAACTGGTGGCTACTTCTGTTTAAGAAAAACAAAGATTGTGTTTACATGGGCAGGCAAGCAAGAAAATATGTATTTTTTGTTTAACCACAAAGATGGACTGACAAGAATAATATAAAGTTTTCTAGTTTGAGTAGCATGAGTGATACCACGACCATACCCTGAACTAGTATTGGTCATAGGCAGGACAAGTAGAGATGAAACAAAAGCACAGATTTTTTTTATCTTTCTTCTTCCTGACGCAAGGGCCCTTGGTGGCATTGGCTTCAAAGCAGGTGAGACAGTGATAATTACACAGATAGTTCACAGAGATTTTGTGACAAATCTGGAGTCAAATAAGGCTACAACCATGCCAGTGTCAGTTCTATGAGGACAAAGGTTCTACTTGTCTTATTCAAACTGTGTCCTATAGAGCCCAGTCTGGTATTTAGGAGGTGTTTAGTAATTGAGCAAATGTGCAGATCTCTGAATCCATGGATTTCCCTAAGTCAGACACAGCAGATTTTGTGTTCAAGTTCTGCCCTGACACCACCATGAGACTCCCGCCAAGACATCCTGTCCCTTACATTAATTCAGGTGAATTTGAGGAAATAAATATGTGACTGACAAAAGAAGGCTTTAGAATTTGAAAGGTCAGGACTATATTCCTCAGGGAAGTTCTGAGACATATTTTGAGCATTAGTTCAATAGAAAGCAGGACTAGTGCTGTGATGGAAAGGTCAATGCTTTAATGCTAGGATTATAGCTATTTTTCTCATTTCCTCCCTGGCCCAGAGCATTGTGTAAGCATTGTTTGTTGTGTCTGAAGCCATGCAGTAATAATGACCTCATCTCAAGCTGGAGCCTCTAGATACTAAGGAATGCTACATGGTCCAATATGGAGCCTGAGAATGGGTAAGGTTCCCTGAGGCCCAAGTAATATCATCACACCTGAGGATTGTGGGGGCATTGCCAGGGAGCTGCTGATAATGGGAACCTAACCTGGTGTCATAATGTACTGATGCTGCTTCCAGGACAGGAAATGTTGACTGAGTCCCATAGACATGGACACAGAAAATGGCTGAAGTGGCAGAAATTGAACCTCTGAGGGTCAATAGAAAAGAAGGGTAAGAGGGGCAGTTCAGTGGACAAGGACACATGAAGGGTACCAAATGTCTTTTTCCCATATCTGAAGCCTGGCTTCGAGCCACCTGTGTAGTGAATGAGAAGGAAGGAAAGTAGTGGAACCAAGATCACAGGGGAGAATCCTATACAGACTTGTACTCTGAGGACCCTCAATTAGGCCTTGGTCCCCAAAATCCCTTTTAAACCCTCCAACATCAGGAGGTAAGGTAAAAGGCTTTCATGGTAATCAACTTGATTCCTGGACTGCCGAAGCCTCACCATTCGACCTGAACATGACTACTTCCTGGAAAACTGATCTTGGGAGAGGGTGGACCTGGGTGAGGAGACTGTTGCTCCCCAGCAGCCTGGGAAGACAGATCAGCTGAACCTCAGTGAGTAATTGCCAGAGAGTCCAAAACCAGTGTTGGGTAGTAGCTATGAGGAAATATTCACTGCAGAGCCCTCAGGGTCAGGCCACATCAACCCTGCTACAAGAGGCCAAGACATACCAACATATTGTCTTTACTCACCACTTTTTCTCCACAGAAGGACAGAGCTGAGTAGTGTCTATGCATGATGAACCTTGGTCTTGTGTATCCACCCAGCCTTATCCTGCTTGAATTTTCCTGTTTAGCTCATGGTGTGGTTTAAAGAACATTTCTGAGAACTCTGCCTTCTCTATCCTGAAAGGCAAGAGAGAAGGAAGTTCAGTGGAAACACACAGCAGTGGGTAGACACTGGCTAGGCACTAAAAACTTCCCACTCTTCCTACTCCCCAGGTGCAGATCAGAGATTTCCCCCTGTTATTATCTGCCATCAGGCCTCTGATCTCTTTCTGTGGCTCTTTCTCTTTCTCTCAGACCATCACTGACTTAGACTTTTGAAAGAACAAAGTAAAATGTAAAAAAAAAAAGTGAAACTTGGGCATAAATCATAAAGCCTTGTAGACAATTAGTGAATTAGTGTGGTTTAGAGAAATTGGGTAATGACACAGGTAGCTTTAAAATTCCTGATTCTTCTCCTTTCTACACTTGGGCCTGAGACATCAGCACCTTTGAAGGGATGGAATTGCTGCCCTACATATCTGGGTCATATAGACATCAATTCTCCTATAATTTCAAAATCAACCTTAAATGCCTACAGTTGGAGGCCCCTGGCTTTGAAGGTCCCCTTACACTATGTCTTCTACTCTCCTTTGCCTGAGCATTAGTAAATACAGTGAGGGAAAATAGGGAAAGTGGGGCATGAAAGCTTAGGAGTTACCTGGATCTTTGCTTCTGGGGCCCCCTAGTAGAAGCCCACGTCTTCTCACCACCATCTGCTCCCTTGCAGACACTGGGCCTTCTTGTAAATCTGATCTTAGGCAGTGAGCTAAACTAGCCTCATCTGAGCAGAGTGTAAACCTAGCCCTGTGAGCTAGAATGGTGTGACCTAGGAAGTCCTAGAGGCTCAGAGGCACAGAATCTGGGGACATGAGCACTAGACAGAGAATTCTGACCATGTCTGTCATGTGAAAATTCTCAGGATCTCTGGGACAGCTGAGGACTCCTGGTACCCCAGGGCCCAGGTCTTAAAATGCCATGTCTTTTTCCACTTCCTACATTCTGTGTCCTTCCCTTAAGTTCACATCTGGCTGTCTCCACATTACACTGCATCCTTTACAGCATCTGTCCTCACCTCGGTCCTCTGAGCTCCTTTTCAGTCCATGCAAAATGAAGTTCAACCTCTGAGCCCGGATCGGCTGAATTCAAGCTCCCGTTCGCCTACTTCCTGAAGACAAACAGCTGTGACTCAGCACTAATCCATCCGGCTGAAACAACTGGTCAGCCCTTCTCATCCTACAGAGGTAAATGCCTACCGAGCCTTCATAGGTAGTGGCCACAGGTTTGAAACGGGGCTTGGGAGAGACAGTAAGGACCCACCCGTTGCATTGGTCGTCTGGCAAAGGGAAACGAACTATCGCCATTTTCAAGAGACACCACCATGGCAGAGAACTGACGTCATCAGACTGCGGCGGAGGAGATAACTTCATTGAAACCTGCGGCTACAGGTGTGTAATTCCCTAGGCTTCCCTCTCCACACATCGGGGAACCTTAAGGGCCCCTCCCAGCTCTCCTGTAAGGGCCCCTCCCAGCTCTCCCGTGAGCACGATAGCCAGACCCAGGGAATCAGAGGTGGCGAGGGACCCGCGGCGCGGAACTACCACTCCCACCAGTGCTGACAGCTGAGCTCTCTTGCACCAGCTACCGGGGGAGTGGCTATCGGAGGGCAAGTAAACTTCGCTGAGGATTCTCAGCCCCAAGCTCTACAAACTTAGGGTCTAAGGGAATGGCAAACTGGAAGAGTGTGCCCAGTTGTTCATGAAAACAGGGCTCCCGGGAGCAGCAGACCTGGCGTGTAGCCAGTATTGTGGTGAGCGGCCTGGCTAGAGGAAAAGTGGGAAGTGACTAGACACAAGAGGAGGCCCAAGGCACTCAGGATTGGAGACTCGCCCAGTCTGGGAGGAGCTGCTGCACAGTAATTGGTTCCCGCGTATTGACAGGAGAAACTTGGCCTGGTGGGCACAGCGCCACCTACTGGAAGAGAAGTTAATCAAACTCTAAGACTGCATTTATTAGTTTTTTTTCTTTTTTCTTTTCTCTTTTTTTTTGATTTGGGTTTTTCTTTCATTTTCATTTTTCTTTCTTGTTTTTTTTTTAATTTTTTTACAATTTTTTTTAAATTTTTTTTCTTCTAATTTTAATTTTAATTTTTTTTATTATTTTTTTTTAATTTTTTTTATTTCCTATTTTTTTCTTCTTTTGTCTTTTCATTTCTTTTCAATTATCTTATCCCCCCTTCCTTGAATTCTACCTGATTACTCTCATTCTCTTTAGTGACTTCTTCCCTTCCCTTCTAATACCTTTCCTCCCAAGCATCTAATAAATGTATAGGAGTAAACAGTAACTCATCAGTCAAACAGAACAAGAAGTAACATGAGCAGCTTCAAAAAGCAAGGAAGAAAAGGAGTACAAACAATGCAGGACAGCCTAAATATTCAGGAGGACCTAGAGTCATCAGAAAAATGGTCATATAAAGAACTCAAGGAACACCTTAGACAGATGGAATGGAACCTTAAAGAGGATACAAGACAACAAATTCAAGCAGCAAAAGAACACATTGAGAATGAATTACATAAACAGATAAAAGAAGAAGTTAAGCATCTTTATCAGGAGATAGAGATTATAAAAAATAATCAAACAATAATTCTAGAAATGAAGGAAATGATAAATCAAATTAAAAACTCAATTGAGAGTATCACTAACAGAGTGGAGCAAGTAGAAGCCAGAACGTCAGATAATGAAGACAAAATATATCATCTTGAAAACAGTCTAGCCAACTCAGAAAGGCTGGTAAAAAATCACGAGAAAAACATCCAAGAGTTATGGGATAACATAAAAAAACCAAACTTATGAGTCATCGGGATAGAAGAAGGTACAGAGATTCAAACCAAGGGAATGAGTAACCTGCTGAATGAAATAATTACAGAAAACTTTCCAGAAATAAAAAAGGAAACAGAAATACAAATTGAAGATGCATACAGGACACCGAGCACACAAAATCACAGTAGACCAACGCCAAGACACATTGTTATGAAGATATCCAATATACAGAACAAAGAGAAAATATTAAAAGCTACAACTACCCCAATGCCTAGCATTCTCTTTGATATCAAAACTGAAGGTGCAGATACCCAGCAAGGGAGCCAGGCCAAACCTGAGTCTAAAATATCTCTGATTCCTCCATTATCACAAAGTATTTCACATCTTAATGTTTCAATCCCTGAGAGATTGTTACAGCCCAGAGCACAAATAACTGGAGATAAACAAGTGGGATATTCTCTGAAGCCTCCAAGAGCAGAACCCATGTTGTGGAGGAATGCCCACCTGCTGGAACATACTCTGGCTCATGGCGAAGAAGAAAACTTATTTACTTTTTTTTTCAGGGGAAAAAATCTAATTCAACAAGCTCTGGTTATAAATGCAGATCACCATATGGATCACAAGGAAAAGTTTGAATGTTATTATATGTATTTTTGTTGTTATTTGGTTTTCATTTGATTTTGGTGTTTAGCTATTTTCAGTTTTCCTGAGACTTCAGAAACTGATTAGAAAAATTAGAGGACAGACATTGTGATACATAACTTACTTAAATATATGTTACCTTATAGGCATATTAATTTAAAATTGGTGAAGAGGTATAGTACAAAATCCTGTGTGGGTTGATTTTTTTTGTACCAATTCCCCATCTGACTGTGTCACTGTGAGAAACATTATTGTGGCCAATGACAGAGTAATAGTCAGCCTCATCCTCAGGCTGCAACCCAGAAGTGAGCCAGAGAAGAGACCAGAGTCCCAAAGCCATGGAAATTATCCAACTCTGGGTAGTATCTCAAGGAAAATCTAGAAGGTTCCCCATCTTGTGCCGGTACCCTCCATATCAGTTTTTCAGCAACACTGAAGACATTGCTCAAGGATCAGATGAGTCTGACAGATATTTCAGGAGGTGCAGAAAGGGTGGGTTGCTGAGACAGCAGAGGTTGGGCAGAGAACCTGAAAACACAGACAATCATGTATTCTGGAGTGGGAACCATATTGAAGATACTGGTCATTTGAACTAGAAGAACTGATATAGGATGAGATCTGTCCTGAGTCTCTGACCTATCCCTACCAGTGTAATGAGGAAGTAACAGGAGTAGTAAGGACACAGACCATGGTAGACAGGTGCTTGATCCCCACAGAGGGTCTCTACTACCTCAGGCTTGTCTTATCCTCTCTGGTGCCCTCAGGGGAAAAAATGGTAGTTCATGTAAATTAAACTCCTCCCTTTCTGCTTTCTCAGAGTACATCTAATCTCTGATTCATGAGCCTTAGAGAGGATCTGAGGGGAAAGGATGCTGAGATAGATGCCTGTTCTGAATTTCACCACAGGAAATGTCATAGAGCTGCTATTGGAAACCATGCACAGGATCCTGCTCAGGAGCCATCACCAGGCCCTGAGAGCACAAGACTGAAGACCTCCTTGGGGAGCACAGGAAACAGCTCAGCCTCTGCTAGACCTGAGCCAGCTGTGAAAAACACAATGCAAGACTCTGCACAGCTCTTCTTCAACACGTTTTGGTCACAGGTCAATCTTTGGTGTCCTCAGATGTACTAGAGTTGAATTCCACAGAATTTGCCACCACCGTTGGTTACATTGCTTTGCTAGGAATGCCTCTGTGATAAGTTTTACATAAGCACAATTTCATCAATATTAGTATGCTGTTTGTCATTCTATAATTATGTAATGTGGGGAAAAATAAGACAATATTGTGAATGTGAAAAACTCTACCAAAATACAAATTGTAAACAATTGAAACTTACTATTTGGGACATTAAGAGGGATTCTCAGAGGAACTGGACATTTCTTGTTTGAATAACTAAGCAGATGCTAACACTATTGAGTAATGTGGAAAATATAGCAATTAGATAGTTTCTCCATGCATAAAAGAACTAAATCTTGGTAAGAAGTCAGAAATTTTGGCTTCTTTGTTCAGAAACAGTTGACTGCAATCTTCTCTAGTGGCATGCTACCACGTTGGTGTTGAAAACGGGTTCCAGGCTGTTGAGAAGAGTCACTAATGAGGAATGTGGATGCTAAGAAGAGAGAAGAGCTCACAATAAAACCCTGGTGTCCCCATTCAATCAAGGAGTAAATGGTAAAATAATCATAAAAAAACTTTATCAGCTAAGGCTGGCTATCCATTATGTACACATTTTTACTTAATCATTCATGCAGTAAGTATAAACATACTGACTACCATCTTCAGTTCTGGCCCCAAGTGATAAGATGATTGTAGGTTTAGGAGAGACTAGCACCTCTTTGATTGGCCCAAAGAGAGAATACAGGAAGGACTGAAGAGGATTTCAGATGTGGCTTGTGTAGACATTTACATTCCTGGGGGTCAGCACTGAAATGTGCGATGAAGGATACATGAGTGCACAGGCTGGGCTGTAGTGACTTAGACAGCAAGAATAGAAAGAGAAAGAGAATGAAGAAAATCCTTGTCCTCAGTATAAGATGATAATACATTTTTACCCTCCCTGGACCCTGCTTAAATTCTCAAGTTCCTTTTTTTCCCCTCATTGTTAGAATCTTTCCTAAACTTCCTCTTGTTTCTGCTACATTGTGGCTTCATGATCACATTTGCTAAAATTCATACATTGTTTCAAGTGAATGCTCATCAATTTATCAGCCCAAAGAATTCAATGTGCCTGAGGAAAAAAAGGTATTTCTACACTCACAGTGATGCAGATGGCACAAAAATTCAAAACAATTTCTCTCAGAAAAGCCTCAGGAACAATCTTTTATTGATCCTCACTTATTCAGTTCTAGTCAATATCTGTTTTTTAACATGATGTTTTCTATTTTCTCTTCCTCTCATAGTTTAATTTATTTCCCCTGTCCTAATCCTCTAGTGATAGAATCAAGATAATAGTGGAAATAATAACCCCCATTAATTTATTTAGTATGACTTCTGGATATCTATTTTTCATCCAAATATGGTCTTTCTCTATCTTATAGCTTACATTTAATGACACTTAGGAGGTTTGACAATTGTTGTCATACTGGGTCTTCTTTTAGGATACTCGTAAAACACTTCCTGGCTAGGTCTGTGTGAGTCAGTCCTATAACTATAACAAAATACTTGAGAAAAATCAACTCATATTTTCCATGCTTCCAGTTTTCCGTGACCTAGAGCACCAATCACTTTTGAGTCTATAGATAAGCAGTATATTATAGCAAGTATTTATAAAAGAGCAGAAGTATTCAACTCATTGCCAAATGCAAAATGAGCAAAAAGGAAGGGGGCTGGGGTTCCAGTATCCCCTTCAAAGTTATGCCATCAATGACAAAAAGCCCCACCAGTCTCTGTCTCTTAAAAGTCCCACCACCTCCCAATAGCATCATGAACTGGAAATCAAGACTTTATCACCTGGAACTTATAGGTACATGTCACAGAAACCAAGCACTAGGATTTGTTTGGAAGGAGTTAATTTGTGGCTGCCTTTAGGCACAAGAGTGAACCCTTGGGAGGAGTAAGCCATGCAATGAAAGAAACATCTTAAGTTTGCTGCTCTATGTTCAAAAAGCTAAATTTTCAGGCTTCGCTGAGATGTGGGCACAGTATGTTCCAGATAATTTCCTATAAACCTGAAGATTTATTCACAAGCTGACCTCTTATTTGTGTTAACTTCCAAGTATCAGTGAAAACATTCAAACTTTAGTTTGGGGGATTGGTTTATTTCACTTAGCATGATAGTCTGCAGATCCACACATTTACTGGCGAATATCATAGTCTTTCTCCTTGGCTAAGCAATTCTCCTTCATTTCTCTTATCCATTCATCTCTTGAAAAGGATGAACATATGCTTCTTTCTGACAAGATAGTGTGTTGTGTCCGCTTCCTAGTGTTGAAGTCTATCCTAAGCCCATTGCAAACAAATTATGTTGTATTTCATTCCCTTTGCAAAATTTTTATTTATTCATAGAATTTATTCATGTATTCCACATCAAGTGATTGTCCAGATGCTGTGGGTCTGTGTGGATTCAAGTATCTTGAATAATTCTTAGTGTCATTAATCCTTAGAATGCAAGTAAATCCATAATGAGATACAAATTAATATCCATTCATGTTGGTTCTATTCAAAATGATTGGTAATAATAAGTTTGGGCCAGAATATGTAGAAATAGTGACACTCACATTGCTCATAGCAAAGAGAATTGGTATACCCACTTTGAAAAGCAGTACACATTTCCTTCAAGACAGTTAACATCCAGTCCAAAAAATTTCTCTCCCATTTACTACCTAAGAGAAAATAAAGCATATCCACAAAAGATTTTGAAATTTTCAGACCAAAAAAATATGTAACAGAATTACTCATAAATGCCAAGATTTTAAACACTCATATCTCCAATGACTGATAGATGGATAATCCACCTAGTTCACCTATACAATGGAGTTTTAATTAGCAGTAAAAAGAAATAGAACTGATATCACAAAATTGCATCCTTGTGTGTTAATATGTCCAAAAGAATATACTAGTAACCATTTAATGCACTGATCTCTTAAATTATGTAGATGAATGGAGTTATAAGCCAAAGCTATAGATTATTAGATTTCAGACCAAAAAATACTTCTTTGTAGGGTGATGAAGTATTCTAAATTTAGATTAAGTTAGGGCTACATGAAACTTGACAATACAAAATAAACACATCCTATTGCATACTCACATGGAACATAATTGATAGAATGTAAATAAGGCTCTCAAATATGAAAAACAAGGATGCAACTTCTTATGATTTAGATTAAATGTCCCCCAAAAGCTCATGTGTGAGACAATGGAAGAAAGTTTAAATGTGAAATAATTTGATTATGAATTTCTTAACTTAATCAGTACATCCCTGATAGGGATTCAGTGTACAGTAAATGAGAGCAGATTGGTTGTAGCTGGAGAAGGTGGGACCCTAGGGACATCTTTTGGAGATAATATTTGATCCATGTGGAGGAAAGTGCATTCTCTCTATCTCCCAACCCTGCCCCCCCCAGTGTGATATCTTAAGATTATTTCCTCCACCACACTCTTTTGCCCTGAGTTCTGCTTCATCTTGAGCCTCAAGGAATGAAGTCATCTATCTATGGAATGAGACCTCTGAAAATGTGAGCCCCAAATAAACTTTTACTCCTTAAAGTTGTTCTTGTCAGGTCTTTTAGTAACAACAACAAGAACAAAAAAAAAATGTCTAAAACACAACACTTTCTGACCATTTGAAGCTGGTATGTTGTCTGAGAGTCAGACACCCAGACATGGACACTGTTATGTTTGCCATAGTAACCCACACTGATGGTCACAAGCACTTAGTAATGGGAGGATCAGCATTATGGGAGGATAAGAGCAGGTTTATGTCTTAGCCTCACAAGAGTCTGATACACCATATGATCACTGGGGCCTTTGTTCCTCATTGAACAGTAACAATCAGCCTCACCCTCAGGCTGGAGGCCTGAGATACTCAGGGATTCTATGTTGCCAGAAGTGGAACCTGAGAAGATCAGTAACACTCAGAGCCAAGAAATTCCAATCATCAGAGTTTGGGGGAACAACACCAGGAATCTTGTTGGTACCAGCCCATAGAATTCCTACCAATGTGATTGGTATTTCCAGTGCAGGAGAAAGTGATTTTCTCTGCCAAAGACCCTAAAACTGAGGCTTCTGGATCAGCCCAGTTTATTCTGAGGACCCCAGAATAGAAGAGGCAGAGACACAGAGATTTATTGCCCACATCTTGTTTCCAAATTTTAAAAAGGGTATAAGTAGCTCAGGTGTCCCAGATCATCACTTTTTCTTTCCACAATCAGTCTCCTGCAGATTATGAGGAGGTTGTGGCATCCAGGCCAAGGTGAAGATTCCTGCACATCTCTGATTCCTGAGGACCCACAGATGCATCAGAGCCACCCAGTGTTTGTTGGACATTTTTGTGCACCAAAGGGGACAGGCATACCTCCATTATAAATTATGCCCTCCCTCTGAACAGTCTCCCATACCGTGACTCAGAGTCCTCTCTGATTGGGGCTGGATGGAACTTTTCCAGGGCCTCCTGGGACTGATGCTCAGCTGCTGGTTCTCCTAACTCCTGGGAAATCAGTAAATGGTTTCCAATTGATCAGGCTGACCATATCACCGCTCCCTTAAGAAGAAGATACTCAGGTTTGGATGCACATCAAGGCACCTGTAGAGAAACTCACTTCCCTGATCTCTTCTCCATGTCACCCTCCTTAGAAATACAGGAACCACTTCACTGCATAGGAGCCTCCTCCACAGACTGTAGCTTCCTCATCATGGCCAAGCCCTGATTTCTGTGATGGATTCTCCTAAACAGTTTCACTGTGGCCACTTCCTCCACTGTGAATTGAAGCGTTCAGTTCAGTACACCAGAATGACAAAGAGTAGGGACTCACAAGCCAAGAGCTACCAGGGGATAGTTCTGAAACCCTCACTTTCCTCTTTCTTTTACCCATTTTCTATTATAACAGGCTGGTGCTCCTCTCCTGAATCCTCCTCAATTCTTTGGCATAAACATTAGGAATGGAGAAGTACAGGATAGCAAAATATTCTAGACAAAATATAAAGACATTGAATCTTTCCCAGGAAAGACCCTATCTAGCAGTGAGAGAAAGCTTGACTTATCATGTTGGTGCTCAGTTCAGAAGAGTACAAAGAAAGCCCAACCTTAGATAGAGCCAAAAGGCTAATTATATCTAAGTGGTGGGGTATCTTAGATTGATGGAATTGAGGTATAGATGTAAGCAGAAGTCTGAACTTAATGGGAAAGAAGAACCCCACGCATAAAGCACTAGTCTCCTAGGTAGTAGGAACAATGGATATTGCTTTCTAGAACTATTCTAGATAAAGATCAGTGAGTATATTTTGCTAACCTCTCTTCAAATCTTCACTATATCCTTCTTTACATTAGTTTGAGATTAACAGGATTTTTAGTTCTACTTCCTGAAGGTAGAAAATTACCATGATAATTGAGTTCTTTTTGTTTTGCTTTCTTTTTTATGGGGCATTTGCAGTTAGTTACAAGATATTCCCTGAGTACTTGTTTTACTACATTTCATAATAATTTTTAACTGTTTTTCTATTTTGATACTGGAAAATTTATAATTGCACATGAAGCTTGCCCTACATTTCTACCATATAGGAATCTTTTACACAGAGTGAGTTCATGATGACTATAAGTGAGATTGAGTTACATTGGAAATAACCTGTAGTAATGTCACATTCCGGACTTTTCTGGAAAGAAAACGACAGGAAAAAAATGTAATGATTTTTTCCTAGTCCCCAATGTTGGCTATTTTTTACAAAGCCAGTAAAATATCTACTTTGCTTTTATTTTCTACTTTAAAAATTAGAAATGTGGTTTTAATTATATCAATATTTTCTAGCATTCAGTAACATAATTATTTGTACTTTATTCTATCACTGAGATCTTAGTGAAAAGAAAATAATTCACCTGGATGAGAAGAGGTACCAAAAGGACCACGAAAGAGCATCACAGGGGAACAAGACAGTCCAAAGATCTGATTCTGCTGTCTGCAAGGGACTTCAGTGAAAGTCCTAGACTATCTCAGCAACTATGAACAACCCAAAACCTCCTCCTTGCTGAATGATACTTGCCCTAGAGAGTCTCTCCTGGAAGATGTACCTGTGCAGAGATAATCATGTTTAATGTTTGTTTTTCTCAAGCTTTGAAATGAGAGACTCTAGGGATATGTCTACAAATCTTAGAAGCCACCAAGGTCCTCAGTGCTAAAGGCAGTAGTGTCTTTGAGATGGTATTGTCACCCTCAGTGACAGGCAAGCAGTAAGCTAGGCAGTAGAAAATGGGTGATCCGTACCCACGTGAAAGAACCTTGATGTACTCCCCTGAGAAGCAGTGATGATCCCACAATCATCAGGTTCAGGGATGCTCTGGGAAGCCATGTTTCTAGAACTGAAAGGCCGGGATTAGTGTCAGATCCCTGCGAGCTAAATACTATCTGCCATTATAGTTTTGTGTTTTCTCAGTGAGGGATGGGATTTTCATAAATCATAATAATTTATGATTAAATTATTTTCAGTAATTTAATCATGAATTATAGGGATGCTTCTAGGGCAAACTTTGTAACCAGGGCTGCAGTAGAGATGGAGGATACATCTGACTACATGCAAGTCATTAGAAATGGGGGCACAATGATAGATAAGTATGAGGTTGGGCTACAAATGAACAAATGCCTATGAACCATGGGAAAGTGGCAGTCACAAGGGTCTCCTCATGGCCACTTTATGTGAACCATGAATCAGCTCCCTGATTATAGAGACACAGGTAGAAGATATAATGGCCCTCAGCCACAGCAATTTCCCTTAGAGTTCTGTATCCTGAAGTTCTATTTTAGGGAGTTTATTGTAACAATTGACTCCTCTAATTCCATGGGGACAGAGTTTTGTGGCCCAAATGTTGTTCTCTTCCTGTTTCAGTTCCTGTCTACATCCTTTCTGAGTGTAAAAGCACCATCAGGTGTGACAGAAGGTGGCTTAAAAGAGAAAAACAGTGTAAGGGAGCCAAGCTCAGGAAATCATGAAGAAATAATAGGGGGCTCTCAGACATATTATTATTTCAACTAAATTATGAATAATCAGTTTATTTTATAACCTAGAGAAACTGATGTGCACCATTTGTGGTAATGCATCAAAAACCAGCTCTACAGTGCCTCCTGGTGGCCAGGGCTACTCACCCTCCAGGCTCTCCAAAGCCTCACAGAATTCAGGGAAAAGACCCTTGTTTCTGCAGGAGGTCTTACCATCACAACATGAAGGATAACTGGAGACAAATCATTCCCATGTGCCTTTGGGATGAGACTGTTTTTTCCTCCAGGTCATTCATGAACATATTGCTTAAACTCAAACTCAGTGGTAAATCACTCTGCTAATAACGGATTGGCAACATTTGAGATTGTAGATCTTCCCAAGTACATGCTTTGTTTAAAACTTAATCAAACACTTAAGTAAATATAATTACAAAATAAAAATTCCTTGTCAGAAATTCTATACTCTTGCAATTTCCACAAAGCATTTTCCTCTTCACAGATAACTCTGAAAATTAATGTCAAATATTTGACCAAAAAATTAAGATTTTGATTATAAGAATTAATCCAAATCTCCCCAAAAACATCAGGAGTCATCTTAGATGACCCTTTTATGCTGATTTCACACTACTTCTTTTCTATCTCTTCCACATCAGGAATCTCACAGAAAATATCCAATATTTCCCCCCAAACTGATCATGTTTGCTGCCTAACTAGTCACATAGTCTCAAGTATTGCCTCAGTTTTCCCTTCAATCCATTCTGAACTGAATCTTGAAACCTATCATTGGTACCAGCCGAGCATCTCCATATGACCTCTACAGTCAAGTGCACATTCTTGGGTTGTGTCATTTTAATTATCTGTCCACATTTTTCCTTCTTCTTATGGAGAATTATCTCCAGTTTCTTCTCCTGATCTTCTACCCACTGCACCCTGAGGTCGAATGCAAGTTCTCCTAGTTATTGTTATGAAGAATCAAATTTAATTTTCTTCTATTCTCAGCAAATACTATTGGCAATAGCAGGGGCATTATTCCTTCACCCATCCTTATGGTATTATTTCCACTAATTCTGAAGATGTTATATTAGATATCACCTCTTGGGGTCAGGCTTCTTTGCCTCAAATGTCTTACACAGACTCTCACTGGGGAGGTAACACCCTCTCTGTTCCTATGTCATCCTTTACTGCTCCTCAAACACCTACTTTGAAGGACTGGTAGGAACTGATGTAGAAGAGGCCCTAGGGCACAATTGAGGAGACAAATGTCATGAAACTTAAAGAATTTATGCTTGGGAATCACTGTCTCAGAGGTAGGAATGGCAGCAAGAGAACAATCTGAAGTGTAAATGGTGGATACTCAGCATAACTTATGATTATGTGAAGTTGAATGGTTGTTCTGAAGAGATTGGGTATGTGTACAGAACTTCACCTATTCTGGGCCTTACATTTGATAAGACCCTTCATGGCAAAAAATCATAAATTAAGTAAGAATTTCTAGCTTTCTTGTCTTTTCAAAAATTTTTTATTAGTGCATTATAGTTAAACATTGGGTCTCATTTTGATATAATTATATAAGCATGGAATATAACTTTTTCCAATTCAGTCCCCAGTATTTTCCCTTTCCCTCACCTCCACCCTCCCATTTCCTTTTCTCTATTGATCTTTCTTTTACTTCTTTATAGTTCTCTTTAAATTAGTGCATGATATATATAAAGGTAAAATTCACTGTGGCATATTCATATGTGTATATAGGAGAGTTTGGTCAATTTCATTCCACTGTACCTTCCAGTCCCCCACCCCGACCCCACTGACTCCTTTATCCCCTTGTTCTGTTCCACTGATTTCTCTTTTATTTTCATGGAATTCCTCCCCAGCTACACCAGTGTCTATAGCACCACAGTTCACAATAGCCATGTTATGAAACCAGTTCAGGTGTCTGTCTACTCTCAAATAGATAAAATAAACAAAATAAAAAGTATGTACACACAATGGAGTTTTACTCATTCCTAAAAAAGAATTAAATTATGTCATTTTATGATAAATAGATGGAACTGGAAAACATGCTAAGCCAGACCCAGAAAGTCAAGTTTTCTCTCATATGCAGAAGCTGGACTAAAATAAGGACGAAAAGCAGGAAACAGGCATCCTTGTTCTTTAATATCTTTCTAAGTCAATATATGTATTGCCTATAATCCAACCAGAATTATAGGCAATACATATCTTTAAAACCAAGGTTTAATATTGTGGTGTGTGTTAGATAATTAACTCTCATCATTACTATTTATTGAGTTGCATTAGTGGTCCCACCTTGAAAAACACCATTAACTAAGACCTCCTTCAAACACCCAATATTGTCAACCAGGTGGTCAGTCTACATCTTCCTGTGGTTCAATGCACCACTGTGCTCACAGTGTGAAGAGAGATGCAGCCCATGGGATTTAATGTCATTTCAAAATGACAAATATAAATGGAAATAAGTAGCATCGTCTCCAGAACCAAGAAATAGGAGGGCAAACTGACAAACTGGGTGCCAAAGAATCATTTTAAGAACTCTGAATATAAGCTGTTCCTGAGGAATAACAGTTTGAGAACAATATACTAGCTGATGCAGCTACCAAGCTATGCCTTTTCTGACAATATGTTGCCATTTCAGTGCAGGTGATTGTGGGATTCTGTCATGAGATCTGGTTCAGTGACTTCCCTGCCTGGGCCTCAAACCCCAGAGGGGAGACACAGAGAAAACAATGATACGCATGAGTGGAGGGCTAGGTCCCTGAACTGAGTCCTCCACCTCAGACAGACCAGGCCCCATCTGTGCAAAGATGGAGAAGGAGGATGAAGAAAGAAGCAGGTGATATGACAAGAGCTCCAGAAGTCAGCCCCATGAGACTCCAGCATGGTGTAGGATTCTCTTTAATTCTCCACAAGAACCAATGAAGGAGAATCTCCTACATTCAAATATCTTTCTCCTTCCCGATCATTTTTGCATCTCTGACCAAGAAGAAGATGAGGATTTTACCCAATGTTTTTGAGAATGAACTAAACTGGCCTTCAATGGCCTTGAGTCCTGAGAGGACCTGGCAGCTGTGATCATCTCCAAACAAAGAGGGAACTCACTGTTTCCTCAAGTATCATCCATATTTCTGAGGTGCTTCCCAGCTACCATCATCAGAGTCACTCTCTGAGAAGGGTTCAAATAATCACTACTGGCCCCATGACCTTTTAGAACACATGAGGATAGGCATTTGACTCACCCGAGGATCTCACAGATGTGCATTTGGGGAGCTGCAAATTTCATCAGATGCTGATGCTCGAGAAGGTGAAGGGGATCACAGAGGCTGTCATTCCAGTCTGTAGGTGACTTCATAAAACCAGCACTAAATACCTTGTTCTCTTCAGTTTATTTCCAAAAAAAAAAAAAAAATGAAAAGAGTGACTTTTAAAACATCTCAGCTGTACTTGGTGGACTTCTTGCTACCAAGGAACTGAGAAATCATCAACCTTTATTGAATCTACTCTCAATCTATTTTACTTTTTCATATACTTCAGTTTCCCATTATTGTTGTCATCCCTCTCGCCCTCAGTTGTGAAAGATTTTCAGTATACTCCCTATTTTCTTCCTTTCAAAATTTAAACATTTTAGATATTTCTTATCAATGCAATTATACAATGTGTGATCTTTTGTGTTCATTTACTCCCAGCATAAATTTTCTTTTTTATTGATTTTTTTTTAAAATGACAGCAGAATGTATTATAATTCTTATTACACATACACAGCTCAATTTTTCATATATATGGTTTTATATAAAGTATGTTGCCATCAATTCATGTCTTCATACATGTACTTTGGAAATGATGTCTATCACATTCTACCATCCTTGCTAACCCTCTGCTCGCTCCCTTTCCCTCCTACCCCTCTTCCCTATCTAGACTTCATCTATTCCTCTCATGCTCCCCCCCCTACCCACTATGAATCATCCTCCTTATATGAGAGAAAACATTAAGTATTTGGTTTTGGGGGATTGGCTAACTTCACTTAGGATTATCTTTTCCAATACCATCCATTTACCTACAAATGTCATGATTTTATTTTTTTTTTATTGCTGAGTAAATTCCATTGTGTATGTACGCCACATTTTTTATCCATTCCTCTCCTGAAGGGCATCTAAGTTGGATGCCCAGTTTAGCTATTGTTAATTGTGACCCAGCATAAATTTTCAAGTTCATCCATGTGGTAGCACATTCTTCATCCATTTTATATCACTTGGATGAACGGTTCCAGTTCATTTCCATGTGCATTGTACAAATATTAGAAATATTATGAGAACATCTAGTCTGGGATATATACTACATCTTAAACACTCCTTGGGGCTTCTATACCATTAGTTAACACAGAAACTATTCTCATGTTACTTAGAACACTATTCAATTATCAGAATATTCATTTGAATTCTTTCTTATTAATTTGTTCTACAGGTAGGGACCAGAAGCTCAGAGATATAAAAACCTACCCATTTGACCAGTGAATGGCATAACCAAGATTCAAAGTCACCAGTTTCATATAACTATGGGCAAGCTCTTGAACTGAATGGTCCCAATCAATGCTACATTTATTTCCTGAAGGGAAACAGTTGGCACTATTTAGAACTATTTTGTTGTAAAAATTGAGAGAAGAATGTTAATAGAATTGAGTGTTTATAAGACAGTGATGCTGCTGAACATTTTATTATATGCAGGACAGTTCCCAACAAAAATTATCAATAGAGTTGTAGTTCAGAATCCATGTTTTAAGATACTTGTTTTCCATGGATTGATATTGAATGTACAAGAAAACAAGTCATCAAGATGTTTTGAAGAAACAGAGCAGACAATTCCAACCCCAACATTCAAAGAGGAGGCAGCAGGAAGCAATCTTCACTGTTGGAACATGTTAGCAGTCAATTCAGGCTGAGGACACTCTGGGGAGTTTTTGTCTCACTTCCCCATGTGTCTGGAGCACTGTGTGATTATAGTTGCTACCATAAGACTGACAGTAGTAGTCAGCCTCATCCTCAATCTGCAGACCAGAGATAGTCAGGGAGGCTGTGTTGGAGGAACTGTCAATGGATCCTGAGAACCGATCAGGGACCCCAGAGGGTCTTTCATCATCATAATAGATCACAGTGCTGGGAGCACTACCCCAACGCTGTTGGTACCAGTGCACATAGTTGCTCCCAATATTGCCACTGCTGCGTGTACAGGAGATGGTGACTGTCTTCCCTGGAGATGCCGACACAGAGTGAGGCTGAGTCAATTCAAACTGGGCCCAAGACCCTGGAAGAAGAAAATAACATAGAAATCAGTGAGGTTAGACCAGATCCTCCTTCCCAGGAAGGGATAAGAAGATATCACCCTAGGTGACAGCCCAGGTGCCCTCAAGAATCCCCTATAGACAGCCACCTGTGCAGTGAATGACGAATGTGAAGAGAACATGAGCCCAGGCCATGGTAATGATGCCCTCAGGCTCTGCTTCCTGAGTGCTCAGCCAGAACTGAGCCCACCATCCCTTCTTATCTGTCCTTGAGGTCCTATAAGTAGGATGTCTCTATGCAAATCTTTCCCTTTCTGGAGGCGGTGCAGACCTCTCCTTTAACCTCTCCTTTTCAATTACAAAAAAAAATAACTTAAAGTTAACTAAAGGAGGAATGAAAAGTTTATCTAGTAATCAAGAAGAATTTTGGAGAGACAATTTTTCCCATAACTGGTGAAAAATAAGCAGTGAGATCTTGCCTATCAAAGTATAAAAGAAAACCTTATATTAATTCCTGGATTGTTGATAAATTTTCTATTTAATATTTTTTTCATGCTTATAGCTTTTCCTATCATTTGCCTTATAGAGTCTCAACTCAGATCCAAATATGTATGGATTAGATTCTGTGTTTTAGGAAAATGCATTCCTTTGATATTAGAAAAATATTTAGGTTTAGATATATCAAAAATGAGATTAAATAATAGTATCAAGAAAATAAATGAATATAAAAATGACTGAAAAATTTCAAATTATATGTAACAGCTTCTCTAAGTCATGTTAAAAGTCTAACATCAATGACAAATAAAAAATTAGGAAAATATTTTCTTCACAAATATTGCACATTAAGAATATTACAGATATTATAGATTATTACAGATATTCTCATGATAAATGAATTGGAATATCATAGTTAACAGCATGGATTCTGAAACCTTGGAAGAATCTTCTGAGACAACCCCATGTGTTGTCTCTTACACCTTCAACATACCTCAGCAACAATTCTGATTCTTTAGTGATAGCTGGGTGGTGATTAGGAGTCAGTGCTAAATGGAGGGCTTGTGAATATGGGTATTGAAAGAGAACCCAAGGAACTGGGAATCCATCACAATGCAAAAGAAGCAGAGAGGAGTGGTTCTGGTAGTCACTGGATGATGCCTCTTAACACAGTCATAATCTTCTTTTAAACTATACTTTGTAATTTGAAGGACCACACTGATATTTGCTGCCATGGCTGGCTATATTGTCAGTTGCTCCATCATTTTCTCTCATACTTTTTTAAATGACCTGCACTAAGAACTCAGAGGTTCTCTTCCGAACTGGATCATCTGACAGTTAGTTCATATTTTTTCAGTTCTCTCCTCTGCACAGATCCTGCTCACTATCCACCAGAAACTTTGAAAATGTCTCAATCCATAGCATGCTAGATGGGCAAGATAAATATTTATCAATATAAAATGAAATTCAGGAATAAAACAAAATGAAAATTTATATATGCATATATATGTGTGTGTGTGTGTGTGTATTACAACTTCCGAATATTTTTTTAAAGAGAGAGTGAGAGACAAAGAGAGAGAGAGAGAGAGAGAATTTTATATATATATATAAAATATATATATATATATATATATATATTTTAGTTTTAGGCGGGCACAACATCTTTGTATGTGGTGCTGAGGATTGAACCCAGGCCGCACGCATGCCAGGCGAGCTCGCTACAGCTTGAGCCACATCTCCAGCCCACAACTTATTATTTTAACAAATATTTGCTATGTTATTTAAGGAGATTAACTTCTAATATTCAAATATGTTATTTTCCTGTTCAAGTGGGTGTCATAATACTGCTGGTACAACAAAATATATAAAGTTTTATCCAAAGACTTAGATGCTGTGGATGAAGCTCAACACATGATTCCTGCAGAAGATCTAGAGGGTAATAGAGGTAATGGGAACAGTTACCCATGTTCTGGAGACAGGAGTAAATGGCAGTGGAAATTTACTTCCAGAATCCTTCATTTTTTTCCCTCAGAGAAATGTTTATTTAATAACCGAGGATTATAAAGACAAGAGATATTTTGGTCATATTGGAGAAACCCATCGAGTTCCAATTACTAAAGCAAACTTATTCAAATTAAGGTGCTTCCATCTCCTAGTTTTTCTTACACTATTCACATGATGCATTTTAGATCAAGTTCCTTTGTATGAATGCATTCCCTCTATATAATTATCCTTCTATCTCTCCCTGAAACTCAGGCCTGAACAACACCATAAGCATGAAATTTGAAATAGGAAACAAGGGTGAAAGTCAGCTTATGTTGCTTTAGAGGGGACAGAATCAAGGACATAACAATTCATAAAGAATACTGCTTTTAGTGCCTTTGTCTAGAATGCAATAACTATGTTTAGGTGGGTTTTTCTCTGTGTCTTCTATTCTGTACCATTGGTCTGCATGTCTATTTTGGTGCCAACACCATGCCATTTTTGTTACTATAGCTCTGTGGTATAGTGTAAGGTCTGGTATTGTGATGCTTCCTGCTTTAATCTTGCTAAGGATTACTTTGGCTATTCTGGATCTCTTGTTTTTCCAAATGAATTTGCTTTTTTCTAGTTTTATAAAAAATGTCATTTGGATTTTAATAGCAATTGTATTAAATCTGTAAGGCTTTTGGTAGTATGGCCATTTTGATAATATGAATTCTACCTATCCAGGAACATGGAAGATATTTCCATCTTCTAAGGTTCTCTTCAATTTCTTTCCTTAGTGTTCTGTAATTTTCATTGTAGAGCTCTTTCACTTCTTTCATTAGATTGATTCCCAAGTATTTTATTTTATTTTTCGAGGCTATTGTGAATGGGATATGTTTCCTACCTTTTTCAGTGGATTCATCACTAATTATGACCCTATGTACATATATGATTGCACAAGCAACTGGTGTGATTCTGCATTGTATACAAACCAAGGAATGAGAAGTTGTGCTCCGTTGTGTACAAAATATGTCAAAACGTAATCTGCTGTCATATATGACTAATTAGAACAAACTTTTAAAAGAATACTGCTTTTTCAGTTGTTTAAAGGCTTGTAAAGTAGTTTCCTCTGTGACCTGGCCCAGAGCCATGCCTTCTCATGACAAGTGTAAAGCATCCCAAGTCATCTGACCTTTTTTATCCTGCCTAAATCTTCTTGAAGAACACCTGAAATTTTGCAGATGGATATTTCTGATGTTAATATAAAGGACAGTTGAATGGAGAGGTAACCTCCATGGTGTTGGGGATTTATACATTATTTTTTCAAGGTCAGTAATAACCTGAAGTCAGATAGAGAGTTACTTCATAGTGCTTAGGCTACCAAATATTCCAAGTGAGTTTTCCTCTGCCATGTTTCTGGGCTTATTTCAAGACTGTCTTCTTGGGCTGGGGATGTGGCTCAAGAGGTAGCATGCTCGCCTGGCATGCGTGTGGCCCGGGTTCGATCCTCAGCACCATATACCAACAAAGATGTTGTGTCCGCCGAGAACTAAAAAATAAATATTAAAAATTCTCTCTCTCTCTCTCCTCTCTCACTCTCTCTTTAAAAAAAAAAAAAGACTGTCTTCTTGAACGAAAATCATGGCTGAAAGTCTCCAGAAGGGTCTCACCTGCCAAAGGTCACACACTATTGACACTTGCAAGATAACTTACTGTTCTCTTGTTGTTTTTGTTGTTGTTGTAAAAAATCTCCTGTTAGTTTCCCCCTTCTCCTCTCTACATGCCTTCAAATTTCACATTTATATTTTCCATGAGAATAGAAAACTATTGGAGACAATCTATTTTTTGTTCTTTCTGGATTCTCTGGCTTCTAATTTGCTTTGACTATAAAATATTTATTTTTTTGAGTATCTGAAATAATTAGAATATGTTAGCCTAGATTTGTAATGTCCTTTAATATGAGAATTGTTATAAAAAGAATATTACTATAAGTGGAATCTCTGTCCCTTTTTAGATGTTCTTTCCTCAATCCTGACCACAGGAAACCTTGTGACCTATCATTCACGCTCATTAGACCATGATTTAGTTTATTCACTAAGAGTTCCATGGATTTCCTGTGGGTTGGGTTTATAATGTCTAGCTACAAAATATTGATGTTTCTTCAACATCATATCAAGCAAAGAACTAGACAGGACAAAGCATTGGAAAACCTTATGTTAAGTTACAGAAAGTCAACTTCAGATGGTTCTGAGAACCATGGCTTATTGGGGAGGTATCACTCTCTACCTGGGAATTGAGGGGATTTCTTTCCAAAAAGAAGAAAAAGACAGAATCACAGCTTCTCTGAGATTTCAGAAATCAGGAAATAGGAAACACAACCTGGGCCAGGGACAATGACATGCAGTGTCCAAGCAGAAAGCCTCACCTACTGGTGCTGTCCTTGACACTATCCTATAACTGGTGGCTACTTCTGATTAAGAAAAACAAAGATTGTGTTTACATGGGCAGGCAAGCAAGAAAATATGTATTTTTTGTTGTTGTTTAACCACAAAGATGGACTGACAAAAATAATATAAAGTTTTCTAGTTTGAGTAGCATGAGTGATACCATGACCATACCCTGAACTGGTGTTGGTCATAGGCAGGAAAAGTAGAGATGAAACAAAAGCACAGATTTTTTTTTATCTTTCTTCTCCCTGACAGAAGGGCCCTTGGTGGCATTGGCTTCAAAGCAGGTGAGACAGTGATAATTAGTCTTGATTGTCACAGATGATTCACAGAGATTTTGTGACAAACCTGGAATCAAATAAGGCTACAACCATGCCAGTGTCAGTTCTATGAGGACAAAGGTTCTATTTGTCTTATTCAAAATGTGTCCTGAAGATCCCAGTCTGGTACTTAGGAGGTGTTCAGTAAATAAAGCAAATGTGCAGATCTCTGAATCCATGGATTTCCCTAAGTCAGACACAGCAGATTTTGTGTTCAAGTTCTGCCCTGACACCACCATGAGACTCCCGCCAAGACATCCTGTCCCTTACATTAATTCAGGTGAATTTGAGTAAATCAATATGTTGCTGACAAAAGAAGGCTTTAGAATTTGAAAGGGCAGGACTATATTCCTCAGGGAAGTTCTGAGACATATTTTGAGCATTAATTCAATAGAAAGCAGGACTAGTATTGTGATGGAAAGCTCAATGCTTTAATGCTAGTATTATAGCTAATTTTCTCATTTCCTCCCTGGCCTAGAGCATTGTGTAAGCATTGTTTGTTGTGTCTCAAGCCATGCAGTAATAATCGACCTTGTCTCAAGCTGGAGCCTCTAGATACTAAGGAATGCTACAGGGTCCAATATGGAGCCTGAGAATGGGTAAGGTTTCCTGAGGCCCAAGTAATATCATCACACCTGAGGATTGTGGGGAAATTGCCAGGGTGCTGCTGATAATGGGTACCTCCCCTGGTGTCATCATGTACTGATGCTGCTTCCAGGACAGGAAATGTTGACTGAGTCCCATAGACATGGACACAGAAAATGGCTGAGGTGGCAGAAATTGAACCTCTGAGGGTCAATAGAAAAGAAGGGTGAGAGGGGCAGTTCACTGGACAAGGACACATGAGGGTACCAAATGTCTTTTTCCCATATCTGAATCCTGGCTTCAAGCCACCTGTGTAGTGAATGAGAAGGGTGGAAAGTAGTGGAACCAAGACCACAGGGGAGAATCCTATACAGACTTGTACTCTGAGGACCCTCAATTAGGCCTTGGTCCCCCAAATCCCTTTTAAACCCTCCGTAGCAGGATGTAAAGTAAAAGGCTTTCATGATAATCAACTTGATTCCTGGACTGTCGAAGCCTCACCATTCGACCTGAGCATGACTACTTCCTGGAAAGCTGATCTTGGCATAGGGTGGACCTGGGTGAGGAGACTGTTGCTCCCCAGCAGCCTGGGAAGACGGATCAGGTGAACCTCAGTGAATAATTGCCAGAGAGTCCCAAACCAGTGTTGGGTAGTAGCTATGAGGAAATATTCACAGCAGAGCCCTCAGGGTAAGGCCACAGCAACCCTGCTACAAGAGGCCAAGACATACCAACATATTGTCTTTACTCACCACTTTTCCTCCACAAAAGGACAGAGCTGAGTAGTGTCTATGCATGATGAACCTTGGTCTTGTGTCTCCACCCAGCCTTATCCTGTCTGAATTTACCTCATGGTGTGGTTTAAAGGATATTTCTGAGAACTTTGCCTTCCTGATAAAAACTCCCTGGGAGGCAACAGAGAATAAAGTTCAGTGGATACACACAGCAGTGGGTAGACACTGGCTAGGCACTAAAAACTTCCCACTCTTCCTACTCCCCAGGGCAGATCAGAGATTCCCCCCCCCCATTATTACCTGCCCTCAGGCCTCTGTTCTCTTCCTGTGGCTCTTTTTTTACAAAGTAAAATGTAAAAAAAAGTCAAACTTAGGCATAAATTATAGAGCCTTGTAGACAATTAGTGAATTAGTGTGGCTTAGAGAAATTGGGTAATGACATAGGTAGCCTTATAATTCCTGATTCTTCTCCCTTCTACACTTGGGCCTGAGACATCAGCACCTTTGAAGGAATGGAATTGCTGCCCTACATATCTGGGTCATATAGACATCAATTCTCCTATAATTTCAAAGACAGCCTTAAATGTCTGCAGTTGGAGGCCCCAGGCTGAGCAGGTCCCCTTACACTATGTCTTCTTCTCTACTTTGCCTGAGCATTAGTGAATACAGGGAGGGAAAATAGGGAAAGTGGGGCATGAAAGCTTAGGAGTTACCTGGATCTTTGCTTCTGGGACACCCTAGTGGAAGCCCATGTCTTCTCACCACCATCTGCACCCTTGCAGACACTGGGCCTTCTTGTAAATCTGATCTTAGGCAGTGAGCTAAACTAGCCTCATCTGAGCAGAGTGTAAACCTAGCCCTGTGAGCTAGAATGGTGTGACCTAGGCAGTCCTAGAGGCTCAGAGGCACAGAATCTGGGGACATGAGCACTGGACAGAGAATTCTGACCATGTCTGTCATGTGAAAATTCTCAGGATCTCTCGGACAGCTGAGGACTCCTGGTACCCCAGGGCCCACGTCTTAAAATGCCATGTCTTTGTCCACTTCCTACATTCTGTGTCCTTCCCTGAAGTTCACATCTGGCTATCTCTACATTACACTGCATCCTTTACAGCATCTGGCCTCACCTCGGTCCTCTGAGCTCCTTTTCAGTCCATGCAAAATGAAGTTCAATTTCTTTTTTTGCATAATCCTGAGAACTCACTCTCCATAAAAATGTCTTCTGCAAACCTCACATTTCACAGACCTGAAAATTTGTACAACAGAGTTCTGCCTGGACACCCAGGGTTGAGCTTCCCTCTTCCTTCTTTTCCATATCAGCCCTTAGACAAATCAGAGTAATCTCTTTTAAAATGATGTGCTTAAATTTACTTAAATGTCTGAACCCCATTGTCACAATTTGTCCCTATGAATCAGACACTGAGATATTGTCCACAACAATTCGTGAATGCATTTTTTATAATCCCCAATATATACTCTGTACTGATCAAACACTTACTCCACATTTAACTCACCTACACAATGGTATTCAGTGGAGAATGTAGATATTAGTAAACTGAAAACAATAGAAGAAACCTGGGCTCCAGAATCCCAGCACCATGCACCACCTGTAGGAAGCAGTGAGAGAGCATCTACACTGGAGGGTCATGGGAGATTCTATCAGACCACAAAGAACTGTCTTTGGGCTTTCACCATCATTCCAAACAAACAAGAAACGTGATTATTCTTTGGACTAAATAAGAGAAAGTGAGCAAGCCCCTTGTCTAAGAGTCATGTCATTAATTAATTTGAAGTGTTCATCTTGTACTTGGGGATTCAGAGGCTGCTCCAGAACATATTCTGAAAAGAAAGGACCAAATTTTTCTAATGATTGAAAACTCAAGGAATGACCAGAATGGCTAGATCAGGTGCAGGAGGTCCAACAGAAGAACCCAGTGTCTCTCATGTCGTGTACATGGGACCTAGGCTTCCTAGGCATATAACTGCTCTATGCATATAGGGAGCTAAACAGCCTCTGGTGACAAATATTCCATTTTTATCTAGAGATCAGTGACAAAAGTTTGTAAAGATATTGGTGGCATAAAGGTAAGAGCATCAATCTTTCTGGTTTAATAGATCACATGGGAGGTGTGGAAGGAAGAGCCTTATCTGTCTTCTCAATTGAATGAAAATTGAGTAACATTAAAACAAATTCCAAACATCTTATTATTTACTTGCATATTATTTAGTACAATCATAAGTTTAACATTACAACTCTTATGCTTAATGCATGAGAGTCAAAAATGAATTATACTTATTTTCAGAAAAACAGTTTCTGCTTTAATTTTTCCAATACTTGGCTAATTCATTTGTTATATTGATTTTTTTCTTTCAATGTCTGTGATTGAACCCAAGTTTCATGCATGTTAAGCACATGCTGTATCACTTAACTAAACTTCCAGACTTGCTATGTCGATTTTTAAATGTTAGGCAAATGAAAGTTTAACCACATTTTGCACTGTTAAACCAATGACAACGCATGCTTTTCAGAACTAATCCCAGACTGGCAAATTTGTTCTTAGATAGACATTTATTGATTTCTTTCATCCATATTTCCCAGTAGAGAATCATCACAGATTCAAAACTTAACATTCTCCTTCATGATTTTCCCAATAGGGTTTTATTAGTGTCCTGGGTTTGAACAGTTTAAAACTCATTGATCTTGTAGTGTTCTCTATCCTGAATCTTGTTGGCAGCTGATTATCTTTTTGGTTCATAATTAAGTAAAATACGAATATGAATATACCAAAATACCCATAGGTTCAGTTTATTTGTGCATGAAGTTTATTTTCTATATTCAGCATGTGTTCCAACTTTTGCTTCCACCCTACAGTTTCCTTCCTTTCCAGGGAGTTTATCAGTACCCATAACTGTGTGAGCACTTCAAAAACCATGTTTCAAAAATCTTCCATATGGAGACTCATCATGTCCTGCCCCTTTTTTTCTGTATGAACCTAGGGAAACTGAGTCATCATAATGACCTCCTTCCCATTACAATAACAATTTATATAAATAATCTAACAGGTCTACGAGAGGGTTTTGCCCTCAACCTATAACATCCAACATAATTACATGCATTTGTCTTCAGAAAAATATTTTAGAGGGCTGGGGTTGTAGCTCAGTGGCAGAGTGCTTGATTTGGACATGTGAGGCACTGGGTTCAATCCTCAACACCACATAAAAATGAATAAACAAAATATTGTGTCCATCTATAAATAAAAAAATTTAAATATTTTAGAGCGATTCTTCCAGAGCTTCTGTCTCTCTTGCATGCATGCAAAAAGAAAAAGAAAAAAGAAAAAAAGTTCTCATCTGTGGGGAGTAATGGGAAGGTCAACTCATACTCTACCATTCTCATATTCCCAAAACTTTCTCTCTCTCTCTCTCTCTCTCTCTCTCTCTCTCTCTCTCTCTCTCTCTCTCTACCAGATAGACACATACACGTGCCTATGGAGGATATAGATGGTATATTATTCAAACTGGACTGTGTATGCATGCATGAACTTATATAATCAGGGTCAAGTCTTGTATCTCCAGGGAAGTGTTCAGTGCCCATGACTACGTGGGCAGCTCAAAAAATTTTGAATGTAGACAAAGTAACAGGAGTTGGTAACAGTGATTTTACTACACTGGATTTTACTACATAGGATCCACTATCACTCTAAAATTTACATTTTTGTACTAGAGGTTTTATTTGAGATGACAGAGTGAATGCTCTCCCACATTAATTCAATCTTTAAAAAGTAAATCCTAAAATAGATTATTACAAACGTTCATTTTCTTTATTTTTTAAAACACAATGGACAAGATATATTTGGTAGGGTTTACATATTTATTGCCAGTATGTTAGTAATGTTAAAACACATAACATAATATGGAGAGGAAGAGGTATGGGGATACAAAGGACAGTAGAATGAATCGGACACTATTATCTTATATGCATATATGACTATACGACCAGTGTGCATCTACATCATGTACAACCATAAAAAGAAAAGTTATACTCCATTGGTGTATGATATGTCAAATCACATTCTACTGCCATGTATAACTAATGAGAACAAATAAAATAAATATAATTTACTTTTGAATTGAGTATAGTTCCTTATTGCTCTAGATCACTGGGGAGCTATGTTGTTTGTTTCCTATTAATGTTTGCAAATACTACACATGGTATTTGTCTTTGCTTTTCCTGGTCAGTTACTGCTAGTAGCTCAGTATCTGACAAGTGAAGACTCCACCCACAGTAATGCTTGCACCATACAGAGCATGCAGAGTGTTTTCTCTGGAACCCTCAAACCTGGTTTCCTCTTTTCACCTGGAGAATGGGTCCAAGCTGTTCACCTATGAAATGTGCTCCAGAATCAAAATACACATGTCAATATAGAGTGATTTCTTTTTGGAAGAGAAAACTGTGAGATGAAATAATTTGTCTTTTACTGTGGAAGGGATGTCCATGCCTTCTATGGACTAGGGGATCCCTAGTGGGCTAGTGAGTTCACTGATATTTTGGGTACCTTTGATGATTCATAGGAAACACTATCACCCATTCTCTGGAGAAATGCATTCCACCCTGTCATTGTCTCCTTAAAGTAGCTAGATTTCAAAAATATACTGTATCTATATGATGTTTTGTGGAATGTGCAAAAGCTCTAATACATTCCAGATTTGACACAATAGAAAATTTAACATAGTCTTGTCACAACATTTTAAGTATATATGTGACTATACTAAAATGATTTAATTGCTTTTGGTACTATGTATATTGCCTATTAATCGCTTGGAAAAGCATTCCCCCACCCCCCTAGATTGATTCTCAAAACCATACAATTGAGGCTGTATTATTTTGCCATAGCAAATACAGTACCTAAAGGATAGCAACTCTAATTAGAAGGCTACTTGTGTTTATAAGAACTCATTTTCATCTGTCAGGATTCACTGTTGTTGTCGCAGCACAGGCTTGATGAATTATAAAAGAGATATTCCGGGAGCTAGGGATATAGCTCAGTTCAGTTCAATCCCAGCACCACAAAAATAAAAAAGAGTAATTCCACTGCCTCACTAAAAAATGAACTTGTTTTTGATATATTCAAAAATTAT
Organism: Spermophilus citellus; assembly: GCF_964194105.1. Taxonomy (NCBI): domain Eukaryota; kingdom Metazoa; phylum Chordata; class Mammalia; order Rodentia; family Sciuridae; genus Spermophilus; species Spermophilus citellus. The sequence goes on from NC_138184.1 coordinate 108,600,169, forward strand.
ACTGCTTTTATTTTCAATACAAACTTACAGGGCATGATGCAAGACATGTTTTCAGAGTCTACCCTCTGGCCTTTCCTTCTACCATGTTTCTACTACTCCATGGCCTGTTTAACAGAGACAATGAACTAGGTAAAGAGTCTTCCCAGTGATAATAATAATAATAAAATATCTTCATGATTTTTTTAATATTTTTATTTTTTAGTTTTCGGCAGACACAACATCTTTGTTTGTGTGTGGTGCTGAGGATCGAACCCAGGCCACACGCATGCCAGGCGAGCGCGCTACCACTTGAGCCACATCCCCAGCCCCATATCTGCATGATTGTGTGACCCAAAATACACACTGTTAACTGAAACTCAGCTGATGCAGGCATCCATCTATTCTGGTTGAACATTTTAAGCATGAGTTATTTTTGTTTTTGTTTTTGTTTTTTAAGAAAGAGTGAGGGGGGGATTTTTTGATATTTATTTTTTAGTTTTCAGTGGACACAACACCTTTATTTGTATGTGGTGCTAAGGGTCCAATCCATGTCAAGCGAGATGCTACCACTTGAGCCACATCCCCAGCCCCATAAGAATTGAATTTTTTATAATAATATTACTCAACCCCATCCCATTACTTAAATTTGTTTGATCTGAAGTGAAGCACAGACATTGGAGTCTTAAAAATATTTCCAGGTTGTGAGGCCCCTAGATCCAGAAACCATGTTGGTTGAGTAATTTACAACATCTGAAATTAAAATGAGTCACTTTTCCCTTGAGAAACTCCATTAAATAAGATCACATGAGCCACCTATTGATTTATCTACTGTCACATCATTAACATTGTGATTTATATTAAATCTACTGACAATCTTTGTATGATCTAAAAGTCTATAGTGATTCTTCAAAAGGTATAGCCTAGAAAATAATGCTTTAAAATAAGGAGGCATTTACATTATGTTTCTAGCTGGCTGGATATCACATTGTAAAGGAAAGAGGGGCTGAAAAGTGAGACTTGATAATTTTTATGTAGAAACATGTGAGTCAAGTTTACAATTCCCTGAGCTGCTCTCAGAGCTGCATGTGGTCCTGTGGCCCAGTGTCAGTTGAGGAGAGAAAGCCCTGGAAGTGAAGCACTGGGCGAGAGGGGAGGAAAGGCCAGGAAAGTTTCTGCCTGCACAGGACTCCTCTCAGCCGAAATATGTCTATTTGAAATTACCACAAACTCCTGAAATCAATCTCAGGGATTTCAAGACAGATTTAATGGTATTTTTCTCAATTCTTCATAGTTATCAAGGTGTGCATTGATAGCCATCTTCACTGTCATGTGATTATTCCTTCCTCCATGTCCCTCTCTCCCAAATCCCAGGTGCTGCACACCTGACATAAATTCCCCCATGACTTTGCACAAAGCCAAAGGATGTGAGAGCTTTTAATCTCATGCTGCTTGCTCATTCTCTCACTCTCTCTATCCCACTTAGTTGTTTTTAGCTTGTAATTTCTAGTTATTTCCTAGAATTCTAAAATCTTTAGTTCAGAAATGAAGGAAGTTATAATTACTGAAATAAAATTGTATAAGTAAGGTAAGAGTGAGATCCTCAGTCCTGGTGCTCTAATCAGGAAAGGACACTACTCTTATCCCCCCAGATAACTACACGGTATACATACCAGGTTTGATTTTTTACATGTTCATATTTACCATAAAGCACTGCATTCTATACAATCCCAGCCTGGCCACCTACTTCCCAAAGAATAGAAATCCATTTACCTATGGCTCTGCTCTTGAGAAATAAGAAGGAAACAACCAACACAGTTGAAGTTTCAAAGCAGCAGCCACATTTAAGAACCCCATGACAACCTTGGTAACAAGGAAGCAAAAACACTTTTATTCCCCATCATCATTCATCTGGGTCACTGTGCTTTGCCCATGTTTCTCTGATCTTATACTTTAAACCACAGATATATATAGCTTTATCCTCAGACTTGATGTTGGAGATGCCTAAGTAGAGGTCAGCCTCCAAGCTGGAGCCTTAGAAGCAATCAGGGATCCTGTCTTCCATGTTCTGGCTTTTATTTCCCTCACTTGAAGATGCATCACATATAGAGGGACATTGTCTGGCTGCTGCTGATATTGTGAGAAGTAGAAGGTGCTGTGCTTATGGCTCAGGGTGTAAGTGAGCTTGCCTGAGTCTCCCAGCGAGGCCAATATGGAAGGCAACTCTGTCAGCACAGGCTGGGAGACGGAACCTGAAGACATAGAGACTTGCAATATAATGGAATAGGGAGAAAAATGAGAGAATATTAATGGCATATAGTTGCAAAGATGTTTGAGTGAGCTGAGAATAAGGATGCTGAGGACTGTCCTGATCCATACAGTAGCATAGAGACCATGATACAAGCATCCCAGAGGTCTGCTACCACAGACCTACTTGAGGTAACTTTTATACACCTAGAATCCCTATAGGACTGAGACAGGACCTTAATTTAAATTGGATCCTTTTATCCTGGCCAACCCATCCCCTCTTTGATTCAGTGTGCAGCCCAATGTCTAACTATCATTGCTGGGAGATGGTGGGGGAGAAGAGGGCATGGGCTGGCTTGAGGCTCTTCAGGTGCCCAGAAAGTCCCTGGATACTGGGCCCAATAAGAGACCAGGAGGCAAGTTCACAGCTGAGAGCCCCACAGGCCCCTCCATAGCAGGCCCACATCAATTCCTGCTGCCAGGATCAAGTTCATCATATCTGTGAGCAGAGGACATGTGGTCCTGACAGAAGCTCCTTGCCTCCACCAGGGCCTTAGCCACTGCCCTCTCCTTGCCCAAGGTCAGAGTAAAGTTCCTTCACAGTAACAGTCTGATTCCACCTCCATCTTTAGTTTTCTATTGGTTCTTCCTTAATAGGAAGAGGACACATAATTAATTCCACATTATGAGAGACCCTCAGAGGAAAGAGTGTCTCATATTCAAATTCTACATGAAAAAAGAAGTCAAATATCTGAGCCCTGGAAGAGTTCAGGAATGACTCATCTCTCAGGCTGCTCAAAAAGTCTGGTTTCTCTCTCCCTACTTGATTTCTCACAATATCACACATAGAAATCAGATTAGTGAGTGATTGTGAAAATAAATGTGTATAGTCAATAATTCAGAGGACATAGTACAAATGAGAAAAAGGTGGAAGTAGAAAGAAAAGTGACAAAGAAATTGAAAAACAAAACAATGAACTGGAGGGTTCCTATGAAGTTAGGGATCAGAAAGGTTCAAGAAAGAGTAATGAATGAGTGTCAGCTTCCAAAAATGTACCTCAATGCGACCCCTGGAGTTTCTGGTATGAAGACCTTGGTATTAAGTAGGTCACAGTGAGCAGGTCGCAGTTAAGGAGTAGTAAGAAAGAACCAAGAATAAAGGAGGGAAGTGATGAATACTGACCAGAGGTGAAGGCAATGTGGAAAGGGAGCAAGAGCTAGAGGGGAGGTCAGGTCAATATGAAATTTGTTTTGTGTTTGATTTTTCTATTCTATTGATGCTTTTTAAAGAAAGCATAGTCTCTCCCAGACTTTCACCTATATATTTTTTTGTTGTCTTCCATAATGGCTTGGCATATATTTTCTTTAATCAAAACTCTGGTTCATTTCACAAGATATTTCTTTCATTTGTTGTTGTTAAAGGCTTCATTTCTTTTTTTATACAATTCTTGTGAATTTGATGATGATAAAGCCTAAGTATGGATTTTAGGGCAAAGGGACTTTCAGAAGTGCAGAAATTCCATTCTTAAACATCTCTATTCTCAAACCACTGTCTCACAATCCATATTTTTAAAAGATATAGAAAGGATCCCTGTGCACATTATACATGAAAAAAATAAATCAAAGAAAAGAAGAAGTGCTTCTCAGAGCACTGAGAATCACTGGTCTAAGAAAAGATGTTATTTGTTTATAAATTATTTTTCATGCTTCAATCTATTCTGTTTCTTCAAAATATATCCAACAAACTAACTTCTGATTTACTCTTCTGGTTATTATACACCAAATTTAATGTACTCAACGGTGGTTTTCATTGAAAACGACAGTCATCTTGCTCAGAGTTTAAGAAATCCACAAAAATATCCAGCAGCATTTTATCACTAACAAAATGAACTTCTTGGCTCATATATATCTTTGCATCTTGATAGCAGTGAAAAATTGGGATTATGTGAAAACTGTGATTCTTATGTTGATGCTTCTAATCTTAATATTAAAGAGGTAGGGCTATACTTATATATTTTAACACAGAAATTCCTTATTTCAGCCTTAAGTCACACTCACAGTCCTCAACATTAGAAGTCTGAACATAAAATAAGATCATATTTATGGATAAATCATAGGCTAAGATAGAAAACTACAAGTAAGTTAATACTGGGATACTGAGTATATGGTATGTTCATTTGCTAGAACAACAATGGCCATTTACCACAAACCTGGTGCTTAGTAACATCAGAAACATACTGTCCTATACTTCTTGTGACTAATCATCCAAAATCCACAAATGAAATCATGTTCCTTATGACACCTCTAGAGAATAATTTTCTGGCTCCTAGTTGTTTGAGGACAATTTTTGGTGTCCTTTAGCCTGCAGTTACATAAGTCCAGTCTTTACCTCAATCTTCACATGACATTCTATCTGTGTATCCCTATCCCTCATGGCCATCACATTATGAGAGTATCAAATATATTGGATCAATATGAATCATCACTTCAACATGTCTTCTTCAGAGATCATATGTTAACATATACCATTAGAGAAATATCTTTTCGAACATTTTTATAGTTTTGATATTTTCAAATGATAGGCAATTTAATTGTACTAAAATTAAATCCAAAAAAATGGACATACAAAAATGATTTCTTTGTTTTTCTCTTAGATGCAAATGAATATTACTGGAGATGCTACTTTATAGAGAAAAATACATTGATATTGGTGATATTGGATCAGGTGCTGCTGTACTCTTGAGAAAATAAATAGTTGAATTGTTTGTTGTGACACACTTCCACCCAAGTAAGCCATAAATATCCTTCACTTTAGGATTCAGTAAGGAAGAGGAATACATTCAGATGCTTCCTTCGTTTTTTTCTCCATGGATAATTAACATTAGGCTGCCTAAGAGCTCAGTGTTTGGTCTCATGATCATGTCACATGATCAAATTTGTACCCAGGCTCAGTCACAAGCATGTTTATGACTTAGTTCCCCATCTGGGTTTTGCTGTGCTAAGCCCACTGTAGTCCTCAATCTTGTCCTCCAGCTAGGCCAACACAGGGATCTTATGAACCTCACAGGTAACCAGGAGTAACCACTGTTTGCATCACAAATCAGTATCCTAGAGACTTAGCTGGAAACAGTATGGAAAGAAACCCCTTTGGATTGATAGAAACTATTAGATTCTGGTGACAGTTACTTACTGTCCCTTGTATTGAAAGGGTCAAAGTGTGCTCCAATTAGTCAACAGAGGCTGAGAAAAGGATCCCAAAATGAAAACAGACCGATGTTAGAGATGAGAAGGACAGGAGGATCACTCCAAAGAAAGATCTCTGGAATATCTGTGAACCTGAGAAGAGTGTGAGCAAAGACACAAGGAAGAGGGGAGGCTTCTAGACCATTGTGATGAATTTTGAAGTCACAAGCATGTTTATGTCTCCATCCCCCATATGGGTTTCACTGTACTGAGCCACACTGTAGACTGACAACCTTGTCATCAAGCTGGGCTCCAAATAGAGTCTATGGAGAAAGACTGAGAACCTCATATGTAACCAGGAGTGACCACTGTTTCTATCACAAATCAGTGACATTTCAATTCTATGTGTCTTGAGGTTCCTCTCAAGGCCTGAGAAGCAAAGTGACTGCAGTCACATCAACTCATAAGCGAAAAAGTGGTTTATTCTCTGAGACCTCTGTGCCTGTGTAGGTGATGGGAGTTGTGTTAAGTTCAGGTGAACATTTAGTATACATATGACCATGTGGACCAGGATTAATGTGTTGTGACACCAGGGAATATGCAATGCCTTGCTTTTTGTCTGAAGTTCATCAATGTTTAATTTGGTTGAAGGTTAACAGGATAAGATGATTGTGCAGCAGGAGTGCACCTGCATAAAATGCTTCAACCTGGCAAATAAAACCCCATTTATTGAATGGTGACAATGACACAAGTCCATGTATAAATTCTCATATTTCGAGATGAGCCTAAATAAACCTGCTGCAACACAGGAACTCTTGGCTGTGGATGAAGACCAGGAACTTCAGGAAAAGACAGATGATCCTATTACACTGGCAGTAGATTAGGAAAATATTTGGTAAAGTAAAATATCCTAAGGGGGTGTAAACAGGCTCTCTATTAACTGTGAGAACAAAGGAATGAAAGTGGGCTATGGCATGGGCTGATAAGCTGGGAGATTTTATTTGATTCTCCTCTCACTGTGTCATTATGAGTTACACTGAGCTGCTCCCACTTCCATGGTCTGCCCTGCATTGGCATTTAGCTTGGATGTGCTGAATGATCAGTTATGAATCCAGGACAGAACTTGTGCTTGAGAAGCAATTGGGTATCTCATCACCCTTGGGTCCTACCACAATACTCTTGCCTACTTGTATCATTTCCCAAAGGCATTTTGCTAGGCTGCCCTGGTGCCAGACTCATATAGCCATTGTACCTGCCGCTCAGATTGTAGGTGAATTTGACTGTGCTAGATGCCAGATTCAGGGAGCAGCTGAAGAGCAGAGACTGTGAAACAGATTACTACTAGGGCTCCAGTTGGGAGGCAATTGAGGATTTGTTGGGACAGTAAGGATCTCTATAAGGCTCTGACCACTGCTCATGCCTGCCCTGTGAGGATGGTAAGGATGGAGAGGAGCAGCCAGGCCATGAAACAGCCAGTCAGATTGTTCTCCTTCAGATCCCAATGTAAAGGCTAGATTCAATGCTCTCAGACCCTCTGCAATTGTGCAATCCCATGCACATGTCCTGGACATTCCTCAAGCTCTACTTCCAATATGTTAGATGATTTTCACAATACTTTCACTCCCCTGATGTCCCTCCATGGAATGCAGATGTGTCCATGATATCTGCTCCAACGTTCATCTTAGAATGGTAGAATCTTCAACTACTACTCTACAAACATGAGATATATACCCACTCTAAACCAGTACAAGAAGAGAAACAGGATACCCAGCCCCTGCCCAGTGACTATTTGTTCCTTCATAATGGATTCCCTGCTCAAAATTAACTATTGATTCTGGCTGTTGTCCATAGGGACCTCCCACTGCTTGCCAGGGAGGCATCAGAAAGCTGCTTCATGAGGAATTTAAGAGGCTTTCCACTATTAATATGTTTAACCCACAGTTGTACTGATAGGAATTGATCTTAAAAGAAAATTATAAAGGACAAAGAAAGTTTATGAAGCAGTGTTATTTTCCCTCTTTTAAGTTCCATTTTCCACATTTGATTTTCCTTTCATAAGGTCTTTCATAAATAACTTGTGATGAACCCATTTGCATTATATAGAAAAAATTATCTGTTAATTCCTAACATTTTCCTATTTTTATTGTGTTGATCCTGACATTTTTGCTCTTGGGGTTTTTATTACATGGTAATATCATTTTTACACAAAATATGGTATGAGTAAAGACAAACAGTGAAAGAATATCCATATTAACGTGGTAGTATATTGAGAATTCATTTCCCTTAAAACTTAGGCTCATTCTTGGTACTCACTGTGATATATGCAGGTAGTGTGGGCATGATTAGCTTTTGTTCATATTTGTTCAACATGATTCAGTGTATCTCACAAGGGTCTCATGTTTTCAGCTGAGGAATTAAATCATATTCTAAATTTTTAAAACTTTGTATTTGTTCCTATTGGTTATAGATGACAATAGATTGTATTTTCAAATATTATACATATATGAAGTGTAACTTCCCATTCTTCTGCTTATACAGGATGTATTATTACATTGGTCATGTGTTCATATATACACATAGAAAACTACGTCGAATTCATTCTACTGTGTTTCCTAATCAAAATCCCATCCCCTCCCTTCATTCCCCTTTATCTAATCCCAAGTATTTTTATTTATCCTCACTCCTTACCCTTATTTTGAGTTATCATTCACATATCAGAGGAAATATTCAGCCTTTTTGTTTTTAGGATTGATTCATTTCACTTAAGATGATAGTGTCCAGTTTCATCCATTTATCCATAAATGCCAAAATTTCCTTCTCTTTATGGTGAATAATATTTGATTGTGTATATACACCACATTTAATTTATTCATTTATCTGTTCTAGGGCACATAGTATGTTTCCATAGTTTATATACTGTGAATTGAACTGCTATAATCATTGATATGGCTGCATAATGATAGCATACTGATTTTAAGATCTTTGGATATAAACTCAGGAGTAGGATAGCCAGGTCAAATGGTGATTCCATTCCAAGTTTTCTGAGGAGTCAACATATATTTTTCCAGAGTAGTTGCACCAATTTGCAATTCCACCAGCAATGTATGTACCTCTTCCCCACATCATCATTAACATTGATTCTTGCCAGTATTCTTGCATAATCAAAGCTTGTCATTGTGACTGGAGTGAGATGAAATCTCTATGTAGTTTTAATTTTAATTTCTCTAACTACTAAATATGTTGAATATTTTTTCATAAATTTGAAATTCCAGATCCCAAGATAGTCAAGTTCTATTCTACAGCCTAGAAACTTCCATACTTAGAAATGTAACTCATCGCACAATAAGTTGCTACTTTTCAACTCCAGCACAAATTGTATTTAAGTTTAGACCAGATAAAATCAAGCAATTGTTTATTTATATGATAAGATAAATTGTGTACATTGCATAATATAATTTTCTATATATTTTAGAAAGCAATAGTATAGAAATTTGAAAAAAAAAACTTACGTCCTCTAATTAATAGATAATTATAAAATAAATTATAGTAGACTGTGTGAATTATAAACTCATTCAAATTTATAAAACTTTAATATATTAAATTTTAATCATTATTTCATCCTTCATTTCTTTATTCCTTTCTTCCAGTGTGGAAGAAGCAATGTATGTCCTTTTGTGGTTTTCTGTAGTTTTAATGAAAATTGATTTTCCACCTTCATGTAGTTCTCTTAAGTGAAATGACTGTTTATTTCCTGCAGATTCTCTTTTTTCCTCAGGTAAAGCTCCACTTGCCCTTCAATTCAGAAAGAGTAGGACAAAAATTCTTCCCTACTCGATTGCAGATCAGAAAATATTATTCTCCTCTTCTTCATGAGTGTACCCAAATCCACCAACACATATAGAATTTTCTTTTGATTACCCTTTCTCTAATTTTATCTCTAAAAATTAACCCAAAATACTTCAACCCTTTTTTTAATGAATTTATTATTTTTTAAATACAAGATACAGGACTTTTCTCCAGAGTCCGCCATTCTAGCTTGCTTTGCTTCCTTCTGGGTCCAGGATCTTGGGTTACTCTACTATCTGGTGCTGAAGCTCACCAGGGAGCAAGTCTGGCTGCTGAGCACCAGGAAATGGAACATTCTGTGAGGTTGGGCTACAATGAAACCTAAGGGAAGAGTTTGAACATCTGAGGGGCAGCAATGTGGCTCAGATGCCAGTGAATCGGAACCAATCTGTGCCCAGAGATTCTGGCTAGCTGATCAGCAACTCGCTGTCACAGCTGGAGGCAATTGAGCATTGCAGAGACCTGTGAGCAGCACAGAGAAATGGAACTTCAGATCCTCTGAGGATCTGCCAACCGTGCCTCCACAGGACACCAGACCGAGGTCTGAAGTTGGGTCTTAGTAGAGAAACGACCCAGATCCACTCTCCTCACCTCCTCACCAGACACTGCAGCAAGGAAACTTTTGCCCACCATATCAGAGGACTGACATCATCAGCTTTCCGGGGATAGGATCGCATCGCAGTGAAATTGGTGACAATAGGTGAATGTTCCAAGGCTGTCGATAGTGCTCCTAGGTCCTTAGCTACCCATAAATACTCCTGCCTATTCTCCTGTTAATATCCTCCTTCATTAGAGCAATCCTCCAAAATAGCTAAGATATACTAACCCCCATACCATCACATCTTCTGACCTAAATATAAAGTCCTAAGACCAAACCACAGTTCTCTATATGCCATCAGAATCTGTATGCCTTTTATGAAACCATAAATTTACTTTAAATTACAATTAAACCCAACATCACTAGACATTGTCTCCCATCACAAAGGAGATATCTCAGAGCTATACAAAACCAAAACAAATTTATAGGAGAAAATTGTAACACAGAAGTCAAACAGAGATGGAAAGAAACATGAGCATCATGAAAAAACAAGGAAGAAAAGGAGCACAAACAGTGCAGGAGGGCTTAATTTTACAGGAGATGCTAGATGCATCCAGAGAAATGGTCAGATAAAGAATTCAAGAAGTATTTGATTCAGATGGTATGGAATCTTAAAAAGGACATTAGACAGCAAATGTGCAAACACATTGACAATGAATTACATAAACAAATCCAAGAATCAAAAGAACAACTCTACAAGGAGATAGAGGCTATAAAAAAATCAAACAGAAATCCTAGAAATGAAGGAAATCATAAAACAAATTAAAAATTCAAAAGAAAGTATCACCAGTAGAGTAGACCAAGTAGAAGTCAGAACATCAGACAATGAAGACAAAATATATCATCTCCAAAAGAGTCTAGTCAACTCAGAAAGGCTGGAAAGAAACCAAATATAAGAGTCATTGGGATACAGGAAGGTATAGAAGTCCAAACCAAAGGAATGAGCAATCTGTTAAATAATTTTAGAAAACTTTCCAGACATGAAAAATGAAATGGAAGTCCAAATCCTATAAGCCTACAGGACGCCGAACATACAAAACCACAATAGACCTATAACAAAACACATTATTATGAAAATATGCAATATACAGAACAAGGAGACAATATTAAAAGCTATAAGAGAAAGGAGGCAGATTACATTTAGGGATAAACCAATTAAGTTAACAGCTGATTTTTTATCACAGACACTGAAAGCAAGAAGATCCTGGAACAAAGTATTTCAAACACTGAAAGTTAATGGGTGCCAACCAAGATTATAATATCCAGCAAAATTAAGCTTTAGGTTTGAAAATGAAATAAAAATCTTCCATGATAAGCAAAAGTTAAAAGAATTTGCAGCCAGAAAACCAGGATTGCAACGAATTTTGGACAAAACACTACACAAAGAGGAAATGAAAAACAACAACCAAAAGTAACTCAGTAAAGGGGAAAAAATTAATCAAAGAGGAAAAACAAATCAAACTGAAAAACATAAAATAAACAAACATGACTGGAAGTACAAACCATATATTAATAGTAACTATAAATGTTAATGGCATAAATTCACCAATTTAGTACCCTGGATTAAAAAACAGATCCAACAATATGCTGCCTTCAGGAGACTCATCTGACAGGAAAAGATATACACAGGCTGAAAGTGAAAGGTTGGGAAAAATCAAACCACTCATGGACCTCGGAAGCAAGCAGGGGTGGCCATACTCATATCAAATAAAATTGACTTCAAGCCTAAGTTAATCTAAAGGGATAAAAAAGGACACTATATCCTGTTAAAGGGAATCATTTGCAAATAACATATAACAATCATCAATATATATGCCCCAAACAATGGTGCTGCTATGTTCATAAAACAAACTCTCCTCAAGTTCGAGAGATAAATAGAACACAACACAATAATTATGGGTGACTTTAACACACCTCTCTCACCATTGGACAGATTTTCCAAACAAAAGTTGAATAAAGAAACAATAGATCTCAATAACAAAATTAATAACCTAGTCTTAACTGACATACATAGAATACATCAACCATCATCAAGCGGATATACTTTTTTCTCAGCAGCACATGGATCCTTCTCAAAAATAGAATATATATTATGCCATAGGGCAACTCTTAGCAATTATAAAGTAGTAGAGATTATACCATGCATCTTATCTGATAATAATGGAATGAATCTGTAAATCAAGGATAAAAGAAGGAAGAGAAAATCCTACATCACTTGGAAATGAACAATATGCTATTGAATGAACAATGGGTTACAGAAGACATTAAGGAGGAAAGTAAAAAATTCTTAGAGATAAATGAAAACACAGACACAGCATATTGGAATCTATGGGACACAATGAAAGCAGTTCTAAGAGGAATATACATTGTTTTGAGTTTATTCCTCAAAAAAAGAAAAAAAAAACAACAACAAATAAATGATCTCACAATTCATCTCAAAGCCTTAGAAAACCAAGAGCAAAACAACAGCAAATGCAGTAGAAGGCAAGAAATAATTAATTTCAGAGCTGAAATCAGTGAAATCGAAATAAAAGAAACAATTGAAAAAATTGACAAAACTAAAACTTGGTTATTTGAAAAAATAAATAAGATTGACGGAACCTTAGCCACACTAACAAAGAGAAGAATAGAGAGAATTCAAATTACTAGCATATGGGATGAAAAAGGCAATATCACAACAGAAACTTTTCAGAAATACAAAGGATAACTAGAAATTATTTTGAAACCTTATACTCCAATAACATAGAAGATAGTGAAGGCATTGATAAATTTCTTAAGTCATATTATCTGCCCAGATTGAGTCAGGAGGATATAGACAACTTAAACAGACCAATATCAGTTGAGGAAATAGAAGAAGCCATCAAAAACTACCAACCAAGAAAAGCCCAAGACCTGATGGGTATATAGCAGAGTTTTATAAAATCTTTAAAGAAGAACTAATACCAATACTTTCCAAGCTATTTCAGGAAATAGAAAAAGAGCGAGTACTTCCAAATTCGTTCTATGAGGCCAACATCACCCTGATTCCTAAACCAGACAAAGACACTTCAAAGAAACAAAACTATAGACCAATATCTCTAATAACATAGATGCAAAAATCCTCAATAAAATTCTGGCAAATCAAATACAAAATCATATTAAAAAGATCGTGCACCATGATCAAGTAGGATTCATCCATGGGATGGAAGGCTGGTCCAATATACGGAAATCAATAAATGTAATTCACCACATCAATAGACTTAAAGATAAGAACCATATAATCATCTCGATAGACACAGAAAAAGCATTTGACAAAGTACAGCATCCCTTTATGTTCAAAACACTAGAAAAACTAGGGATAACAGGAACTTACCTCAACATTGTAAAAGCTATTTATGCTAAGCCTCAGAATAGCATCATTCTAAATGGAGAAAAACTGAAGGCATTCCCTCTGAAATCTGGAACAAGACATGGACGCCCTCTCTCACCACTTCTATTAAACATAGTTCTTGAAATACTGGGCAGAGCAATTAGATGAAAGAAATTAAAGGCATAAAGATAGGAAAAGAAGAACTTAAATTAGCACTATTTGTGGATGACATGATCCTATACCTACAGACCCAAATGTTCTACCAAGAAACTTCTAGAACTAGTAAATGAATTCAGCAAAGTGGCAGGATATAAAATTAACACACATAAATCAAAGGCATTCCTGTATATCAGTGACAAATCCTCTGAAATGGAAATGAGGACAATCACCCCATTCAAAATATCCTCAAAAAAAAAAAAATACTTGGGAATCAACCTAACAAAAGAGGTGAAAGACCTATACAATGAAAACTACAGAACCCTAAAAAGAGAAATAGAAGAAGACCTTAGAGGATGGAAAGATATACCTTGTTCATGGATAGGCAGAATTAATATTATTAAAATGGCCATAATACCCAAAGTACTCTATAGGTTTAATGCAATGCCAATCAAAACCCAATGGCATTCCTTGCAGAAATAGAAAAAGCAATCCTGAAATTCATCTGGAAAAATAAAAGACCCAGAATAGCTAAAGCAATTCTAAGCAGGAAGAGTGAAAAAAGTAGTATAGCAATACCAGATTTTAAACTATACTACAGAGCAATAGAACAAAAACAGCATGGTACTGGTACCAAAACAGGTGAGTAGACCAATGGTACAGAATAGAGGACACAGAGATCAATCCACAAAATTACAACTACCTTATATTAGACAAAGGTGCTAAAAGCATGCAATGGAGAAAAGATAGTATCTTCAATAAATAGTGGTGGAAGAACTGGAAATCCATATGAAACAAAATGAAATTGAATCCCTTTCTTTTACCATACACAAAAGTTAACTCAAAATGGATAAAAGAGCTAGGAATCAAAACAGAGACTCTGTGTCTAATAGAAGAAAAAGTTGGCTCTAATTTCCATATCGGGGGGTGGGCTCCATATACCTTAATAGGACACCTATAGCATAAGAGTTAAAATCAAGAATCAACAAATGGGACATATTCAATCTAAAAAGTTTTTCTCAGCAAGAAAAATAATAATTGAGATAAATAGGGAGCCTACATCCTGGGAACAAATTTTTACCCCTCACACTTCAGATAGAGCTCTAATCTCCATAGTATACAAAGAACTCAAAAAATTAAACAACAAAAACCAAATAACCCAATCAACAAATGGACCAAGGATCTGAACAGGCACTTCTCAGAGGAGAATATATACAATCAATCAACAATTACATGAAAAAATGCTCACCATCTCTAGCAATCAGAGAAATGCACATTAAAACCACTCTAATATACCATCTCACTTCAGTAAGCATGGCAGCCATTATGAAGTCAAACAATAACAAGTGCTGGTGAGGATGTGGAGAAAAAGGTACACATGTACACTGCTGGTGGGACTGCAAATTGGTGCAGCCAATTTGGAAAGCAGTATAGAGATTCCTTGGAAAGCTGGGAATGGAAGCACGGAAAGCTGGGAATGGAAGCACCATTTGACGCAGCTATTCCCCTTCTCGGACTATACCCAAAAAGACCTAAAAAGAGCACACTACAGGGACACAGCTACATCTATTTTCATAGCAGCACAACTCACAATAGCTATACTGTGGACCCAAACTAGATGCCCTTCAATAGATGAATGGATTAAAAAATGTGGCATTTTTACACAATGGAATATTACTCAGCACTAAAAAATAACAAAATCATGGCATTTTCAGGGAAATGGATAGCATTAGAGCAGATTATGCTAAGTGAAGTTAGCCAATCCCTAAAAACCAAATGCCGAATGTCTTCTTTGATATAAGGGGGGTGACTCAAAACAGAGTAGAGAGGGAGAGCATGAGAAGAAGATTACCACTGAACAGGGAAAAGAGGTGGGAAGAAAGAGGGAGGAAATCGGAGGAAGAAGGGGAATTGCACAGAAGATGGAAGGAGACCCTCTTCATTATACAAAATTACATATATGATGGTGTGAGGGGGAAGAAATAAAAGACAGAGAGAAATGTGTCACAGTAGATTGGGTAGAGAGAGGTGATGGGAGGGGAAGGGAGGGGAGGGGAGGGGGAATAGGAAGGGCAGCAGAATACAACAGACACTAAAATTACTGTATGTATATACGTGGCTGTACAACCAATGTGATCCTGCAATCTGTACACGTGGAAAACTGAGAATTTATACCCCATTTGAATCGAATGTATGATATGTCAAGATCATTGTATTGTCTTGAGCAACTAATAAAAAATACTATTAAAAAATATAAATAAATAAATACATGTCAGAGGAATGCATTACAATTCTTATTACACATATACAGCACAATTTTTCTTTGTATATAAATTATGTTCATGTCTGTACACATGTACTTTTTTGCAATACAATTCTTATTACACATATATGACACAATATTTCATATCTCTGTATATAAAGTATATTGACACCAATTCAAGTATTCATATATGTACTTGGATAATGATGTCCATCACATTTCACCATCCTTACTAATCCCCTGCCCCCTCCCTTTTCCTCCAACACTCTTCCCTATCCACATTTTATCTAATCCTCCCATGCTCCCCCTCCCTACCCACTATGAGTCAGCCTCCTTATATCATAGAAAACATTCATTACTGGTTTTCTTGGAATTGGCTAACTTCACTTAACATTATCTTCTACAACACCAACCATTTACCTGAAAATGCCATGGTTTTATCCTCTTTTGTTGCTAAGTAAAATTTCATTGTGTATATATGCCACATATTTTTATCCATTCATCCACTGATGAATTTGTGGCTATTAATATTGATGTAGCTGTGTCCCTGTATTATGGTGTTTTTAAGTCCTTTGGATATTTTCTGAGGAAAGGGATAGCTAGGTCAAATTATAGTTCCATTCCCAGATTTCCAAGGAATCTCCATACTGCTTTCCATATTGGCTGCACAAATTTGCAGTCCCACTAGAAATGTATGAGTGTACCTTTTTTCCCACATCCTTGCCAACAGTTATTGTTGTTTGTTTTCATAAGAGCTCACATTCTGACTGGAGTGAGATGATATCTTAGAGTAGTTTTGATTTGCATTTCTCTGATTGCTAGAGATGATGAGCATTTTTTCATGTGTTTGTTGATTGATTTTATATCCTCTTCTGAGAAGTGTCTGTTCAGGTCCTTGGCCATTTGTTGATTGGGTTATTTGTTTTAGGTGTTTAGCTTTTTGAGTTCTTTATGTACCCTAGAGATTAGTGCTCTACCTGATGTTTGAGGGGTAAAAATTTGCTCCCAGGATGTTGGCTCTATGTTCACCTCACAGATTGTTTCTTTTGCTGAGAAGAAACTTTTTAGTTTGATTCTATTTCATTTATTGATTCTTGGTTTTAATTTGTGCAATATAGGAGTATCATTAAGGAAGGTGGGGCCTAATCCCACATGATAAAGATTAGGGCCTACATTCTTTTCTATTAGAGTCAGACTCTTTGATTTAATTCCAAGGTCATTGATACATTTTGAGTTAAGTTTTGTGCATGGTGAGAGATAGGGGGGCTAATTTTATTTTGATTCATATGGATTTTCTTTAGACCCAGCAACATGAAACAATCTGTATTGTGGATAGAAAATAAGCACATGATGATGGAACTGCAAATCTTTGCAACAACTCTGAAAGCAGTCTGAAAGTTCCTCACAAAACTTGGAATGGAACCCCCATTTGACCCAGATATCTCTTTCTCAGTTTATACCACAAATACTTAAAATCAGCATACTACAGTGATGCAGCCACATCAATGTTTATAGCAGCTCAATTCACAATAGCTAAACTATGAGCCCAACCTAGCTTCCCTTCAACAGATGAAGGGACAAAGAAAGTGAGGTATATATATACACAATGGAATATAGCTTAGCCTTAAAGAAGAATGAAATTATGGCATCTGCAGGTAAATGGATGAAACTTGAGACTATCATGCTAAGTGAAATAAGCCAGTTACAAAAAGCCAAATGCCAAATGTTCTCTATTATATGGGGTTGCTAACACATAGGAAGGGATAATAGGTGGGGTAAGTATAAATGTTCATTGTATTAGAAATAGGGGAATGAAGGGAAAGGAGTTAATAAGAATGAGAATGTGTTGAACATAACTTCCCTGTGTTCATAAATTAATAAATGACTATCATAGCTTCACAACATGTTCAACCACAAGAATGGGATCAAAATGCAATGGGTTGTACCACATGTATGAATAATATGTCAAAATATGCTTTACTGTAATGTATATCTAAAAACAACTAATAAAAACTATTATAAGCACATGAAATAACACTAAATCCTGTCTGTCTGTGCATATTAAAGTAGCAATGAAATGTGCTACACATCTATGGGATGGTTTAAGTATTCCACAAGGGCATTGAAGTGAAAATAAATGTATTATACCAAAACTTATATTCACTGTGAAAACCGGATGCCTTAATGTAATGTGTAAAACAAAAGGAATAATAACATATACTCAGCTAGCATGAGCTCACCCATTCTCTAAGGCCAGTCTGTGGATTACTGCATAGACACACAAAATTTACGGAGTTTAAAAAAGCAAATAGAAAGAAAAATAAAATCAGCTCTTACATGTCAATTTGCAGAGACAACAGGAATGTTTACATATTTAACTCAATAATACTATTTTAAAGATAATGCAGTTACAGAATTCTTCATGGGTTTCAACTTCTGTGCCATACCTTCTTTTTTTAACCAACTTTTTTTAAGAGAGAGAGAGAGAGAGAGAGAGAGAGAGAGAGATTATATATATATATATATATATATATATATATATATATATATATATATATATATATAGTTTTTGGTGGACACAACATCTTTATTGTATTTTTATGTGGTGCTGAGAATTTTACCCAGCACCCCATACATGCCAGGTGAGTGCGTTATCACTTGAGCCACATCCCCAGCCCGTGTGCCATACCTTCTTTACTGGTGATAATTGAGACCTTTATTATTTTCAGTATTAATATAAATTGTTGAGACTTTTTGTTTTGCATTTTGAAGTTCCTCTGAGCATTATGTAATGGGAGAGAATTATGGCATGCCACTAATGTAAACCAGAATCTGATGTGTTATTTTATAAACAGTGAGGTTCTTGACCACCACAGTAAAATGACATAAACTTGGAACCTCTACAAATGAGGGACATGTCCCAACCTTACATGGTTGTGGACATGTCCCACTACCTCATATGGTCGTTTTATTGTTATAGTACTAATTTCATATCCAGGACAGTAATAATTGTTCTTGTCCTCAGACTCTAAGCCAGATATTTACAAATACACTACATTGGTTGAGACATCTTGTATCCAGAAATTCAACTGAGGAACCCAGGCCCCAGCTGTTTGTCTGAGTCTGACTCAGATACAAGTTTGTCTGAGTAGTGCTCAGATACACGTCCTGACAGTATCACTACATGTATTTTTCTACCAACAGAAGATCTCTGTACAGAGTGCTGGTGAGTCTGCCTGTTGATCCTAGAGATTCAGAGCAAGGGAGTGGCTGTGTCAGCACAGGCAAAGAGAGGGAACCTGCAAGCATAGACCCATCACAGTGAAGGGCAGAGGCAGTGGGTAAGTGATTTGAGTATTTGAGGCAGAGGGTAAAGACTCAGGCTAGGGGCCTGCCCTAGGTCTCTGAGGCCTTTACCTACCTGAGCATTGAGAGAAGACTGGAAGGAGGAGAAGAGTCCAGGCCATGGTAGACACAGCTCCTTCTTAGGCCTCACTCTAAAGTCTCCACTGCCCTCGACCTCATTTACCAGCTCAATTGGTCTCCCAGAGTTGGGGCTGCTCATGCAAATGCCCCTATTTCCTGTATCTTCCCCATGTGTACTCACAGTGTTTGGATCCCTGACCCAGGGAGGGTGGCATGATGAACTAGCTCACTTAGTAATTGAAGCTTAGGGGAAAAAAAATGCTGGGACCCCACCAATGTCCATGTGCATGGACTCTCTACATCTGTTTATTTTCCTATAATAACTTCTGCATTGACTGAAGCATGTTGAATCTGGAACATGCACATCATTATGTCTTGTATTAGAGCATCAGCTCTGGGGAAATTATAGGACAAAATTGGGACAAAGAGTACTGGCAGGGGGATTCGTGGGTTTGTGTGGTACGATGAAAGCAGAAGAAATAGAAAAGGGGTGAAATGTCAAGTGCCTGTTACTGTGACTCCTGGGCCTAAAGTAGCTCATGTAGCAGAGCAGCAGGTAGTCCATAGAACAAGATGTTAGAAAGACAACACCTGTTTTCAGATTCACAAAGGAGAGGCCAGGTGGAAGAGAAGGATGAAGGGGATTTTTTGTACATTTGTCACCTTGTGACCATGGTATCAAAAGGTGGAAATTATCTAGTGATTCAGGAATTATTTCCCTCCCATAGGAATAATGCTAATGTTAAATTAACATCTAATAGGGGAATTAGATGAGTCTCTCATTTCTTTTTCCATTCATTTTACTTTAAGAATAAATAAGGTGTTTCACATGCATCAGACACTAGAGATACCTAGAGAATTCAAGTAGTGGTCCCAGGTTATGGGAACAGCAGAAGTCAGGCACATGTGGAGAGAAAATGGCCCAAAATGACACTCTGGGCCTGAGGAACATTCTCCTCATGCAAGTTAGGGAAGAGGGGTATCAAGGTGGTTGCAGGGCCTACCGATAGCAAGGGCTCAAAAGCCCTGAAAGAACTCAACCTTGACTTCATGTTGGGTTCAGATAGGGGAGTCCAGAGAAGGGAATAGGCACAGCCCCTGTCCTGAGGCTGAACTGTGATCTGAAGGTGTCTGTTCTCCTCCAGCTCCTTTCTATTTTGTCTCCTCCTAAATCATTATCTTATCTAACATTTGCATCTGCTTTTCACCTTCATTGAACTAAAAAAAAAAACAAAAAAACCTCAGGTTAGAGAGAAAAGTAATTTAAGGGAAAATGAGGGAAACGTGTTCTTGTTTGGTTGATTGATATAAATTTGTAGAAATTCACCATAAGATTTTTTATAAAATTAATAATCCAAATATAACATACATATATGTATGAGTACATTTAAATGTACTTAGTATATTTACTTATCAGATCTGCCATTACAAACACATATGTATGAGAACACACACAGAATGAGAAACAGAAAATAAAAGAGTAATTATTCTAATAGATAATAGGTACTACTATATTTTTTCTAGATAACACCTTCTATATGAGTTAATTTAGAATAAGTAAATACAACTCAAAGACCATTATTATATAGACCACATCTCAAGTTGGCCCTGAATTAGAATATATTATTTTATGATTTCCTATTATCACTTCATGTTTACCCAGCAACTGAAGGCATTGAAGGAATCATGTGCTCTACTCTTCCATTGATGCAGCCACAGATCCTGATGACAAACCAGCATCCACTGAGAACACATACCTCCTTCTGGCCTGTTTCTCCAAGAATGCATTGTGCACACCAGCTAACTTTAGGGCTACATGGAGATGCCACAGACTCCAGCTGATGTAATCTCTACAAGGAGGGAAAACGTTCAGGTTTTCCAGGAAGTTATATATTTTGAAGACTGATTGAGAGTTCCACCTAGCATTTGCAGACTAGCAAATGTACTGGAGAAACTGATTTGTGAGTCTGCATTGTGGTGGGATTAATTTTTATTTGTACTCATGAGGACTTTTTAGCAGTTGTATTATCTATTTAAACCACAAAAAGTTAAACGTAGATTTTCAAAGGTTAATAAGAGCAACATAAGATAGCAATAATAAACACATATCAGGAACTTAAACTATATAGTGTTTTCTTTTTTCTCATTGTGTATTACCTTAACATAATAGTTTATAATATCATTTTCTATGGGTAAAGCAAAAAACTAACCCATACTGAATTTTCACACATATCTCCTTTACCTGCTTGGTCAGCATTGAGTGCAATAGGGCCTGTTCATATCCAGGTATAATCTTCAGTCATACACCTTTGTGTCCTTGATCAGAAGAGTCAGCCCAACAGATATAGAAGAGTGTTTGGAAGTCAGACTTCTATGGGAATTTCTAGAAATGCATATACTAGATATTCATATGACCCACTAAAATATACAGATATTTCTATGACCCACTGAAAATATGCTTACAAAAAACTTTTGCAGATATACATTCCATCTTGTGGTTGATGTTTGAAATTAGATCATTGTTCCTTGCAATGACTTGATATTTTATATGGGAATAATTTAGAAATGGATAGTGATTCTGACTGCATATTAATCTTAATCACCACAACTAAATTAATAACATAATTAGAAAAACAAAATTGTATTAAGTTTTAATCATAAAAACTGTAAAAGCAATTTTTCTGTTATAATTTAAAAGCAAAGTAAGCAATCATTTGATCTCCATAATCATGTCAATGTATGAGAAAAGACTAACCATCATTTGTTAGTATTTAAAGTGAGAAGATTGTTTAAGGTAGGGGAGGATTTTCTGAATCTTCCTGATGGTTACCTATTTGGAAATGAGCTCCTCTGCTCCTCCTTCCAGCCAAAGAGGGAGAATACAAACTTAGTGTAAGAGGAGGCACACTGAGAAATGAGACAGGTTGAGGCACATGGCATGATCCACTAGTAGGACAAGAAGTCATGCGGCAGCAGCATCTTCCCATGAAAAGTGTTGACCATTTTCACCCTCTCCATCTCTCTTCACCCTGTAAAGTATGAGACATTCTCAGCACATGAAGAGGTTTTGGTTGTACTTCCCCATTGGTTTAGATCACTGTGTGAATACCACTACCCATATAGAGTGAGCAGTAATAATCAGCCTCATCATCAGTCAGAGCCCCTGTGATGGTGAGGGCAGCTTTGTTTCCAAGAATGGAACCAGAGAATCAATCAGGGACTCCAGAGGGGCGGTTGTTTGTGCTGTAGATAAGTGGGCGAGGAGCAAGTCCTGGATTCTGCTGGTACCAGCCTGGGTAGTAACCTGTAGAGACTGACCCAGAGCTAAGCCCACAGGTGAGTGTCACCGTTCCACCTGGAGACACAGAGAGTGAGGGCTCCTGGATCACAGTCGTCTGACAATCCACCACTAAAAACAATAAGACAGACAGTTATTGTTATTAAGAGAGGTCCTCCTAAAACAGTGCTTTTATGTAGGCACCCCCAGGATGCAGTTACCCTCCCCTGACCTGAACCATAAGAGAGGAACACCAGTGGAACCATCATCCAGGCCATGGTGGGGATCTTCACAAGCACTTAGTGTCCTCAAACTCCTCACTTTGAGTTTGGCATTTTAAGGCCTCTTCAGACTCAGATTTTCATGCAAATCAAACTTCCTTTCTCGTCCTACCCCAGTGTTCAGCCTGATGTCCCCTAGAGGAGATCATGACATAAGCAGGTGCTGGGGACTCACAATGACCAGTGACTATAGGGAACTGAGACACGTGAGTCTTAGTTGATACCTTTGAGGAGATCAGCTTCCTCACCCTTCTTCAACCCAGGCACAAATTTCATCTTTTGAAAGTCAGAGATGGAATTAAAACAAGGGTGAATTCTCCATGTCTACCTAGTTCATCTATTTTATTATACACCAAGGCCTTCCTGATGAACATTTCTTTCCTCTCCAATAAATTACTGTTGTTCCCCCTTAAGTTAAATGTCAGGCCCTTTTTCTTCAGCATAGATCCCATTTTGACACTCCACAGCCAGGATTGTGGGGAGCTCCATAGCCAGGTCCAGAGACAGAAGTCTCCCACTGACTGAGTGTGGAAACTGTCTCAAGCAGCCTCAGTAGAGCCCCAGGTTGAGATTGCAGACACCCACAGAAGCAGCACAAGGTTTAAGAACCGTCTGCCTCCACTCTTAGAAGTCATCAGTTATATGTATTTAGCACACGTGTAACTACAGAATTTGAGATAAAGTATGATATCCTTCCCAGCATCAAAAATAAGAAAAAAATAAAACTATGTTCAAATACTTGAAAACAAAATTAAGAATATTTATGATCAAATTAATGTGAACAACTCTGCAATTTTAAGACACTTTCACTTTTGAAGATGATTAGAAATAATAAATGAGGATACTTGGGGAGTTAAGAACGAAACTCCTTCAATTCCCTTTTGAAGTATGATTTTTTTTTAAATGGTGGTCATAACGACAAACTAAAAAAGAATTTCTAAATTGTTCATAATTATTTTATTATATTTTCATTCTTATTATTTTTTCTTCCAAATCATTCATGGTTTTGTGTGTGTGTGTGTGTGTGTTTTAAGATATCTACTTATATTAGAAATAATGCTTCACATTAAAGTTGGTTATGGCCAGTAGTCAAAAGGATCTGATAGAGTGTCTATACACAGATTTTATTATATGTGGTTATAATGCAAAGATAAAGAGGACAAACTGAAAGTTTAGTGACAAAGAAATAGAAATGCTGCTTTTAATACATAAAAGCCTTAATAATATCAGTTTTTATGTTTTACATTAAAACTGACTGAAAGAAAATAACAAATTATTCAGATGCAAATATAAAACCAGGAAAAATAATGGGTTAATGTATTTATCACATATTTAAATACAGATGAATTAGGAAATCATAGTGACCAGCAAATAATCCTAACTTCTACAGTGAGCCCAGTCTGCCTCTGAAATTGTCTCAGACATTCTCATGGAAACATTAATAAATATTTTTCTCCTGTGATGTCCACTTGGCAATAAGAAGCCAGAGGTAAAATGAGGACTAGGAAACCTGGGAACTAAGAAGATTCAGGGGTACCAGGAGCTCATGTCAGCAAAGGAAAAGCAGCTCCCTTGTGTGTACAGGTGATACTGTTTGATTCAGGTAAGTGTTTAATTTGGGCTGTGCATTTTATCCCTGAAGGACCACACTGATATATGCTGCAACCTATGGGAATCCACAGTGTATTGATTAGTCCTATTGAAGTCCAATTGAGGTAGGTCTTGTGACTTCATCTTTCTAACTTACACTGGCTCAAGTCCTGCTACTGAGACCTTAGAGGCTATCTCCCTGATTATGACATCTGACGTTTTCTCATAACTCTTATATCTGCTGAACCTTCAAAGTCCATGTTCAGCATCCTTCATAAATGTCACATACACACACAAAAATAATAATAATAATAATAATAATAATAATAATATCCTATTTTTAGCCCAAATCCTTTCTGTTGGTCAAGATAAGTTTTTCTCAGTCTAATATGAATTCCACTTCCTAACATACTGCTAAACTGTGGGTGCATTTTGAGTATCTGCCAAAAGTCTACACATATAGGCTTCCTCTCTGATGATAGTACATTTTGAGAGGGAGTAGGGCCTTGTGGGAAAGCCTTAGTTTATTGGAGGTATGTCCACAAATATGGTGGTTATATAACACCCTGTTTCTTCCCTCCCCCTCTAAATTTCCTGGCTTAATATGTGAGCATTTACCTTCGCTCACCCTTCCTCATCTTATCATATGGTTTCCAGTGTCTAAAACACATTTGACTAACCATTCCAGGCTTTAAAATTCCAATTCCACGAACCAAAATAAACCTCTCTTTACTTTATATGAACCATGTGTTGTCTATGTTGTTTTGCTAAAACCAAGTCAGGTAATACTCATAATGAGGTTTTTTTTTTTTTTTTTTTTTTTTTTTTTTTTTTTTTTTTTGCATTTTTGTCCATAAATTAAATGGACTCTAATTTCCTACTTTTGGTATTGAGATCTACTCTTGCCTGATTTCTTCTTATTTTCTCTCCAGACAGTCTTCTTGTTTGCTTCTTTATCTAAATTTTATCCAGCTCTGTGACCATTTTTCCATTCTGCCTGGACAGCAGGCCTAAACGATCATTCAAACAGGGTGAAAAGATGATATAGGAAGCAAGGGTGTGGGTCAAATCCTAATGCTCATGTGGCTCCTGGGGACCCAGGTGCAAGAAAGTCACACTTTGTTCAGGACACTTTCTGCACAGGGATGTAAATAAAGCCTTTTTGGTTTGGGGCAGAGCCCCGTCCTGTCATGAGTAGTGCAACATCTCCCCCTGCTGGCCTCTGGTCCTGGGTCTTCAACCCATCTCATAACCTGGCAAGAACAAATGATCCTTTCTGATTTAATTTACCTGAAAGTAAAACAACCCTGGTTTTTGTGCTGAGGACTGTTTTTTGTTTGTTTGTTCGTTCGTTTGTTTGTTTTCATTTTCTAATGGTCTCCAGCACTCCCAATTCACTGTTTATGGTACCACATATTTCAGAATTACCTGGTATATATTTGGCTATGCTTCAGCCAGGTACCTTTGGTCTTTCCCAGTCTATGAAATGTTTGAAAAATGTTTAAAGGCTAAAGTTCAGGAGAGGTCAAAAGTCATAGTAATTCTGTTTGTGCTGCTCTTACAAGTTTTCATAATGTCAGGTTGCTGCTTTTCTGAGGGTCTCCTTTTGTGTTCTCACTAACCTCACACTACAGGCCTTTTCTTCAGATGTCTGTTTTCCCTATGAGAATGTAACATTATCAGGGAATGAGTGTTTTCTGCTTTGACTTGCTTCTCTGTGCTCTAATTTGCCTTTGAATATAAAAACCATTTTTATTTGGACTCTAATATGTGTGTTATATCATTCTAGTTTATATTTTTTCCATACGAGTATTGATATGAAATAGCATTGCTATGAGTATAAATAACTGTTGTTTAGTGCTTCTACAACTCCGCAATTTAGCAATCATTTTGAATTTTCATATCACAGAAAGTGTTCCTAATCAGGTTCATTTGTTAAGAGCTCCATGGATTTAAAGGTGGGTAGGTTTATAAAGTCTAGGCCTAAAAAATCCTGATACTTATCCAACATCATTTCACCTGAAGATTATTGAGAGAAAAGCATAACATTTGAGGCCTGACAGGGAAAAATGAGCATGGTAGGAGTTGGAGAGCTATATCTTACTGGATAAGGTTCATTCTTCATAAGGGAATCCAAAGCCACACTAGAGTGTAATCTGAAGAGAAAATGAGGCACAGCTTTCCTAAGTTTTCAGATCTCAGGGAAGATGAGCCCAGCCTGGGAAAGGAACAATAGACATGAAGTGGGGTGCAAATTTTTTTTTAAAGAGAGAGTGAGAGAGGAGAGAGAGAGAGAGAGAGAGAGAGAGAGAGAGAGAGAGAGAGAGAGAGAGAGAGAGAGAGAGAGAATTTTTTTTAATATTTATTATTTTTTAGTTCTTGGCGGACACAACATCTTTGTTGGTATGTGGTGCTGAGGATCGAACCCGGGCCGCACGCATGCGAAGCGAGCGCAATACCGCTTGAGCCACATCCCCAGCCCCGTGGGGTGCAAAATTTAAACACAGTATGTGTTATTCATAGGCAGTGACAGAGCATTCATGAGGCACACAGGAGAATTGATATTATGTTAATTCACCCTAGGTTGAAAATCTTTTTGCATTGATAATGTAGCCAAATGTGAGTAAGAAAAGAGTATGTTTGGGGCAGGGGAGGACAGTGATAATCAGCCGTTTTTTTTTTTTTTCATTCTGGTTTTCAATTTGAAACCCAGAGGTAATCAAGGAGGCGCTACTGACAGAAATTTGGCCCAAGTTTAGGATTAAAATCATTGATGACTAATCACTTTTATCTTTATATACAATCTAGGACTTCTCAAAGGAATTCCTGGGTACCAGTTGCCACAGTATGCTCCAAAGCTTCCTTTGCTCTCTGTGTAAAACAAAATGACCTCAGATTGTGAGGTAGAGTATATATATATATATATATATATATATATATATATATATATATATACATATGTACACATATATATACACATGTGTGGGAATTTCTGCTCCTTGAAGGTCCACAGTTCACTCCTAAAATCCGAAATGATGACAATACCAATGGGTATCAGAGGAGAGAAGGATAGATGTCAGTTTCAATGATCTCAGAAAAACCTACCTATGAAAGTCTACATCATCCTGAATGGTGTCACATGGAGAAGAGTGTCATTCTTGGAATTATTTCATTCAACTTCCCAGGAGGACTTTCAGAGTTTTCTAATCGATGGTGGAGCCTCACCTTCAGTCACTCAGGTGACTCTAGAAAGTTTGCTGGTTTCAGTTCTAAATTCCTTACACTTCCCTACCCCAATGTCTAGCATTTAATCCTTGAAGTCAAAACTGAAGGTGCAGACACTGACCAAGGGAGGCAGGCTGGCCCTCGACCTGAAATTTCTCTGATGCCTCGATCTTCCCAAACCATTTCACACCTTAGTGTCTCAATCCCTGAGAGCCTGTTACACTGCAGAGCACAAACAACTGGAGACAAACGAGGTGGTATCTTCTCTGACCCCTTAAAGAGCAGTGCCCATGCTGTAGAGAGATGTCCTCCTGATGGAAGGGTCTCGGGCTCATGGCCAACAAGAAAGCTGATTTACTTTTATGCACAGGAGAACAAATCTAACTCAACAGGCTCTGGTTATAAATGCAGATCACCTTATGGATCATAAGAAAAAGTTTGAATGTTATCATTTTTTTGTTGTTATTTGGTTTTGGTTTGATTTCAGTGATTGTTTATTTTTAGTTTTCCTGAGATTTCAGAAAGTGGTTAGAAAATGTAGAGGACACCACTCTGACATATAACTTACTTAAATATATATTTACTAAATAGGCATATTAAAATAAAATTGGTAAAGAGGTATAGTCTAAAAACTTGAACAGGCTAATTTTTGTACCACTTCTCTATCTGCCTATGTTCCTATGAGGAACAATAATGTGGCCAATGACACAGTAATAGTCAGCCTCATCCTCAGGCTGCTGCCCAGGAATGAGCATAGTGATGAATTGGTTGAGACATCTTTGGATCCATAGATGAGGCCAGGAACCTCAGAGCCATAGAGATTATACAAATTTGGGTAGTGTGTCAGGGAAACTCTAGAAAGGTTCCCCGTCTTGTGCTGGTACCACTGGATCCATTTTTCAGCAACATTGAAGCCATTGCTCAAGGTGCAGATGAGTCTGACAGATGTTTCTGGAGGTGCAGAAAGGGAGGATGGCTGAGTCAGCCCAGGCTGAGAAGAGAACCTGAGAATACAGATAATCATGTGTGCTGGAGTGGACCCATATTTAAAATACTGGTCATCTGAACTAGAAGAATTGACGTGGGATAGGAGCTGTCTTGAGTCTCTGAGACCTGTCCTTACCTGTGTAATGAGGAGTAAGGTAACATACAGGCCATGGTAGACTCATGCTTGATCCCAACAGAGGGACTCTGCTACCCCAGGCTTGTCTTATCCTCTCTGCTGCCCTTGAGGAAAAGAACTGGCTATTCCTATAAGTTAAACTCCTCTCTTCATGCTTTCTCAGATTACATCTGATCGCTAATTCATGAGCTTAGAGAGGATTTGAGGATACTGAGGGTGATGCCTCTTCTGAGTTTCACCATAGGAAATGTCATTGACAGAGTAGCTATTGGAAACCTTGCACAGGATCCTGCTGAAGAGTCATCAACAGGCCCTGAGAGTTTCTGGATGAAGATCTCCTTGAGGAGCACATGAGGCAACTCCGCCTCTATTAGACCCGAGGCTAGTGGGGCTCAGCAAGCTGTGAGAAACACAAAGAAATACCCTACACAGCTCTTTTTCACCACCTTGTCACAGGTCAATTTTTAGGATCTTAACAGATGAATGCTACAGAATTTTCCACCATTGTTGGATATATTCTTTGCCAGAAATGCCTGTGTAACAAGTTGAGCATAAACACAATTTTATGAATATTAGCCTGCTGTTTGTCATTTTAGAATTATCCACTATAGGAAAGAAATAACACAATTATGTGAATGTTATAAGCTCTACCACAATTCAAATTCTGAACAATTGAAATTCACTATTTGGAACACTAAGTGGTTTTCTCCAAGTTCTGCACCTTGAATTGAGTCTACAAATTGAGTGAGGGTGGCTGGGATTGTCGCACAGTGATAGAGTGCTTGCTTAGCATGTGGGAGGCCCTGGGTTGAAACTCTCATAATTATATATACACATGTATATACACACATATTATATATTTAAATTACATATGTCATAGTGCATATTATATTTCAGTGCTAGATATTCTCAAAAGATTTCTGAAGACATTAATTTGTCCATATAGTAACTAACAATGGAAAACAGGATGGAAAGATCATCAGAACTCTGTTCAAAGACAAACTCTTTATAACCTGTAAACACAAAAACCTGTTGGGTGAGAATGAAAGAATATATTAGGAACTGGACATTTCTTATTTGAATAACCAGGCAGGTGCTATCACTATTGAGTGTGGTGGAAAATATAACAATTAGATGTTAATAGATGTTTTTCTATCCATGAGAGAATTAAATACTTGTTAAGGAGTCAGATATTTAGGCTTCTCTGTTTAGAATCTGTTGACTGTGACCTTGTCTACTGACATGCTCTCACCTTGGTGTTAAAGATGGGGTCCAAGCAGTGTGGGGGCAGCCACTAATGAGGAATGTGGATGCTAAGAAGAGAGAAGAGGTGGGGATAGAACCCTGGTACTCCTGTTCAATCAAGAAGAAAGGGTAAGATAATCCTGAAAACACTTTATCAGCTAATGCTGGATAACCCTTTTGTGTGCATTTGCACTTAATCATTCATGCAGCATGTTTATTAACTAACTAGTATCTTCAGGTCTGGACTTCAAGTGATAAGACTAAGAAAGACTAGCACTTCTTTGGCTCAAGCAAAGGACACAGAATGGATGAAAGCGGAGTTCAGATAATTAAATATGTATTTTGTGGAACATTTCCTCACAAACAATTGAAAGATATCCTCGATTTTGGACTTACTTAAGAAGAGAAACTAACCAGACCCTTTTCTTAACCTGTCTCCAAGGACAGTCCTCATTGAGCTGACAGAGTGGTGACCAGTTTTATGATTCCCATAAACTGTGATCATATTTCCATCTAGGCTAAGTCATGTGCAAGCTTCAATCTCTCTTCCCTATCTGGGTCTGAATGTGCTGAGCATCATTGTAATGTTTCACAATTTGAACTTGTTACACCCTCAGGCTGCACACCTGAAAAATCAGGCTGCTTTGCCCATAGCAAGGGAGCCTGAGAACAAGGAACCGTCTGGTTTTTATGTTTCAAATCAGAGTTCTGGGCATTTAGCTCGACTTCTGCTGCAACCGGTATGCACACATCTGATGCAGAGTCCTATATCCACGCAATATCTAGATACCTTTTAAGTTGCTCACCAAAGCAATTTTAATAACAATTGATGATCAGAAACATTGTCAAAGTCCCAAGTTGAATAAAAGGATGGATGGCTCTTCTGTGATATAGTTATTGTTTTCTTTTCTTTTTGAGAAAGGTTTTCACGTAGTTGTTGACGCTTTCCTCCAAATTTTTATCCCATTTCCTAGGCTCCTGCATATCTGGGATTTCTGGCATGCACCATCACTGCCAGTAAACAAATGCTTTTCTGATGAGATATCAAACTTAAGCCATGGAAGTAAAAGAGCTGAATGCTAGCCAGTACATCAGCCAGAGCAGCTCTTTGTGTATTCATGCATATAGACCTATTGGGGAATTTAAACAAGGACCCTATGGACATTCTCATGGCAAGGAGTCAAGCTTTTTCTAGCTAGCTTTCTTCCCCAATGTTCACATTATTATCGGGCAGTGGAGGGGATTGGGAAGCAATCACTTGATCTTTCCTCCAGCTGTTTGTTGTACAAAACAAGCTCTACATACAGCCTATTCTGGTCTCAATCTGACCACCTCATGGTGAGCGCTCTCTCTCTCTCTCTCTCCTGAATCTCTTTCTTTTCTCTATTTTTTTGGACTGTTCAAACATCTGATTATTTTGCCCCAAATTTGCAAGGGACAATCTGGGCTCCCATATATGTCCCTTGAATTGACTTCAGGAGGTTTTAAAGTGAGAGAATGAACAACAACATAGCAAACAGGTGGCACTCAGACATCCTGAATTTTTAAGACATTCTGTCTCTTAGTTGGAACTACCCAAATAAATATTTTGTCCTGAGAGAATCCAAGGGGAAGTGTCTCAGGTCCAGATCTTGCCATCTTTGCCATCCTCCTTAGATGTCCTAGCACATCTCCTTGGAAGATGAGGTGTCTGACACAGTGGTTATAATCACTGAGAATCTTAGTTGAGATGAGAATAAAGGGGAAATGTGAAAGTCTCTCCTTTTTAAATTAACTCACTGAGCTTCAGACCAGATTTGGAGGCTTCACAGGCAGGACACATACTTAAATGGTTTTTTCCAATCTTTTCTAATGGATCTGTCACAATTCTGGACACAGCTGGAAATCCACACCTTTACCACTTGTCCCTGTCATGAGCCTCCCTGATGTGTCAGCTGTTGTTATCAGCATAAGGAGATACCACAGTTTTCTTAGGAGTATTCCTGTCATTGGATGGGCTCCAGGAAATGTGCTGTAGGTACAGAGCTCCTTGAAGAAGTCATGGCAATGTAACAGTTGCCCTAAAATCTCTGACCTGAGTGCACACAGCAGGAATCTTACTCTTCCAATGGTCTTCTTCTTCCAAGTAACTCCATGGGACTCATGCATGTCAGCCCTCCTACCTTTTACTCTCAGTCCAACCACAAGCAAGCCCTCGATTAGGACAGTTGTTCTACAAAGTGAGAAAGAGAACGGCCTGGGTAGGCATGCTACGGGTTCATTGAGAAGATGCTGAGTTGAGTGAACGGTGAGCAGAAAGTTTTTCATCAATTTTTGAGGAAAGGTCTTAATCTAAGAGGTCAAAAATACAATTAACACAATCAAGGCTGGATTATATTACTTCTGCATACTGATGAAGTTATGAAATAAAATTTTAATACACATGTGAACTGAGAAATATCAACACTGGACCATCAATATCTATATATCCAGGGATCATAAAGGTCAGTAGAATCAAGGGAAATTCAACACATTATGGAAGGGTCTCAAAAGGAATGTATGGAGTTGAAGAAATCATTTAAAAAAGAATATCTGGGCAGGGGTTGTGGCTCAGTGGTGGAGCAATTGCCTAGTACATGTGAGGCCCTGGGTTCGATCCTCAGCACCACATAAAACTAAATAAACATTATAAAGGTACTGAGTACACTAAAAAATAAATATTAAAAAAAAATTTTAAAAAGATGAATATCTATTCTGTATTTCTCAATATAAAATTTATATAACAGAAAAACTGACCAATTATCAAAGAAAGTAAGAAAGTCAACGATTGCCTGGAGGTTCTGTGAGCAGAGATGGAGGGAGAATTTCCAAAGAGCAAAGTAGGCTTGTATGTTTGTGGACAGATTCCTTGGCCTGACTGTCTGTATGTTCCCAAAGATGTGAAACTATCTCAAAACATGTCAAATTTTTCACTTATGTGTGTTTTATTGCCTACCAAATATTTCATGTTAGAAAATTTATATCAAATTAGGTTAAAATGTGAATCACAAACACACAATGAGGATTAAGGGGAAGAAGACACAATTCTAGAATTCCTATAAATAGGGAAGAAAGGATGGTGGAACCACAGTATTTCCAATCAGATGTCAAGTCAGAGATGACTGGGGTTGCACTGGGGTTGCACTGGGGTTGCACTCACCACCTGAACTTCAGGGCAAAGAGACCATGGCATTCTGTTTAGCTTCTCAAGCTAAAGAGAGGCAGGAACTTACTTTGATATGGAGACATTTTCCTAGGAACATGTTGCTTTGAATGACTATGAGGGCAGAGGAAACGAGGCTTCTCACTCAAAGAAGTGCCAGTACATTCAGCTGGGCCTATAGTAGTGGTAGAAGAAAATACAAGAGACCAGGCCGGATCAAAGCTGCTGGGTCTTGGCCATTCAGTCAGATGGTTTAAAGGATTCCTGCCTTATTTCCCCCATAAACCTAGAGCACTGTGGGAACATTGAGGCTGTCATCATAAGACTGACAGTGATAGTCAGCATCATCCTCAGCCTAGAGCCTAGTGATGGTCAGTGAAGCAGAGTTGCTAGGCTTGGAGCCATAAAAGTGATCAGGGACCCATGAGTGTCAATTGCTATTATCATAGATAAGGAATTTAGGAACTGTTTCTGGGAGCTGCTGCTATAAGTGCACATAATTGCCACCAATAATGTTGCTGCTTCCAGTTCAGGAGATGGTGATCCTCTGTGCTGTCCTAGAGAGTGAGAGCTGCTGAGTCAGCACAGAGTAGGCCCAGGACTCTGGAAGTGAGAGAAACACAGAGAGCATGATTTTTGTCTAGAAATAAGAGTAGAATCAGGGCCCATATCAGAAGATTCCCACACCCTATTCCTCCTCCATATCTTGTCACCTGTGCACTTAACAAGGAATGTGAAGAGGAGACAAGACCAGGCTATGATGAAGATTATCCTGAGCTCTGCTTTCTATTACTGATGCTGAGCAGAGCTTTCTCCCAAGTCTCTCTCTAGCACTCTTTATACTCTGAGAAGAGGTGGGTCTATCCATACTAACTAGGTTCCTCCAAGTTTTCTGATTGCACCCTGAGTCCTGTTTAAGACTCCTGTACATAAAGATGCCAAGTGCTTGTGCAGAGGTGGAGTTGAGTTGGCTCAGGGTTGTGGAAAGTCACAGCTGTGAGCCCTAAGAAGAGAGCATCAGGCAGGGCCAGGTGGCTCATTATCCTTCTGTTGTTTTTTTTTTTTTCTGTTCCCTATGATCTGCAGTGCTCCATGTTGTCCAAGCCCATATACATCATCATGTGACATTTGATCAGAATCCCTGAGACAGTCCTACATCCCCACTACTTCCCGCACTGCCTCTGCCTAGGTGCCAGGCCAGTGAGCCCCTTGTGTGGCCTCCTCATTACCTCAAAAGTTCTCCTTGCATTCCTCAGACTCCTCATGTTGAATTTATGCATAGTTCATTTGACTCTTCCCTGGACAGGACAAAGATGGTGTCTTTGATATAAATTCTTCTCAGATCAGGACTAAGCAGGTGGACATAAATTTTCTGGTTTTATTAGCTTGAAGGTACCATATAGTCTATCCACAACACAAAAATTTTGTTCCAATAGTCCTTTCAACTTGGACTTGACAAGGAACTCAGTTGCAAAATCTTATGAGTAGCCAATTGAAGATATGTAGAAGATACTTGATTGCATGATTTTAAGCTTTCCAAGTTCACATATTTGTAACACCTATTGTCAGCAAGTGAGACTGAGGGTTGTGACAATGAGTCAGTTATAGCCATATAGCACTGGAGACCCTGAAAGGACTCAGATTGCAGGACTCATAAATGTTTTTAGTCATGGATGAAAATGCATTGTCCTAGTCACTGGGAAATATGCAGGTAGTGTGGGCATAAATATCAACTTTTGTTCATATTTGTTCACTACGATTCAGTGAATCTCAGGAGGGTCCCAAGTTTCCACCTGAGGAAGTAAACCATATTCTGAATTTTTAACTTTATATTTATTTTTATTTTATTTTTTATTTGTTCTTATTAGTTATACATGACAATAGAATGTATTTTCATATATTATACATATATGGAGTATAACTTCCAATTCTTTTGGTTGTATAGGATATATAACTACATTGGTCATGCATTCATATATACACATAGGAAACTATGTTTGATTCATTCTTCTTTCCTGTTTCCATCCCCATCCCTTCCCTTCATTTCCCTTTATCTAACCCTAAATATTTCTATTATTCCTGACACCTTGCCCTTATTTTTAGTTAGCATTCACATATCAGAGAGAACATCCACAGTTTGTGATTTTAGGGTTGGCTTATTTTGCTTAAGATGATAGTCTCCAATTTCATCCATTTATTCGTAAATTTTTCTCTTTATGGTTGAGTAATATTCTATTGTGTACATAAAACACATTTTCTTTATCCATTTATATATTTAAGGGTACTTCATAGATGCATGCATACACTGCTTATTTATAGAAAGAATAAACCACTTAAATAAGGACATTATCCTATCATTATAACCCCTTTCTTCATTAATTTAAACAAAAATGCAGGTTCTAAAATTACTGAGAGAGGGAGGGATATTAAATGCAGATTAGTTTTTCAATCAGGCTTGATATTATAACTAAAGTAAAATTAACCAATTTTGTTGTTTGTTCTAAGGCTTTGGAATATTGAAATTTGTAATTAAGTTTGAAAAATATCTTACATGGGTAAGAAAATTCATAATAAAAACTTTTAATTTTATTGCTTCCACTTGAGGCAGAACATCTCAATTCTATTATTCACATGTATAGTTTACTTGAATCTAAAATTAAGAAGTTTAAGAAAGCAAATAGAAAGAAAAAATAAAACAAGTCCTTACATGTCAATCTGCAGAGACATCAGGGAGGTGTACATGTTTAACTCAATGTTATTGTTTTTAAAAACAATGCATTTACAGAATTCAGTGAATAATTTGCAATTACAATTGCTGGGTCCTGATGGGTAGAGATACTGATTTGTCACGAGGAATTTGCAGTTTGTGGTCTAAAATGAGAGCAGGTAGTCCATAGAACAAGAGGTGGGAAAGGCACCATCTGTGTTCAGATTCACAGAGCTGAGTCCAGGTGGAAGAGCAGGTCAGAGGAGATTCTGCGGTACATTTGTCAAATTGTGACCATGATATGAAAAGATGGAAAATATTTAGTAATTTCAGAGACAAACAGTGCTGCAGGGATTCATCCCCCTCCCATAGCAATAATGCTAAAGTTAAATTAACCACTAGAAGGGAATTAGATGAGTCATTCATTTCTTCTTTCACTCATTTATTCTTTAAGAATAAATAAGATGTTTCACATGCATCAGACACTAGAGATATGTAGAAAATTCCAAGAGTAGTCCCAGGTTATGGAACATCAGCAGTCAGGCACAGGAGGGGATAAGATTGCCCAAAAGGATACTCCAGGCCTGAGGACCTCCTCCTCATGCAGGTTAGGAGAGGTATCTCAGTGTTGCAGGGCCTGCAGATAGCAAGGGCTCCAATGTCCTGAAAATCCTAAGCTTTGACTTCATGTTGGGTCCAGGTAGGGAAGTATAATGAGGGGAATAGGCACAGCCCCTGTTCTGAGGGTAAATGCAATACCAAAGCTGGTTGTAGCATCCAGGAACTACACATTACATCCCTTACAGGGGATCCTACAGAGGAACCACATTTGAGGTCAGCCCTCTGACCTTGGCAGGCTTTAGGCAATGAGGATATCTGGGATAACTAGTGAAATATCCTTCTGTGAGAACTAGTGTCCCTCTAATGGGCATCCAGGATCCAAGAGCAACTCAGCCTGTGAAGACTCTCTAAGCCCTGCCTGTGGTCAGAGGATCTTCTTACCCCATTCTTTTTCTCCATGATCCTGTCACAGGTGTCAGAACTGTGGTCTGAGTGTGCCTGTCCTCCTCCAGCTCCTTTCCATTTTATCTCCTCCTAAAGCATTATCTTATCTAACATTTGCATTTGCTTTTCACAGTCTTCCAAATTTAAAAAAAAAAAAAAACAAGGCAATTTAGGGAGAAAAATAATTTATGGGAAAAGTTATTCTTGTTCGGTTGATTGATATGATTTTGTAAAGATTCAAAGTAAGGTATTCTATAAAATTAATAATCTGAATATTACATGCATATATGCATGAATACGTTTAAATATGGGTAAGTAAATTTACTTACTACACCTGCCATACAAACAAACACACAGAATGATAAAAAGAAATTTTAAAAACAAGCAATTCGTTTTATTTTTTTTGTTGTTGTTGTTGTCAAATAATTTTATTGAGAAGGTTGGAGATTAAGGAGTGCGGAAGCGCTGAAATTAATGATTAAATCCGACGTCCTCCGCAAGGACAGACCTTGCTGCCGCGGAAAGCACAATTCATTTTATAGGTATTACTATAATTATATAATTCTTTGTCAATACCTCCTTCTATATGAGTTAATTTAGATCAACTAAATATATTCAAGACCACTATTGTATAGACTACATCTCAAGCAGGCACTGAAATAAATATATTATTTTATGATTTCCTATTATCATTTCATTTTTACCCAGCAACTGAAAGCAGTGAATGAGTCATTTGCCCTTATTGCTGTTCCATTTATGCAGCCATAGGTCCTGACCTGGAATCAGCATCCACTGGCAATACATACACTCCCTCTGCCTTGATTCTCCCAGAATGCACTGTGCACATCAGATAAATTTTGGGCTATATTGGGATGCCACAGATTCCACCTGATATATTGTGTACAATGAGGGAAATGCTTCAGGTTTGCCAGGAGATTCTATACCTTGAAGGCTGATTGAGAGCTTCACCAAAATTACGTCTTCAGACTAGCAAATGTACTGGAGAAATTGGTTTTTGCCTTTGCATTGTGGTGGGGTTAATTTCTAATCAAAATCATGAGGACATTTTAGCAGTTGTATTAGTTACTTAAAATACAAAAAGTGAAATGTGGACTTTAAAAGGCTAATAAAAGCAATATGACATAGCAATAATAAACACATATCAGCAACTTAACCTACATAGTGTTTCCTATGCTTCTCATTATGTATAACTTCAACGTAATAGTTTATAATACCATTTTCTATGGATAAAGCAGAAAACTAACCCAAATTGAATTTTCACACATTTCTCCTTCACCTGTTAAGCCAGTATTCACTGAAATAGGGCCCATTCATGTCCACGTTTAACCTTCAGTCCTGAACCTTTGTGTACTGAAACAGGAGTGTAAGTCCAGTAGATGGCAGGAGAGTGTTGGAAGTCAGACTTCCATTGGAAGTTTCTAGTAATGCATACACTAGATATTCATATGGTCCACTGAAAAGATGCTTAAAAGGAAGTTTTGTAGATATATATCCTATCTTTTTGTTGCCATTTGAAAGTAGATCATTGTTCTTTGCAATGACTTGATATTTTTTGTATGGGAATAATTTAGAAATGAATGGTGAGTCTGATTACATATTAATCATAAATTCCCAATAAAAAGTTTATAACATAATTAGAAAAGCAAAATCGTATTATGTTATGATCATAACAAAATAATAACAGCATTTTTACTTTTACAATTTAAAAGCAAATTAGTACTAATTTGACCTCCATAAATAATATATGAGTATAGACTAACCCTCATTTGTTAGTATTTTGAATGAGAAGTGTCTTAAATGTAGGATTCTCTGAATCTTCCTGATGGTTACATATTTGGAGATGAGCTCCTCTACCCATTGTTCCAGCCACGGAGGGAGAGTAGAAGCCTAGTTTAGGAGGAAGCACAATGAGAAATGGACACACACTGAGAGGGAGAGGTTGAAGCACATGACATGAACCACTGGTAGGATAAGGGTCATGCAGCATCATCTTTCTTTGAAGTGTTGAACATTTTTACACTCTGAATCTCTCTCCACCCTGTAAAGTATGAGACATTCTGAACACACAAAGAGGTTTTGGTTGTACTTCTCCATGGGTTAACATCACTGTGTGAATGCCACTACCCATATAGAGTGAGCAGTAATAATAAGCCTCATCATCAGACAGAGTCCCTGTGATGGTAAGGACAGCTTTGTTTCCAAGGGGGGGGAAGCATAGAATCGATCAGAGACCCCAGAGGGGCAGGAGTTTGTACTATAGATAAGCAAGCGTGGAGCACGTCCTGGCATCTGCTGGTACCAGTCTGGGTAGTGACCTGTAGAGACTGACCCGGAGCTAAGCTCATGGATAAGTGTTACCATCCCACCTGGAGACACAGAGAGTGAGGGCTCTTGGATCACTGTGGTCTGAGAATCTACCATTAAAAGCAATAAGATAGACAATTGTTGTTATTAAGACAAAGGTCCCCCTGAAACACTGCTTTTATCAAGGTATCCTCAGGATGCAGTTACCCTCCCCTAACCTGAACCATAAGTGAGGAGCACTAGTAGAACCATCATCCAGGTCATGGTGGGGATCTTCACAAGCACTTAGTGTCCTCACACTCCTCCCTTTGAGTTTGGCATTTAATGCCTCTTCAGACCAGGAGGAAAGTTTTTCATGCAAATCAAATTTCCTTTCTTTTCCCATCCCAGTGTTCAGTCTGATGCATCTTGAAGGAGATCATGAAAGAGCAGATGCTGGGAAGTCACATAGACCAGTGACTACAGGGAATTGAGATCAGTGAGTCACAGTTGATATCTTTCATAAGATCAGCTTCTTCACACTTCTCCAACCCAGCAAAGATTTTATCTTTTGAAAGTTAGAGATGAAATAAAAACAATAATGAATTCTCAATGTCTACCCAGTTCCTCTATTTTATTGGAAACCCAGTCCTTCCTGGTTAATATTTCTTCCCTTTACAGTAAGTGAGTGTTATTCCCTTATTAGTTAACTGTAAGACCCTTCTTCCTCAGCATAGATCCCATTTTGACACTCCAGAGCCAGGATTGTGGGGAGTTTCATAGCCAGGTGCAGAGACAGGGGTCTCTCACTGACTGAGTATGGAAACTCTCTCAAGCAGCCTCAGTGGAGTCCCAGGTTGAGATTGCAGACCCCCATAGCAGCAGCACAAGGTTTAGGAACCATCTGCCTCCACTCCACAAAGTCATCCATTATACAGCTTTATCACAGGTATAACTACAGAATCTGAGATAAAGTATGATATTCTTCCTGGCATCAAAAAGAAGAAAAAAAAGAAAAACGTGTTCATCATACTTGGAAATAAAATTAATAATATTTCTGAACAAATTAATGTGAACATCACTTCCATTTTAAGACACTTTTGCCTTCGAAGAATATTAGAAATGCTAGATGAAAATATTTGGGAAGTTCAGCAATGAAACTCCTTCAATTCCTTTGTGAAGTAAGATTTTCTTTTTAAAAAATGGAGGTCATAATTAAAATAAAATACAATTTCTAAATTGTTCATAATTATTTTACTATATTTTCATTGTTATTATTATTTTCTTCCAAATCATTCATGGTTTTGTGTTTTAAGAGATGCACTCATATTAGGAATAATGAATCACATGAAATTTTTTTATGGCCAGCAGTCAAAAGTATCTGATAGAGTATCTATACCTAGATTTGATTGTGTGTGTTTGTAATACAAAGTTAAAGAGGATGATCTGAAATTTAAGTGAGAAAAAATAGAAATGCTACTTTTAATACTTAAAAACCTTAATAATATCAGTTTTTATCATTTATATTAAAAAACAATGAAAGAAAATCACAAATTATTTAGATGCAATAGAAAAATAGAAAAAAATTAATTAGGAAGTCACAGTGACCAGTAAGTAATCCTAACCTCTGCAGTGAGCCCTGTGCTACCTCTGAAATTGTCTCAGACATTCTTAAGGAAACACGAATCAACAGTTTTTCTCCTGGGATGTCCACTTGGCAATAAGAAGCCAAAGGTCAAATAAAGAATAGGAAATCCAGGAATGGAGAAGATTCAAGGGTACTAGGATCTTATGTCAGCAAAGCAAAAGCAGCTCCCTTGTGTGTAGAGGTGATACTGCTTGATGCAGGTAAGAGTTTAATTTGGGTGGTGCACCTTATCCCTGAAGAACCATAATGATATATACTGCACACTCTGGGAATCCATAGTGTATTGATTAGTCCCATTGAAGTCCCATTGAAGTGGGTCCTGTGATTCCATCTTTCTCCCCTATAATGTCTCAAGTCCCACTTCTGAAAGCTTGGAAGCTGTCTCCCTGATTGTGACATCCGACATTGTTTCATAACTCTTATATCCGTCCACCCTTCAAAGTCCATGTTTAGCATCCTTCATAGATCTCTCTCTCTCTCTCTCTCTCTCTCTCTCTCTCTCTCTCTCTCTCTCTTTCAAACACATACTGTCACTTTCATTCTCACTCTCTCTCAACTTCCCAGCTTAAAATGTGATCATTCTCCTTGGCTCACCCTTCCATAACATGTTAGGCCTAACAAGGAAAATGAGCATGGTAGGGGTCAGAGAGTTATGCCTTATTGGAGAAGGTTCATTCTTCATCTGGGAACCCAAAGTCATACCTCAGTGTAATCTGAGGAGAAAATGAAGCACAGCTTCCCTATGATTTCAGATCTCAGGAAAGATGAGCCCAGCCTGGGAAAGGATCAACAGACATGAAGGGGTTGCAAAATCTAAACAGGAGTGTGTGTTGTTCATGGGCAGAGACAGAGCAATGATGGGGCACACAAGAGGAGTGATGATATTATCTCAATTGACCCTAGGTTGGAGATCTTCTTGGCATTGATAATGTAGCTAAATGTGATTAAGAAAAAGGGTATGTTTTGGGTAGGAGGAAGACAGTGATAATCAGTCTTTTTTTCATTCTGTTTTTCAGTTTGGAACCTAGAGATAGTGAAGGAGGGCCTACTGACAAAACTGTGGCCCAAGTATAGGACTGAATCCTTGATGACTGATCACTTATATCTGAGGTCACAGATCTAGAACTTCTCATGAGAAATTCTGTGTACCAATCCCCACAGTAAACTCCAATGTTTCTTTTGCTATCCCTAAAAAACAAAATGGTTTCAGAGGCTTATCATGTGAGTTACAGGTATAGTGTTTATATGCAACTGTATACTTATATACAAGTGTGGAAATTTCTGCCCCCTGAAGGTCCACAGTCACTACTAAAAACTGGAATGTTGAAAAGCCACACTGGGCATTAGAGAAGAGAAGGACAGAAATTTGTTCCAATAATTTAAAAAAAAAAACTTACCTATAAAAGTCCACATTATTCTGAGTACTATCACATGGAGAAGAGTGTCATTAGCTTCCCAAGAGGACTCTCAGAGTTTTCTAATCAATGGTGGAGCCACACTTTCAGTTGCTCAGGTCCCTCAATAAAGTTTGCTGGTTTCAGTCCTAAACTCCTAAGCACTTTCCTAGCCCAATGTCTAACATTCTGTCCTTGACATCAAAACTTAAGTTGCAGATATTGTGACCCAGAACTTACTTAAATGTATATTTAGTATATGACCATATTAATTTAAAGTTGGTGAAGATGCATAGTCTATAAACCTCAGCAGGCTAATTTTTTTTGTACCACATCCCCATCAGCCTATGTCCCTGTGAGAAACATTATTTTGGACAATGACACAATAGCAGTCAGCCTCATTCTCAGGCTGCAGCCCAGAAATGAGCCAAAGTGATGAACTGGTTGAAACATCTTTGGATCCAGAGAAGAGGCCAGGAATCCCAGAGCCATGGAGATTATACAAATCTGAGTAGTATCTCAGTGTAAATCTAGAATGGTTCCCCATCTTGTGTTGGTACAATGTCTTCAGCAACATTGAAGACATTGCTCAGGGTGCAGATGTGTCTGACAGATGCTTCAGGAGGTGCAGAAAGGGAGGGTGGCTGAGTCAGCAGGGGCTTGGCAGAGAACCTGAAAACACAGACAATCATGGGTGCTGGAGCAGGAACAATATTTAAGATACTGGTCATATGAAATAGAATTATTGATATAGGATGGGATCTGTCCTGAGTCTCTGAGACCTGTCCTACCTGTGTAATGAGAGAGTAGCAGGAGGAGTAAGGTTACAGGCCATGGTAGACTGGTGCTTGATCCCCACACAGGGACTCTGCTACCTAGGTTTGTCTTATCCTCTCTGCTGCCCTCAGGGAAAAAATGGGAGGTTCATGTGTATTAAACTCCTTCCTTTTTGCTTTCTCAGAGTACATTTGATCTCTTATTCATGAGCCTTAGAGAGGATCTGATGGAAAAGGATGCTGAGGGAAATGTCTGTTCTGAGTTTTACCTTAGGAAATATCATGGACAGGAGCAGCTATTGGAAACATTGCACAAGATCCTACTCAGGAGTCATCACCAGAACCTGAGAGCAGCAGACTGAAGACCTCCTTGGAAAGCACAAGAGGCAACTCAGCTTCTGCTAGACCTGAGGCTAGTGGGGCTCAGCCAACAGTGAGAAGCAATATGGAATTCCTTGCACAGCTCTTCTTCACCACCTTCTGGTCACAGGTCAATCTTTAGGGTCCCCACAGCTGAATGCCTCAGAATTTGCAACCATCATTGGATACATTTCCTTTCTTGGAAAGCCTGTTTGATAAGTTGCACATAAGCACAATTTCATCAATATTAGCATGCTGTTTGTCATTTTCGAATTTTGCTATATAGGGAAGAAAGAACAGAATTATGTGAATGTGATAAAATCTACCAAAATTCTAAACC
Organism: Spermophilus citellus; assembly: GCF_964194105.1. NCBI lineage: Eukaryota > Metazoa > Chordata > Mammalia > Rodentia > Sciuridae > Spermophilus > Spermophilus citellus. The sequence continues at coordinate 108,643,668 of NC_138184.1, forward strand.
TGAACAGTTGAAATTCACTATTTGGGACATTAAGGGGGTCTTCTCTGAGAAACTACACCTTGAGTTGAATCTATAAAATTGAGTGACGGTGGCTGGGATCATTGTGCAGTGATAGAGTTCTTGCTTAGCATGTGAGAGGCCCTGGGTTGAAGCTCTCACCATTATATATGCACATAAATTATATATATCTCAGTACATATTATATTGCAGTGCTGGAGAGTGTTAAAAAATTTCTTAAGCAATTAATTTATCCTTACAGAAACACTAAGAAGGGAAAAAAGGATGGAGAGATTCATCAGAGCTCTGTTCAAAGACAGAATCTTCATAACCTTTTAAAGACGAGGACCTGTGGGATGAAAAAGGAGGAATATATTAGGAACTGGACACTTCTTGTTTGAATAACCAGGCAGGTGCTATCACTCTTGACTATGGTGGAAAATATGGCAAAAATTAGATGCTTTCTCTCTCCATAAAAGTATTAAATACTTGTTAAGGAGTCAGATATTTTGGTTTCTCTGTTTAGAAACAGTTGAGTGTGAATTTTCAGAGTGGTGATATCGCCAATTAACAGTGAGGAGCCTACTTCCTCACATGTTGAAGTTTGAACATTAAAGAAGCACACAGAGGCAAGCATTTAAAGAAGAGTTTATTTAAAAAGGGGTAACATAGACTTTCCCCAGAGGGAGAAGGGGACCATAGCTGGTATCCTGGTGTCCCCAGAAGTGAGGTGTTCTGCCATTTTTTATATGTCCTAGGCTTCCTTTGTTCTCCTGCCTTTTTCCCCTTATCCTTATTCTTCCTGCTGGCATGACTAGGCCCAGGAATGCTGGGTGGGAGGGCCAAAATGTGGGAAACAGGTGGGCTGAAGGGGGAGGGCAGGATGCAGTAGCCAAGGACATATTAATAAGCTGATAGCTCCCTGTAGGTAGGGGAAATTCCTGGGACAGGTTACCTTGGAAGCAGGTTGGAGCAGGGGCAGGTTCTTGATGAGGGTTGAGGAAGGGCTCTGAAGGAAATAACATTTTAATCCCTCAGGGGCCAGTTTCCAAATTCCCACATTCACTCAAAATTGGCCTCCTTGATCTGACCTGACTCGATTTACCTATCTACACTGACTGCCTGTCTAATTCTTGCTTCAGTGGCATGCTATCACCTTGGTGTTAAAGACGGGATCCAGGCATTATGAGGACAGTCACTAATGAGGAAAGTGGATGGTAAGAATAGGGGAGAGCTGAGGATAGAACCCTGGTACCCTTGTTCAATCAAGTACTAAAAGATAAAATAATCTAAAAATACATCATCAGCTAATGCTGGATGCCCATTTTACTTAATCCTTCATATAGCTGAGAATCTGATGTGACTCCATTTTTTAAAAAACGCCTCTACCTTAGAGCAGAGCCTGACTCTTATGTGCTTGCATCTGATTTGGCTCCTGGAGGTATTTCGGGGTCCCCAAATCTGGCATTACACAGCATGCTTATTAACTATCTAGTATCTTCAGGTCTGGGTCCAAAGTGATAAGGCTAAGAGAGACTAGCATTTCTTTGGCCCAAGCAGAATTACACAATGGACAGAAGAGAAGTTCAGATAATTGAATACGTATTTAGTGGAACATATCCTCAAAAATATTGACAGATATTTGGGGGGGGGTGACCCTTGTTATTGGAAAATCCACAGAGTATTCCTAGGCATGTAGCTATGCTGCTGAGTTGTTTGTCTGTAAATAACAGGAGAGATCTAGGGCACCAGGTGTCCCTGACTCAGCAACCTAGTTCCTAAAAAGACGCAAGAATGTTTGAGGCCTAAGGCCTAACCATGATAAATAACCCTAGCAACAACCAATCAGTGGGAGACAGGGAAGATATCTGGAATGTGAGGCAACCCATCCCACAAGTAGTCTCAGTGCTCGGTGATTGATAACATGTTAGGAAACTACATGGTTTAGCATGTACACCACTCACAGCTTAAACCAATCATCACTCTTACCCAACTTGTTCCCACCAATGAATGTACTAATCAATGCTAAGAGTTGTTGTTTGATTTTCCACAGTATGAAATGATTTGCTGTTTGATATTGTGACATGTAGAATATCCCCCCAAAAACCTATAAAATCTCACTGAACAAAGGACCCAGACTCACTCCTCAGAACCTCTGTGTCAGAACGGTTGTGAGTCCAGGCTTGAGCTTGCAATAAAGACTTTTGTGTGTTTGCATCGGATTTGGCTCCTGGAGGTATTTCGGGGTCCCCAAATCTGGCATTACACAGCATGCTTATTAACTATCTACTATCTTCAGGTCTGGGTCCAAAGTAATAAGGCTAAGAGAGACTAACATTTCTTTGGCCCAAGCAGAAGTTACACGATGGACAGAAGAGAAGTTCAGATAACTGAATATGTATTTAGTGGAACATATTTTCACAAATAATTGACAGATATCCTCCATTTTGGACTTATATAGGAAGAGAAACTAAAACCAGACCCTTTTCTTAATCTATCTTCATGGACCATGGGCTGCCAGAATGGTCAGGGTCTGGTCTTATGATTCCCATATCCTGTGATCATATTTTTATCCAGACTAAGTCATGTAGAGGTTTCAATGTCCATTCCCAGTCTGGATCTGACTGTGCTGAGCTTCACTATCATGTATCACACATTGAACCTGTTACACTCTCAGGCTGAGCCCTGAGAGAATCAGGCAGCTTTGCCCACAGTAAGGGGGCCTGAGAACAAGGAAGGTAACCCAGACTGTCTGCTGTTTGTGTTTCAAATCAGGGTCCTGGGCACTTCATTAGACTTCTGCTGCAACCACTATGAGAAGTGATCATTGGTGACCAAAGTTGTGCTGGAGCCACAGATGAGAGTGACCATCCCTTTAGCCCAAGAGGTCAGTGGGGGCTCCTGAGTCTCACAACCTGAGAAGTGGACCCTAAACCCAAACAAACATGTCTATAATGATGAAGGACAATTACAATGGCCAGAATCCAAAGTATTTATCATCCTGAAAACTGAGTGATGAGGAGGAGACATGTCCAGCCTGTGGTATGCATTTTGGGACCTGTGGTATGCATTTTGGAAGGATTCCCTAGTCATAAAGTTTAGACCAGACTTCCTGATGGCCCGTGATTTCTTACTGAATTGCCTGATGAAGGGGTCAAGTTTCTATAGTGTATTATATAAATATGAGACCTCAATTCCCAAAACATGGTCCTCAGGCCTGAGAGCACTTAGATTTTCAGAGGTAGACCCAGGGTGGCTGAGTGCTGTGGATTTTCCCCATGAGAGGAACCATCTGCTCTAGCACTGTTCATGGTCCACTGAGCAAATTTTCATGATTCAACTGAAAAAAAGCTGAACCACTTGAGTTTCTACCATTTTTTATGAATATCCACAGTGCCCCCTAGAGGGGTTTTGGTCTAAAGCTGTAAAGTCTCATTTGATAAATAACAGTTGAATTGTTTGTTTAACTTTGCCACTGTATTTCTAAGACTGTCTCACATTCATTACTTGAGTTTCCTATGAGTATTTTTTATATCTATTTATCTGTTTTTGTATCTCTGTTTGTGGAAATCATTCCCAATTGTGTGCAATTCATTTTTATCTGAATTTCTTTTTATCATAACATGTTTGCACTTATTTTGTATAATTCTTCAATAGTTTATTATGATTGTATGTTAATAGTGGGGTTAACTCTGTGTGTGTGTGTGTGTGTGTGTATATATATATATATATATATATATATATATATATATATATATAAAACATAATTTCATCAAATCATTTCCCAGTATTCTCCCTTTCCCTCCATTACACTCTTCCTTAAATATGTTTCTCTACACAACTGGTCTCATTTCTGTTTTTAATTTATTAGTGCATTAAAATTATTAATAAAATTGGAATTCACCATGATATATTCATATTTGCACATAGCATCATTTGTTTGATGTCATTCAACAGTACCTGCCCATTCTCTCCTTTTCTCCCTCTCCTGTCTACTTCCTCTATTCAATATTTCTCCCTTCACAGGATCCAGTTCTTTCTTTCATAAGTGGAAGTTATTGAGAGAAAAACAAATAAGAATGCTACCTCAATTATGAGTGTTTTGAGTGAGTAAAGAAATTGTTTCCATGACCAACATGCTGATAGGGTTTTTGTTTTGTTTAGTTTTGTTTTGTTTAGTTTTGGTTTTTGTTTATAGATTCTCATTGGATACCAAGAAGGTTTAAGTGGAAATGATATTAGTAATAAATTCTATAGGGTGAAAAGAAAAAAGAAAGAGGAAATGCTCCAAGTTAGATAATTAAATTTTCTTTTCTTTCTGTTTCATTTTTTTTAAATTAGCTCAGTGGAGATAAAGTAGGCTATGCAGATGGTCAATCAGGTCTACATGATGACACTACTCAAAAATACACAAAGCTCAGGAAGGATTTCCTATTTTATTCTCTTTTGCTTTTGCTATGTCAGGGACTGAATCCATAGGGTCTTACTCACTAAGCATCATCCCCAGCCCCTTTTTGTTTAAGAGAAAAAGTCATGCTAAAGAGATTAGGACCTTTCAGTGTTGCTGAACCTGGCTTTGAACTTGTGATCCTACAGCTTCAGCCTCCCAAGCTTCTAGAATTATAGATATGCACCACAACTCCCATCTTTTAAGGTATACTGACTGACAGTCATTTATGCATGATAGAACACATTGTTTATAGGAGAGATATCAATGCCAGTGAATCTACCAGGAGAGAACAACTGGCCTCTTAGAATAAGAAGAATCTACCAGGAGAGAACAACTGGCCTCTTAGAATTAGAAGAACTCCCTCCTCTTCAATTTCTAAAGACTTGTTTTGTGGCCTAACATAGAATCTAATCTGCCAATGAATCCATGTTTAATTGAAAAGAATATTCCTAAGCACAAGAGACTAATGTGGGTGACAGTCTAAGAAGAGCCTCATATTAGTTAGGCCACTGTTTTCCACACTGATGATCAGGACAAGCAGTTTTTCAGTTATCTGCATGGAACTGCCTCTCCTAAAATCAATCTTGCTGATCAACCTGCTGTGGAGCAATTGGAGTTTATTTTTATTCAGACACCCACTGAAAACACATTATCTATTAGCATTGAGATGCATAGACTTAGCAATTTTACTTTGTTATCAGACCAGATAGTCTTTGTCATTCTGGATGAACACAATTGCAATTCTGCAATATAAAATAACATGGAAAAATTCTTGTTCACATACCTTTTGCACTGCATGTGATGAATGGTGGTTCTCCATGTGTTTATTCTCATTCTGTTACTAACTAAATACAGGATCACTCATTGGGATAATTCTTGTCAGCATGTAGAAGGAAACATGCAGGGAAGAAGAAAGGTAGTAGCTCTTCTACTTATCATGGTATTGTCCAGATGTAGCACAGGTCTCCTTGATTCTACTTTCTCAGGAAAAGCAGACCCTGAGCCAAGGAACTCTTCAAGGAAGCAGAGAATTATGTCTGTCACTGAAAAGAACCTGGAAATCTAGAAACCACGATACTATCTATGCACACATCTGATGCAGAGTCCAATATCTACCCAATTCCCAGACTCCTTCTAAGTTGCTCACCAAAGCAATGTTCATAACCATTGATGATCAGAAACATCTCCAAGTCCCAACTTAAGTATTAGAATTAATGACTTCTGCTTTTTTGTCTTCTGGATAGTCGGGAGGCTGACCCTCTGCCCCTGCTTCGGTATACTGGCAGTCAGTGGCGCTGAAGCGGGAGACTGTGTCATCCAAGCAGTGGGCTGCCGGGGACTCCAGGAAGGGAGAAGAGAGAGATTTGATTGAAGATCTTGCCACATTTGTTCCCATTGGTTACATGATTTTTGCCTGATTAGAATATAGAACTTGAAACCAGCAGCCACCATCTTGGAGAGCTGAAGTAACCACCGCCACTCTCCAACAGATTGCAACAATAAAACAGGTGTGTGCCCGCTCCGTGGCTACAGACAGTGGGGCGCCGACGAGAAGTGGCCTGCAAGCAAAGAGAAAGGTTGCTGCGGATTCTGTGGAATCCTGCCGGCTGAGACCTCACTGAGCCCCAGGCTGAGTTTGGGATTTCAGATGGGGAAGGAAGCGGTACAGTTCTATCCCCCACAACGGAAACTCCACCAAGGAAACCAGCGGCCACCATCTTGGAGAGCTGAAGTAACCACCGCCACTCTCTGACAGATTGCAACAATAAAACAGGTGCGTGTTACTCAGCTCATCTCCCGTACAGCGGGGAATTCGCATAAAATCACACCTAGGCTTTCCGGGGGTGGGATTATCAAAGCGAGCCTGCATAAAGACAAGGGGAGGGGCTGGGGATGTGGCTCAAGCGGTAGCGCGCTCGCCTTGCATGCATGCGGCCCGGGTTCGATCCTCAGCACCACATACCAACAAAGATATTGCGTCCGCCGAGAACTGAAAAATAAATATTAAAAATTCTCTCTCTCTCTCTCCCCCTCTCTCTAAAAAAAAAAAAAAAAAAAAAAAAGACAAGGGGAAAGCTAGAGACACCTGACCTTCAACTCCCCTTCCCATCAGCGGCGAAAACGAAACCTGTCTTGTTAGCTCTGGGGGAGGGGCAAGCGGAAAAAAATCAAAACAATTGAGTGCCGGGGTTCCCAATAGCCACCCTCCACACCCAACAAACGGCAGGCCCAGAGTACAGTTTGAACTTCCGAGAGGCATCACTCAGGGGAAATCTGGTCTAGCAGGAGAAACCAGGACTAACAGGAGAAACCAGGGGACTAGAGGCCAGGCCCTCGAGACTGGGCGGCTGGAGACCGCCCGCCCGCCGGCGACCGATCACCTGCCCCCTACCTGCACCACTGGGTGGCTGGAGACCGCCCACCCGCCGGCAGCTGAAACCAACCAGAGACAGTCCAGTCCCACCCCCCCATTCGGACCCCCGGCAAGGAGCCTGGGGCCCACCATAGCAGAGAGGTGACGTCACTGGAGCTCGGCCGTGGGAATTCCTTCCCAGCGGAATCCACTTTAGCAGGCATAGTCTACCAACACAAAGGAGAGACAACAGAGATATACAAAACCAAAACAAATCTATAGAAGACAGCAGAAACTCAGCAATCAAATGGAGCTGGAAAGTAACGTGGACATCATGAAAAAGCAAGGGAAAAAAAGGAGTACAGACAATGCAGGACAACTTGAATCTACAGGAGGACCTAGAAGCATCAGAAACATGGATAGGGAAAGAACTCAAGGCATACCTAACTCAGATGGAAAGGAATATTAGAGAAGACATGAGACAGCAAGTCCAAGCAATAAAAGTATATTTTGAAAATGAGTTAAACAAACAAATTCAAATGGCAAAGAACAAGCTTTACCAGGAGATAGAGATCTTAAAAAAAATCAAACAGTAATCCTAGAAATGCAGGAAACTATAAACCAAATTAAAAACTCAAATGAGAATATTACAAATAGACTAGATCAAGTAGAAGTCAGAACATCAGATAATGAAGACAAAGTTTATCAACTTGAAAAGAATATAGTCAACACAGAAAAGATGCTTAAATCCCATGAGCAATCTATTCAAGAGATATGGGATGTCATAAAAAAACCAAATCTGAGAGTCATAGGGATAGAAGAAGGCACAGAGATTCAAACCAAAGGAATGGACAGCATATTAAATGAAATAATTCTAGAAAACTTCCCAGAGATGAAAGATGGAATGGATTGCCAAATCCTGGAAGTCTACAGGACCCCAAACATTCAAAACCATAATAGACCAACTCCAAGACATATAATTATGAAGATAGCCAACATACAGAACAAGGAGAGAATATTAAAAGCTACAAGAGAAAGGAGGCAGAATGCAATCAGGGGTAAACCAATTAGGTTAACGACTGATTTTTTATCACAGATTTGAAAGCGAGAAGATCCTGGAACAATGTATTTCAAATGCTGAAAAATAATGGATTCCAACCAAGAATACTGTATCCAGCAAAATTAAGCTTCAGATTTGACAATGAAATTAAAATCTTCCACGATAAACAAAAGCTAAAAGAATTCGCAGCCAGAAAACCAGCACTGCAAAGCATTTTGAGCAAAATACTACAAGAAGAGTAATTGAAAAATAGTGTCAAAAACTAACAGCAGGAGGTATCTCAGTAAAGGGGGAGGAAAATAACCAAAAAGTAAAAGCTAGCCAAACTAAAATAAATAAATAAATAAACATGACTGGAAGTACAAATCATATTTCAATTGTAACCTTAAATGTTAATGGCCTAAACTCACCAATCAAGAGACATAGGCTAGTAAACTGGATCAAAAAAACAAATCCAACAATATGCTGCCTTCAGGAGACTCATATGATAGGAAAAGACATACACAGGCTGAGAGTAAAAGGTTGGGAAAAATCATACCACTCACATGGCCATCGGAAGCAAGCAGGAGTGGCCACACTCATATCGAATAAAATCAACTTCAAACCTAAGTTAATCAAAAGGGATAAAAAAAGGACACTGTATACTGTTAAAAGGAACCATCCACCAACAACACATAACAATTATCAATTTGTATGCACCAAACAATGGTGCTGCAACGTTCATAAAACAAACTCTCCTCAAATTCAAGAGTCAAATAGACTACAACACAATAATTATGGGTGACTTCAACACACTGCTCTCGCCATTAGACAGATCCTCTAGACAAAAGCTGAATAAAGAAACTATAGAACTCAATAGTACAATCAATAACCTAGATTTAACCAACATATATAGAATATATCAACCATCATCAAGTGGATACACGTTCTTCTCAGCAGCACATGGATCCTACTCAAAGATAGACCATATATTATGCCATAGGGCAACTCTTAGTAAATATAAAGGCGTGGAGATAATACCATGCACCATATCTGATCATAATGGAATGAAACTGGAAATCAATGATAAAAGAAGGAAGGAAAAATCCTACATCACATGGAAAATGAACAATATGTTAATGAATGATCAATGGGTTACAGAATACATAAAGGAGGAGATAAAATATTCTTAGAGACAAATGACAATATAGACACAACATACCAGAATCTATGGGACACAATGGAAGCAGTTTTAAGAAGGGAATTCATCTCTTGGAGTTCTTTCCTCAAAAAAAGAAAACACCAACAAATAAATGAACTCACACTACATCTCAAAAACCTAGAAAAGGAAGAGCAAAACAACAGCAAATGTAGTAGAAGACAAGAAATAATTAAAATTAGAGCAGAAATCAACGAAATTGAAACAAAAAGACCATTGAAAAAAATGAAAAAACTAAAAGTTGGTTCTTTGAAAAAATAAATAAGATCGACAGAACAGAAGAAGAGAGAGAACTCAAATTACCAACACACAGGATGAAAAAGGCAATATCACAACAGACACTACAGAAATGCAGAAGATAATTAGAAAGTATTTTGAAACACTATATTCCAATAAAATAGAAGATAATGAAGATATCGATAAATTTCTTAAGTCATACGATCTGCCCAGATTGAGTCAGGAAGACACACACAATTTAAACAGACCAATAACAAAGGAAGAAATAGCAGAAGCCATCAAAAGACTACCAACCAAAAAAAAAGCCCTGGACCGGATGGGCATACAGCAGAGTTCTACAAAACCTTCAAAGAAGAATTAATAGCAATACTTTTCAAGCTATTTCAAGAAATAGAAAAAGAAGGAGTTCTTCCAAATTCATTCTATGAGGCCAACATCACCCTGATCCCGAAACCAGACAAACACACTTCAAAGAAAGAAAACTACAGACCAATATCTCTAATGAACTTGGATGCAAAAATTCTCAATAAAATCCTGGCGAATTGAATACAAAAGCATATCAAAAAAAAATTGTGCATCATGATCAAGTAGGATTCATCCCTGGGATGCAAGGCTGGTTCAATATACGGAAATCAATAAATGTAATCCACCACATCAATAGACTTAAAGACAAGAACCATATGATCATCTTGATAGATGCAGAAAAAGCATTCAACAAAGTACAGCATCCCTTTATGTTCAAAACACTAGAAAAACTAGGGATAACAGGAACTTACCTCAACATGGTAAAAGCTATATATGCTAAACCTCAGGCTAGCATCATCCTAAATGGAGAAAAACTGAAGGCATTCCCTCTAAAATCTGGAACAAGACAGGGATGCCCTCTCTCACCACTTCTATTCAATTTAGTTCTTGAAATACTAGCCAGAGAAATTAGACAGACAAAAGAAATTAAAGGCATAAAAATAGGAAAAGAAGAACTTAAATTATCACTATTTGCAGATGACATGATAATATATTTAACAGACCCAAAAGGGTCTACAAAGAAATTGCTAGAGTTAATTAATGAATTCAGCAAAGTGGCAGGATATAAAATCAAAGGCATTCCTGTATATCAGCAACAAAACTTCTGAAATGGAAATGAGGGAAACCACTCCATTCACAATATCCTCAAAGAAAATAAGATACTTGGGAATCAACCTAACAAAAGAGGTGAAAGATTTATACAATGAAAACTACAGAACCCTAAAGAGAGAGATAGAAGAAGATCTTAGAAGATGGAAAAATACAACCTGTTCATGGATAGGCAGAACTAACATCATCAAAATGGCGATATTACCCAAAGTTCTCTACAGGTTTAATGCCAATCAAAATCCCAACGGCATTTCTTGTAGAAATAGATAAAGCAATCATGAAATTCATATGGAAAAACAAAAGACCCAGAATAGCAAAAGAAATTCTAAGCAGGAAGTGTGAATCTGGAGGTATAGCCATACCAGAGTTCAAACTGTACTACAGAGCAATAGTAACAAAAACAGCATGGTATTGGTACCAAAACAGGCAGGTGGACCAATGGTACAGAATAGAGGACACAGAAACCAATCCAAAAAAGTACAACTTTCTTATATTTGATAAAGGGGCTAAAAGCATGCAATGGAGGAAGAATAGCATCTTCAACAAATGGTGCTGGGAAAATTGGAAATCCATATGCAACAAAATGAAACTGAATCCCTTTCTCTCACCATGCACAAAAGTTAACTCAAAATGGATCAAGGAGCTATATATCATGAATGCCAGCCCTCTTGCCTTTTATCTCAGTCCCAACATAAGCCCTAAATTAGGACAGCTTTTCTCCAAAGTGAGGAGGAAAAGGGCTGGGTAGACATGTCCACAGGGCCCATGATGATGCTGAGTTCAGAGAACAGATGACAAAGGAATCGGATTTCTGATTGTTTTCCATCAATTTTTTAGAAAAGTGTTTAGATCTGGAGGTCAATAATGCAATCATACAATGAAGGCTGGATCATATTGCTCTCTATACTAACAGAGTTGAAATATAAAATTTTAACACACACATGATCAGAAAAAATGTGTGCATCTACACAGAAATCCACAGACCACAAAGTTCATGATGTGTCCACAGCAGAATCAAGGAAAATTCAACAAAATGTGACAGGATCTCAGAAGGAATTTATAGAATGGAAGACATTATTCAAGAAGAAATATCTGCTGTGTGTTTCTAAATATAGAAGGAAACGTGACCAATATTCACAGAAAGAAAGTCAGTGGTTTCCTGGGAGGTTCAGTGAATAGAGATGGACAAAGGATTCTCAAAAAGAAAAGTAGGCTTGTGTGCTGGTTGACAGATTCCTTTGCCTGACTATCCTGAGGTTCCTTCCAAAAGGTATGAAACTGTCTCAAAATCTGTAAATGTTTTCACTTATGTGTGTTTTATTTTCTGCCAACAATTTCATGCTAAATTACTTGTATAAAATTAAGCTAAAACATCAATCACCAGCATATACAATGGGGACTAAGAAAAAGAAGACACAGTTCTGAAATTACTGGAAATAGAGAAATGGATGGTGGAACAACAGTATTCCTCATCAGGTGTCAAATCAGAGATGACCAGGCTTACACTGGCTGTCTTATCACCTGAACTTAAGGGCAAAGAGACCACAGCATCCTGTGCAACTGCCCAAGCTAATTAGAAGCAGGAATTTCTGTTTCTATAGATACATTTTCTGAAGAACATGCTTCTGTGAATGATTCTGAGGGCAGAGAAGAAGAGGCTTCTCATTCAAAGAAGTGCCAGTAGATTCATCTGGGCCTATAGTAATGGTAGCAGAAAAAGCCAGAGACCAGGTCTGAGCAAAGCTGCTGGATGTTTGTCCTCCTGACAGATGGTATAGGGTTCTTGTCTTACTTCTCCATGAGCCTGCAGAATTGTGTGAGAACTGAGGCTACTGTCATAAGACTCACAGTAGTAGTCAGCCTCATCCTCAGGCTGGAGCCCGGTGATGGTCAGCGAAGCAGTGTTGCCAGATTTGGAGTCAGAGAAGTGATCAGGGACCCCTGACGGTCTATTACTATTAAAATAGATTAGGAGTTTGGGAGGCATTTCTGGGAGCTGCTGGTACCACTGCACATAATAGCCACCAATATTGTTGCTGCTTCCAGTGCAGGAGATGGTGATTGTCTGTCATGGAGTCCCAGACAGTGAGGGCTGCTGAGTTATCACTGACTGGGCCCAGGACCCTGGAAGTGAGAGAAACACAGAGAGCATGAACATGAATTTTGTCTAGAAAAAAAGAGTACAATCAGGGCCCATATCAGAGGACTCCCAGACTCTATCCCTCCTCTATATCATGTCACCTGTGCACTGAACAAGGATTATGAAGAGAATACAGAACCAAGCCATGGTGGAGGTCATCCTGAGCTCTGCATTCTGTTCCTGATGCTGAGCAGAGGTTCCCCCAAGTCTCTCCCTTGCCCTCTTCATACTCTGAGAAGGGGAGGATCTATCCATGCAAATTAGTTTCCTCCGGGTTTTCATATTGCACCTTGTGCCTGGTTCAGACTCCTGTACATAAAGTTGTCAAGTGTGTGTGCAGTCATGTAGTTGGGTTGGCTCAGGGGTGTGGGAGGTCACAGCTGTGAGCCTTAACAAGAGAGCATCAGGCAGGGCCAGGTGGCTGGCTCATTACAGTTGTGGTTCCTTTCTGACCTCTCTTAACTGGTCTGCAGTGCCCCCTGGTTTTGACATACACATCATCATGTGACATTCTAATCAGATACCCTGAGACAGTCCTGCCTCCTCATTGAATCTGTCTGGTGAGCAGGCCAGTGAGCCCCTTGTGTGGCCTCCCCATAACCTCAGTGTGGTCATCTTGCTCTCCTCAGACGTCTCATGAAAATTCATGCATAGTTCACTTGACATTTCCCCTGTTCATGACTAAGATGGTGTCTTTGATATAAATTCTTCTCAGATCAAGATTAAGCAAGTAAATATAAAGTATCTAGTTTATTTAGTTTGCAGGGAAACATCTAGTTTCTCTACAACATAAAAACTTTGTTTCAGAGGTCCTTTCACCTTGTACTTGGGAAGAAACTATGTTGTGAAATCTTATAAGTTGCCATTCAGAAGATACTTGGGTGAATGTTTTCAAGCTTTCTCAGTTCACATGTTTGTATGCTTTATTGCCAGAAAGTGACTGAGGGTTGTGACTATCAGTCAGGCACAGCCATATGGCACTTCAGCCACCATAGGCTACATGAAATGTCACAGGGACTGGATAACCTGAAAGGACACAGATTGCAGGACTAGTGAAAGTTTTCAGTCATGCATGAAAAATATGCTCATTCCTAGCCAGTGGCAAGGATGCAGGTGGTCTGATCATAAATATCAGTCTTTTCTTGTTATTTTTTATTTGTTTTAATTGGTTATATATGACAGTAGGATGCATTTATGCACTTTGATATATCATACATAGATGGAATATAATTTCTAATTTTTCTGAGTGTACATGTTGCAGGATCATATTGGTCATGCAGCCACACACATGCATACAATAATAATGCCTATTTCATTCTATTCTCTTTCTTATCCCCACATTCCCTCTTCTCCCTACCCATCACTTCTCTCTATCTAATCTAAGGTAACGTTATTCTTCCCCACTGTCCCCCTTATTATTGTTACTTAGCATCTGCATATTACAGAAAACATTTGGCCTTTGGTTTTGTGGGATTGGCTTATTTCACATAGCATGATATTCTTCAACTCCAACCACTAACTGTCAGATGCCATAATTTCACTCTTTTATAAAACTGAGTAATATTCCATTGATTACATATACCACACTTTCCTTATCCTTTCTTCTCTTGAGGGACACATAGGTTGGTTCCATAGTCTAGCTATTGTGAATTCAGCTGCTATAAATATTGACATTTTGTTCATATTTGTTTAATATGATTCATTGTATTTCTCAAGGGTCCTATGGTTTCACTTGGGAAATTGTTTGTTTGGTTTTTTTAATTTTTAAGGACACAATACATTTATTTATTTTTATGTGGCACTGAGGATTGAACCCAACGCCTCATGCATGCAAGGCAAGCGCTCTACCACTGACCTGCAGCCATAGCCCCACCACCTAAGAAATTTTTTAATATTTTATTTCCTTTTTTCTTTTTTTTCTTTTTTTTGGTTTTTTTTATTGGTTGTTCACAACATTACAAAGCTCTTGACATATCATATTTCATACATTAGATTGAAGTGTGTTATGAACCCCCAATTTTACCCCAAATGCAGATTGCAGAATCACGTCGGTTACACATCCACAATTTTACATAATGCCCTATTAGTAATTGTTGTATTCTGCTACCTTTCCTATCCCCTACTATCCCCCCTCCCCTCCCCTCCCATCTTCTCTCTCTACCCCATCTACTGTAATTCATTTCTCTCCTTGTTTATTTTCCCATTCCCCTCACAACCTCTTATATGTAATTTTGTATAGCAATGAAGGTCTCCCTTCATTTCCATGAAATTTCCCTTTTCTCTCCCTTTCCCTCCCATCTCATGTCTCTGTTTAATGTTAATCTTTTCTTCCTGCTCTTCCTCCCTGCTCTGTTCATAGTTGCTCTCATTATATCAAAGAAGACATTTGGTATTTGTTTTTTAGGGATTGGCTGTCTTCACTAAGCATAATCTGCTCTAGTGCCATCCATTTCCCTGCAAATTCTATGATTTGTCATTTTTTATTGCTGCATAGTTCTCCATTGTGTATAGATGCCACATTTTTTTAATCCATTCATCTATTGAAGGGCATCTGGGTTGGTTCCACAGTCTAGCTATTGTGAATTGTGCTGCTATGAACATCGATGTGGCAGTATCCCTGTAGCATGCTCTTTTAAGGTCTTCAGGGAATAGTCCGAGAAGGGCAATAGCAGGGTCAAATGGTGGTTCCATTTCCATCTTTCCCAGGAAACTCCAAACTGCTTTCCAAATTGTCCGCACCAATTTGCAGTCCCACCAGCAATGTACAAGAGTACTCTTTTCTCCACATCCTCGCCAGCACTTGTTGTTGTTTGACTTCATAGTGACTGCCAATCTTACTGGAGTGAGATGTTATCTTAGGGTGGTTTTGATTTGCATTTCTCTGACTGCTAGAGATGGTGAGCATTTTTTCATGTACTTGTTGATTGATTGTATATCCTCCTCTGAGAAGTGTCTGTTCAGGTCCTTGGCCCATTTGTTGATTGGGTTATTTGTTATCTTATTGTCTAATTTTTTGAGTTCTTTGTATACTCTGGATATTAGGGCTCTATCTGAAGTGTGAGGAGAAAAATTTGTTCCCAGGATGTAGGCTCCCTATTTACCTCTCTTATTGTTTCTCTTGCTAAGAAAAAACTTTTTAGTTTAAGTAAGTCCCATTTGTTGATTCTTGTTATTAACTCTTGTGCTATGGGTGTCCTATTAAGGAATTTGGAGCCCAACCCCACAATATGTAGATCGGAGCCAACTTTTGCTTCTATCAGACGCAGAGTCTCTGATTTTATATCAAGCTCCTTGATCCATTTTGAGTTAACTTTTGTGCATGGCGAGAGAAAGGGATTCAGTTTCATTTTGTTGCATATGGATTTCTAGTTTTCCCAACACCATTTGTTGAAGATGCTATCCTTCCTCCATTGCATGCTTTTAGCCCCTTTATCAAATATAAGATAGTTGTAACTTTGTGGATTAGTCTCTGTGTCCTCTATTCTATACCATTGGTCCACCCGCCTGTTTTGGTACCAGTACCATGCTGTTTTTGTCACTATTGCTCTGTAATATAGTTTGAAATCTGGTATCAGTATACCGCCTGATTCACACTTCCTGTTTAGAATTGCTTTTGCTATTCTGGGTCTTTTATTTTTCCATATGAATTTCATGATTGCTTTATCTATTTCTACAAGAAATGCCGTTGGGATATTGATTGGAATTGCATTAAACCTATAGAGAACTTTTGGTAATATCGCCATTTTGATGATGTTAGTGCTGCCTATCCATGAACAGGGTATATTTTTCCATCTTCTAAGATCTTTTTCTATCTCTCTCTTTAGGGTTCTGTAGTTTTAATTGTATAAATCTTTCACCACTTTTGTTAGGTTGATTCCCAAGTTTTTTTTTTTTTTTTGAGGATATTGTGAATGGAGTGTTTTCCTTCATTTCCGTTTCAGAAGTTTTGTCGCTGATATACAGAAATGCCTTTGATTTATGCGTGTTGATTTTATATCCTGCCACTTTGCTGAATTCATTTATTAGTTCTAGTAGTTTCTTTGTAGACCCTTTTGGGTCTTCTAGGTATAGAATCGTGTCATCTGCAAATAGTGATAATTTAAGTTTTTCTTTTCCTATTTTTATGCCTTTAATTTCTTTCATCTGTCTAATTGCTCTGGCCAGTGTTTCGAGAACTATATTGAATACAAGTGGTGACAGAGGGTATCCCTGTCTTGTTCCAGATTTTAGAGGGAATGCCTTTAACTTTTGTCCATTCAGAATGATGCTAGCCTGAGGCTTAGCTTAGATAGCTTTTACAATGTCAAGGTAAGTTCTTGTTATCCATAGTTTTTCTAATGTTTTGAACATAAAGGGTTGCTGTACTTTGTCAAATGCTTTGTCTGCATCTATCAAGATGATCATATGGTTCTTATCTTTAAGTCTATTGATGTGGTGAGTAACATTTATTGATTTCCGTATGTTGAACCATCCTTGCATCCCAGGGATGAATCCTACTTGATCATGGTGCACAATTTTTTTGATGTGTTTTTGTATTCGATTCGCCAGAATTTTATTGAGGATTTTTGCATCTAGGATCATTAGAGATATTGGTCTGTAGTTTTCTTTCTTTGAGTTGTCTTTGTCTGGTTTCGGAATCGGGGTGATGTTGACCTCATAGAATGAATTTGGAAGAGCTCCCTCTTTTTCTATTTCCTGAAATAACTTGAAATGTATTGGTATTAATTCTTCTTTAAAGGTTTTGTAAAACTCCGCTGTATACCCATCCGGTCCTGGGCTTTTCTTGGTTGGTAGTCTTTTGATGGCTTCTTCAATTTCATCCGTTGATATTGGTCTGTTCAAATTGTGTGTGTCCTCCTGACTCAGTCTGGGCAAATCATATGACTTAAGAAATTTATCGATGTCTTCACTATCTTCTATTTTATTGGTATATAGGTTTTCAAAATAATTTCTAATTGTCTTCTGTATTTCTGTAGCATCTGTTGTGATATAGCCTTTTTCATCCTGTATGTTAGTAATTTGAGTTCTCTCTCTTCTCTTCGTTAGCATGGCTAAAGGTCTGTCGATCTTATTTATTTTTTCGAAGAACCAACTTTTAGTTTTGTTATTTTTTTCAATAGTTTCTTTTGTTTCAATTTCATTGATTTCCGCTCTGATTTTAATTATTTCTTGCCTTCTGCTACATTTGCTTTTGTTTTGCTCTTCCTTTTCTAGGGCTTTGAGATGAAGTGTGAGCTCATTTATTTGTTGTTTTTTTCTTTTTTTGAGGAATGACCACCAGGCAATGAATTTTCCTCTTAAAACTGCTTTCATTGTGTCCCACAGATTCCGATATGTTGTGTCTGTATTTTCATTTATCTCTAAGAATTTTTTGATTTCCTCCTTTATGTCTTCTGTAACCCATTGATCATTCAGTAACATATTGTTCATTTTCCATGTGATGTAGGATTTTTCCTTCCTTCTTTTATCATTGATTTCCAGTTTCATTCCATTATGATCAGATAAAATGCAAGGTATTATCTCCACACCTTTATATTTACTGAGGGTTGCCCTATGGCATAATATATGGTCTATTTTTGAGAAGGATCCATGTACTGCTGAGAAAAAAGTATATCCATTTGATGACGGTTGATATATTCTATATATGTCAGTTAAGTCTAGGTTATTGATTGTGATATTGAGTTCTATACTTTCTTTATTCAACTTTTGTTTGGAGGATCTGTCCAATGGTGAGAGAGGTGTGTTGAAGTCACCCATCATTATTGTGTTGTGGTCTATTTGATTCTTGAATTTGAGGAGAATTTGTTTTATGAATGTTGGAGCACCATTATTTGGTGCATAAATATTGATAATTGTTATGTCTTGTTGGTGAATGGTTCCTTTTAAAAGTATATAATGTCCTTCTTTATCCCTTTTGATTAACTTAGTCTTGAAGTCGATTTTATTCGATATGAGGATGGCCACCCCTGCTTCCTTACGAGGACCGTGTGCATGGTATATTTTTTCCCATCCTTTCACCTTCAGCCTGTGTATGTCTTTTCCAATCAGATGTGTCTCCTGGAGGCAGCATATTGTTGGATTTGTTTTTTTTTAATCCATGATACCAGACTATGTCGCTTTATTGGAGAGTTTAAGCCATTAACATTCAGAGTTACTATTGACATATGGTTTGTACTTCCATCCATGTTTGATTATTTATCCTTTTTAAAAAAAATTTAGTTTGTTTCTCCATGATTATCTTTCCCCTTGCCCTCTGTCTTTACCAAGGCACTTCCTACTGATGGTTTTGGTTATTGTTTTTCATTTCTTCCTCGTGTAGTGTTTTGCTCAAAATGCTTTGCAATGCTGGTTTTCTGGCTGCAAATTCTTTTAACTTTTGTTTATCATGAAAGATTTTTATTTCGTTGTCATACCTGAAGCTTAATTTTGCTGGATACAGAATTCTTGGTTGGCATCCATTGTCTTTCAGTGTTTGAAATACATTGTTCCATGACCTTCTTGCTTTTAGTGTCTGTGATAAAAAATCCGTTGTTAACCTTATTGGTTTACCCCTGAATGTAATCTGTCTCCTTTCTCTTGTAGCTTTTAATATTTTCTCTTTGTTCTGTATATTGGATATCTTCATAACAATGTGTCTTGGCGTGGGTCTACTGTGATTTTTTGTGCTCGGTGTCCTGTATGCATCTTCAATTTGTATTTCTGTTTCCTTTTTTATTTCTGGAAAGTTTTCTGTAATTATTTCATTCAGCAGGTTACTCATTCCCTTGGTTTGAGTCTCTGTACCTTCTTCTATCCCGATGACTCGTAAGTTTGGTTTTTTTATGTCATCCCATAACTCTTGGATGTTTTTCTCGTGATTTTTTACCAGCCTTTCTGAGTTGGATAGACTGTTTTCAAGATGATATATTTTGTCTTCATTATCTGATGTTCTGGCTTCTACTTGCTCCACTCTGTTAGTGATACTCTCAATTGAGTTTTTAATTTGGTTTATCGTTTCCTTCATTTCTAGAATTATTGTTTGATTATTTTTTATAATCTCTATCTCCTGATAAAGATGCTTAACTTCTTCTCTTATCTGTTTATGTAATTCATTCTCAATGTGTTCTTTCACTGCTTGAATTTGCTGTCTTGTATCCTCTTTAAGGTTCCATTCCATCTGTCTAAGGTGTTGCTTGAGTTCTTTGTATGACCATTTTTCTGATGACTCTAGGTCCTCCTGAATATTTAGGCTGTCCTGCATTGTTTGTACTCCTTTTCTTCCTTGCTTTTTGAAGCTGCTCATGTTACTTCTTGTTCTGTTTGACTGATGAGTTACTGTTTACTCCTATACATTTATTATATGCTTGAGAGGAAAGGTATTAGAAGGGAAGGGAAGAAGTCACTAAAGAGAATGAGAGTAAGCAGTTAGAATTCAAGGAAGGGGGGATAAGATAATTGAAAAGAAATGAATAGACAAAAGGAAAAAATAGGAAATAAAAAAAATTTAAAAAAAATAATACAAAAAAATTAAAATTAAAATTAGAAGAAAAAAAATTTTTAAAAATTTTTAAAAAAAGTTTTAAAAAAACAACAAGAAAGAAAAATGAAAATGAAATAAAAACCCATATAAAAAAAAGAGAAAAGAAAAAAAGAAAAAAAAAACTAATAAATGCAGTCTTAGAGATTGATTAACTTCTTTTCCAGTAGGTGGCACTGTGCCCACCAGGCCAAGTTTCTCCTGTCAATACGTGGGAACCAATCACTGTGCAGCAGCTCCTCCCAGACTGGGCGAGTCACCAATCCTGAGTGCCTAGGGCCTCCTCTTGTGTCTAGTCACTTCCCACTTTTCCTCTAGCCAGGCCCCTCTCACGGGTGCCGCTCACCACAATACTGGCTACACGCCAGGTCTGCTGCTCCCGGGAGCCCTGTTTTCATGAACGACTGGGCACACTCTTCCAGTTTGCCATTCCCTCAGACCCTAAGTTTGTAGAGCTTGGGGCTGAGAATCCTCAGCAAATTTTACTTGCCCTCCGGTAGCCACGCCCCCGGTAGCTGGTACAAGAGACCTCAGCTGTCAGCACTGGTGGGAGCGGTAGTTCCGCACTGTGGTCCCTCGCCACTTGTGATTCCCTCGGTCTGGCTATCGTGCTCAGAGCTGGGAGGGGCCCTAAAGGTTTCCCCGATGTGTGGAGAGGGAAGGCTAGGGAATTACACACCTGTAGCTGCAGGTTTCAATGAAGTTATCTCCTCCTCCGCAGTCTGATGACGTCAGTTCTCTGCCATGGTGGTATCTCTTACAAATGGCGACAGTTCGTTTCCCTTTGCTGGGTGACCAATGCAACGGGTGGGTCCTTACTGTCTCTCCCAAGCCCAGTTTCAAACCTGTGGCCACTACCTACGAAGGCTCGGTAGGCATTTACCTGGGTAGGATGAGAAGGGCTGACCAGTTGTTTCAGCCGGATGGATTACAGCTGAGTCACAGCTGTTTGTCTGCGGGAAGCAGGCGAACGGGAGCTTGAATTCAGCCGATCAGGGCTCAGTGTTTGTTCTGAGAGGCCCAGACTGTTTGCCCCAGATCCACGTCATCTCAGCATTGCCTAGTGATCAGCAATTCAGTGGAGAAGTCTTGTCCCAGGGGTATGTAAATCTGAAGTACAAGAAACCCCTGGATCAGTCCAAGGATTTGCTTATTCTCCTTTGGTAACTGAATTTTATTTGTTTGACTGCTGCCTTCCAGGGCAAACACAAAACTTTTAACTTCTTTATCAAACTCTTTCCAAATCACAGATGGACTACCAAGGATCTTCCATTTTGCACCAGGATTTTTGCCCTGAGCGCTAAAGATTTCCACAAATGCACCTCCCTGGTACTCATTTTTGAACATTCCCACAGAGGGGACCAGGGCTTGGGGGCAGAGTTCAGGGCTTCCAGCGAGTGGTGTGACCCTGAAGGCTTGAAAATCCGCGGGCGGAACCCGGAGACCGACGCGTGGGGCAGAGCTTGGTGCTTGGCTGGGACTCGGTCAGGCTCTTCTCAGCCCCTCGGGCTCTGTGTCAGCTACACCTGGAGCCGCCGACCCGCACCATCGCAGCCCCGGCTTCCTCCCCGGTGCCCCAATCTGGTGAGAACGTAGCTGCTAGGGCGGGCGCCGGGTTGTCCCAGGGGAGTGATTGCGTGCGTAACCTACCAGACGGCCGCTGCCGAACCGCCCTTATTTCCTTTTTTCTATTTTAATTTATCCTTATTAGTTATAGATAACAGTAGAATGTATTTTGCCATATTATACCTATATGGAGTACAACTTCCCATTTGCTGGTTGTACATGATGTTGACTTACATTGTGTGTATTCATACATGCAAATTGGATTTAGTCTGATTCATTCTATTATCTTTTGTATTCTCAATTTCCCTATCTTCCCTTCATTACCCTTTGTCTAATACAAAATACTTCTATTCTTCTCTACACACCTGCCCTTATTGTGAGTTAATATGAAATTTCAGAAAGAACATTCCACCTTCATTTTTTGAGGGATTGGCTTATTTCACATCACATAATAATCTCCAGTTCCATCCATTTGACAAATACCATGATTTTCTTTTTCATTATGGCTGAGTAATATTCCATTTTTATATGTACCACACATTCTATATCAATTTATCTATTTAAGGGCACCTAGGCTTCTCCCATAGTTTAGATATTGTGAATTAAGCTACTATAAACATTGGTGTGGTTGTGTCAGTGTAATATGCTGTTTTTAAGTCCTGTGGGTATCAACCAAGAAGTGGTATAACTGAGACAAATGGTAGTTCCATTTCAAGTTTTCTGAGGAATCTCCATACTGCTTTCCAGAGTAGTTGCCCAAATTTGTAGTTCCATGAGCAATCTATGAGTGTACCTTTCCCCCATATCCTCACAAACATTGATTGTTGCTTGTATTCTTGATAATTGCCATTGTGACTGGAGTGATATTTGTAACTGGAGTTCAGATTTAATTTGAGTTTCTCTAAATGCAAGATATATTGAATATTTTTTCCACAATTTTAATAGTTCCATATCCCAAGATAGGTAACAAGTGCTATTCTGGGGCCTAGAAAACTGCATACTAAGGAATGTAACTTACCTCATGTTAGATTATTACATTCAACTCCAACACAATTCATAATTAAATATAGAAAATATTAAAAATCAAGCAATTGTGTTTGTTTCTGTGTGAATAGAAATTGTATACAGTGTGGAAATTAATGTTTACCATATTTATGAAAATGATAATACAGAGATTGGAATATGTTATGTTTTCTGATTAATAGATTATTTTAAAATAAAATACACATGAAATGCACACATTTTCAAGTCATTCAAATTTACAAAAAATTCAATATATTGAATTCTAATCAGTTTCCTCCTTCCTTCCTCCCTTCCTTCCTTCCTTCCTTCCTTCCTTCCTTCCTTCCTTCTTTTCCCTGTGAGGAATAGACAATTGTAGTTCCCCTTAAGATTTTCTATAGTTTTAATGAAAATTTATTCCTCCACCTTCACATGGTTCTCTCAACTTCAATGACTGTTAATTTCCTGCAGACTATTTCTTTCCACAGGACAAGCTCCACTTGCCCTTAAATTCAGAAAGAGCAAAAAGAAAAGATCTTTCTATTCCACTGCAGATCAGGAAGTTTAATTCTCCTCTTCTTCATGAGTGTACCCAAATCAATCAGAACATACAGAGTTTACTTTTGATGATTCTTTTCTCCAATTTTTATTTAATTCTTTTATCTAATTTTATCTCCAAATGAATCCAGAATATTTGAACTCTTTCCATTAAGCAACATAAAATAAATTATATAAAATGGTGAATGTTTCAAAAAGAAAATTTCAGATAGATAATAAGCACATGATGGTGGAACTGCAAACTGGTGCAGCCACTCTGGAAAGCAGTATGAAGATTCTTTAGAAAACTTGGATGCAACCCCACTTAACACATGTATCCAACTTCTTGATATATACCCAAACGACTCTAATTAATCATACTATAGTCACACAGCCACATAAATGTTTATAATAGCTCAATACACAATAGCCAAGCTATGGAATCAATACAGATGCCTTTCAACAGATGAATCAGTAAATATAATGTAGAATATATACATAATAGAATATTACACAGCCATAAAGATAAATGAAATTATTATATTTGCTGATAAATGGATGGAACTGGAGACTATCATACTATGTGAAATAAGCCAGTCCCAAAAAATACAAAAGGCTAAATGTTCTCTGTGATATGTGGATGCTAACCTATAGAAAGTAAAAGTAGGGAGAAGAAGTATTGAAATTCATTGGATAGACAAAGGGGAATAAATGGAATGGAAGTGAGTTGAGAATAGAAAACACAGTAGCATGAATCAAACTTATATTTCATTTGTTCACATATATATAAAAGACCAGCATAACTCCATATCATATTCAACCACAAAACTAAGATCAAATTGTAATGGGTTGCACCCCATTTATTTATATGTCAAAATATATGCTACTGTCATGGATATCTGAAAACAACAAACATAAAAAGAAAATAACACATGAAATAACACTGAATATCACCTATTATAATAATGTGCATATTAAAGTAGCAATAAAATGAGCTACTCACTTATGGGATGGTTTAAATATTCCAAAAACACATTGATGTGAAAATAAATGTATACCAAATATTCACTATGGATCAAGATCCCTGAAGGTAATCCAGAAATCAAAATGAAAGATGACTTATGCTTAACTAGCATGAGCTTACCCATTCATTTAGATCAATCTGTGGTTGAATACACTGGTTATTCATAGGAAAAATAAACCATGTAATGAGAGTATTAGCTATGATTATACTGCTTTTTTCATTAATTTAAACAAAAATACAGGATCTAAGATTTCTGAGATGAAGGATTTTATATGCGCACAATTCTTTTAACCAGGCTTGCTATTATGACATAAGTAAAATAAACTAATTTTATTGTTATGTTCTAAGGCTTTGGAATATTGAAATTAAGTTTGAAAATATTTTACATGGGGAAAGAAAACATATTTTTAAAACTTCACTTTTACTGCTTCCACTTGGAGAAGAGCATCTGAATTCTACTATTCACATAGATACTTTAAATGAGCCTATGATTAAGGACTTAAAAAAAGAAAACATCAAGTAAAAGACAAAATAAAACCAGACCTTGCATGTCAATCTGCGGAGACATCAGGTATGTTTACATGCTTAACTCAATGATACTCTTTTGAAGAAAATGCGTTTACAGAATTCAGTCACTAATTTGTAAGTACAAAATCTGAGCCTGATGGATAGACACTGATCAATGCTGAAATTTACTAGATATATATAATTATGCATAATTTATAATTTGAATAAAATATTATATATTAAGATATACTGATATTACAGGTTACCATCTTGATGAGTTGCAACTTCTGTGCTGTACCTGTTTTACTGGTGATAATATACAATTTTATTATTTTTAGTACTAATATAAATTTTTCTGTTTTCTGTTTTTTTTGTTTTGTTTTGTTTTTACAGTTTCTATGAGGATTGTGTAATAGGAGTGAATTATGGTGTGCCACTAATGGAAACTAGATTCTGACGTCTTTATTTTGTCTATCAGAGATTTATTAACAGTTTTTTTTATTTTATTATTATTATTTTGTAAATACACAACAGTGGAATGCATTACAATTCTTACTACTCATATAAAGCACAATTTTTTTCATCTCTGTATATAAAGCAAGTTCACACCAATTTATGTCATTATACATATACTTTTTTTTCATTACAATTCTTAAGTACATATATACCACAACTTTTCATATCTCTGTTTGTATATAAGGTATTTTGACACCCAATTTAAGTCTTCATACATGTATTTTGTATAATGATGACCATCACATTCCACCAACCTTGCTAATCTTCCCCCTCCCTTTCCTCCCACCACTCTTGTGTTAAGGAGGAAAGATGTGAGGGTATGGGGTTAATATAACTTAGGAAATTTGAAAGAGAACTCTAATGAAGAGGGTTAATAGCAGGGGAATATACAGGAGGTAATTTATGTTAGACAAGTATGTGGAAGGACGATAGAATGCATAAAAACAAAAGCATATATGTATTTAGAAAATTACAAGAAGTAAAAATAGTAAAACTTAGGAGGTTGGAAGAGGAAGAGAGGAAGGAAGAAAAATTAAAAGGAAAGAAAGAAAGAGAAAAAAGAGAGAGGGGGAAAGAAAACAAAATGAGGTGGGGATTATGCAATTCCTCTGTATTATATTATTCTGGTGACTCAGTTCTTAAAGTTCTATTTCATACAAAATTATTGGTTTCATATATGTTGGGGTTGTGAGGACCAGAGGTGGAAGGGTAGAGGTGAAAGAAAGAGGATAAAATTTAAGAGAGAAAAAAAAACCTTAGAATTCCATTTTCTTCTCTTCTCTTCCAGTAGGTGGAGTTATCTATTCCAAGCTTGAGTCTCTGCCCTCAGAGTGGTGTAGGTAACCAGTGTGAGAAGACTGGAGCTCTCCCTCTCTTGTCTGGAGATTCCCTAATCTTGGTCTCTCTGAGTTGCTCCCAGTTTTTAGACCCCTCCCCTCTCTAGTTTATCAGGTCTCAGCTGTGGGACCTCTCGACCTTAGATAGCATCAGGTGGGCAGTGCCCTGCTCGAACTGTGATCCTGTTCAACTAACAGCTGATTTTGTGCTGATAGTTACTGTGCCCAAATTATCACATCTGGGAAGAGGGGGAGTTGGAAACCAGGTTACCTGTTCAGTTGCAGATCTGCGCTTATAGCCATATCCATCAAAAGAAAGAGTGAAAGGTTTTCCAAGATGTAGTCCACCTGTTTCCAGTGTCAGGGTGCCTGGTGAGGTGGGGGGAGCTGGGATGTCCTTGTGCCATGGCTGGAAAGCAGTCCAGTGACCTGCATAGGAGCAGAGAGTAGTCTGGAGTTCTGCTGCTCTGCAGAAGTTCTGATTAGGTGTTTCTGCTCCACCACTTGGGAGCCACATGTGTGCTCAAACTACAGGCTTTGGGACCAGAGTCTGGACAAAGAAGCTCTGAGTTCTGCACCATGTGCGCAGCTCTGGTGGATTCTGTGTAAATCCATTGTATGTGCTCCTCTCACACATTCTATTGTCCTTCTACATACTTGTCTACCCATCTAGGCAAGACCCCATGGAGAAGGTGCCTGGCTGCTTTCTCAGATTTATGCACAGAGCAGCCAGAAATGGTATCTCCTCTACTCCTCCATGTTGGATCTCCTGATGTCTTATTTTGTAAATAGTGAAGTTCTTAAATAATATATGAAATTGATATAAATCTGAAACCTCTACAGATGAGGGTTTTTACCCACTCGCTCACCTGGTGGGTTCACTGTTACATTAATTTCATATACAGGAGAGTAATAGTTTGACTTGTCCTCAGAGTGGAGGCTAGATATTTGTAAGTAATTTTATTGGTTGAGAAATCTTTGTATATAAAAGTTCAACTGGGAAATTCAGGCCCCAGGTGTTTGAGTCTGAGGAGTAGTGCTCACATACAAGTCCTTCTAGTACCGGTACTTATTTTTTCTACCACCTGTTCAGAGTGCAGGTGAGTCTGGGTGTTGACCCAGGGAAGCAGAGAAGGGGAGTGGCCATTTAGGCATAGGCAAAGAGACAGAATCTGCAAGCATAGACTCATCACAGTGAAGGGTAGAGGCAGAGGTCAATGACTTGGGTTCTCAAGGCAGAGGGTCATGACTAAGGTCAGCAGTCTTCCTGGGACTCTGAAGCCTGTTCCTACCTGTGCATTGACAGAGGAGCAGAAAAATGAAAGGAGTCCAGGCCATGGTGGACACAATCCCTTCTTATACCTCACTTTTATAGATCCATTAACCCAAGCCTCTCTTATTGCAGCTCCATTGTCCACAGAGCATTGGAGATTCTCATGCAATGTGATTGTACCCCTATCTCTACCCCATGTGTACTCACAGTGTCTGCATCCCAGAACCAGGGGGTGGGTGGCATGATAAACTAGCTTATTTACTACTTGGAGCTTAGGAGGAAATGACTGCTAGGACCACACTAATGGCCATATACATGGAAATCTAGCCATCCTATACATTGTTTAGTTTCCCAAGTGATATCTCTATTGATCAGAACATGTTTAACCAGGACTGCCAATCTTAATATCTAATATTAGAGCACTTGCTCTGGAAAAAAAATTGTAAGACAAAATTGTGACAAAGATATAGGGCAGAGGGCACTTGTTGATAAATGGTGAAAGATGAGAGCAGAGGAAATAGGAGAGAGGTGAAATGTCAAGAGCAAGTGTGACATCTACACACAATGAACATCAAGTGGGAGAGGATCACATAGTCCAAGAACAAGATGAAGGAAAGGCAACACCTGTGTTCAGATTCACACAGTGACTCCAGGTGGAAGAGTAGGTTACAGTGGATTTTGTTGTGCATTTGTCACATTGTGTCCATGGTATAAAAAGGTGGAAAATATTTAGTAATTTCAGAGACAAACAGTGGTGCAGGGATTCATCCCCTTCCCATAGCAATAATAATAAAGTTAAATTAACCTGTAGCAGGGAACTTAAACAAGTTGTTCATTTTTTCTTTCATTTCATTCTTAAGAATAAATGAGATACTTCATGTGCATCAGGCACTAGAGATATGTAGAGATTTCGAGGAGTGGTCCCAGGTATTGGGAGCAGCAGGAGTCAGGCAATGAGGGGAGGAAATTGCCCAAAAGGATATTCCAGGCCTGAGGACCTCTTCCTCATGCAGGGTAGGGAAGAGAGTATATCTCTATGGTTGCAGGGCCTGCAGAGAGCAAGGGCTCAAAATCTCTGAAAGACCTCAGATTTGACTTCATGTTGGTCTAGTAGAGGAGTACAATTAGGGGAATAGGCACAACACCTGTACTGAGGGTGAATGCATCACCAGAGCTGGTTGTAACAGCCCAGGAAATATTCATCCCACATCTTACAGGGAATCCTACAGGGGAACCATATTTGTTTTCAGGCTTTGGCCCTTGGCTGGCTCCAGGAAAGTCTTACATCTGGGATAACTAGTGTAGGGTCCTTCTATCAGAACTTGTAGTCTTCTAATGGGCACCCAGGATCCAGGAACCACTCAGCCTGCAGAGACTCTCTCAGCCCTGGCTGTGGTGAGAGGATATTCTTACCCCATCCTTTCTCTGCCTGCTCCTGTCAAAGGTGTCAGAACTGTGGTCTTAAGGTATCTGCACTCCTTTAGCTCCTTTCCATTTTATCTCCAACCAAATGATTATCTTATCTAACATTTGCATCTGCTTTTCACAGTCTTCAAACCAAAAAAAAAAAATGCCAGTTAGGGAGAAAAGTAATTTAAGGGAAAACATATACTTGTTTGGTTGATTGACATAAATTTTTAAAAATTCACAGTAAGATTTTCTATAAAATTTATAATCCAAATATTACATACATATATGTATGAATACATTTAAATATAGGTAAGTAAATTTACTTACCACAGATGCCATACAAACATGCATGTAAGCACACACAAAGAATGAGAAACAGAAAATGAAAACAAAAAGCTATTCACTTTACAGATAACAGGTATTACTATATTTCCTTGTAGATAACAACTTCTATGTGAGTTAATTTAGATTAACTAATTTTATCTCAAAGACCAGTATTATATAGACCACATCTCAAGAAGGATATTGTTTTATGATTTCTTATTATCCCTTTGTGTTTCCCAGAAAGTAAAGGTATTGAAGGAATCATGTCCTCTTCTCTTCCATTTTTCTTCAGCCACAGGTACTGACCATGAATCAGCATCCACTGGGTACATATACCCTCCCTTTCATTTTTGTTCCAGATGCATTTTGCACACCAGCTAATTTTAGGGCTACATGGGGATGCCACAGATTCTGCCTGACCTATTCTCTACAATGATAGAAACCCTTCAGGTTTTCCAGTATGTTCTCTGCTTGGAAGACTGAAAACGCTAAAAAATTACCTTTTTCAGACTAGCAAATATATTGGAGTAATTGGGTTGTGCTTTTGCAATATGAAGGAGTTATTTCCCATTCATACTCATCAGGACTTTGTTGCAGTTGTGATATTTATTTCAATCACAAAAATTGAATCAAGATTTCAAAGGGTTAATAAAAAAACACCTAACTTAGCAATAATTAGCACATGTCAGGAACATTCCTACACAGTGTTTTTTTTTTTTCTTCCTGTTGTGTATTGCCTCAATATAATGGTTCATAATATTATTTTCTATGCATAAAGCAGAAAACTAACTAAAACTGAATCTTCACACATTTCTTCTTCACCTGTTCAGCCAGTGTTGAGTGAAGTAGTACCATTCATGGCCAGATATAACCTTCAGTCCTGCATATTTGTGTCCTTCATGAATCAAAAGCTCAGTGAATGGAAGGTAGAGGGTTTGGAAGTCATACTTCTATGAGAATTTCTAATAATGCAGATACTAGATAATCATATGGCCCACAGAAATATGCAGTTATTCATATGAACTACTGAAAATATACTTAAAAGAAAGTTTTGCAGAAATTGCTCCCATCTTTTGGCTGCATTTTATCTATGCAATGACTACGTGGGATCTCTCTCGCCCATCAAGGAGGCTTATGGAACAGGATAGAAGAGAGTGTGACTGTGAAGTCACAATCAAGACCTCTGGAGACAAATCTGGAAGGAGGTCTGATTTTATTCATAGTTACCATGTATATATAATCGGGCAGGAGGCAAGCAGATTACAAGCAGCCACAAATACAATTTCTACCTTGTGGTGACCAGTCTAGGAGCAGACCTTGGAGCAAACACTGGAACCACAACACGTGGCCTCATGCTCAGGGACTGTGCCTATGGGGTAAGCAGTTTGCCACTCATGTGCCTAGCATAAGGGGAGTGGTTTGCCACTAAGGCAGTGGTTTGCCATGAATGCAGTAATCCGTGCACTTGCCCCACAAATGAATTGATATTTTAAATAAGTTTCTAAATGTTTTAGGGATCCTCAGGTGAAATATGTGGAATAATTTAGACATGGATGGTGATTCTGGTTGCATATTAATCATAAATCTCCACAAATGGGTTCATTACATAATTATAAAAGCAAAATTATATTGTTGTAACCATAACAAAAGTATAAAAGCAATTTTGTTTTTATAATTTAAAAGCAAAGTAAGTACTACCTTGATCTCCATAATCAAATCAATGTATGAGAAAATCATTTGTTAGTATTTTGAGTGAAAAGAGTCTTAAAGGTAGAAGAGGATTCCCTGAATCTTCCTGATTGTTACCTATTTGGAGATGACCTCCCCTCTCCCTTATCTCAATCAAAGAGGGAGAGTGGAAGCCTAGTGTAGGAAGAGGCACACTGAGAAATGAACACACACTGAGAGAGGTTGAGGTACATGGCATGAGCCAATGGAAGGACAAAGGGTCATGCAGCCTCATGTTCCCATGAGAGTGTTCACCTTCTCAATCTTTCTTCACCCTGTAAAATATGAGAAATTTTGAGCACACAAAGAGGTTTTTGTTGTACTTCTCCATGGATTGAGATTACTGTGTGAATTCTACTACCCATATTGAGTGCACAGTAATAATCAGCCACATCATCAGTCTAAGCCCCTGTGATGGCAATGGCAGGTTTGTTTTGGAGAATGGAACCACAGAATAGATCAGAGACACCAGAGAGGCAGTGGTTTGTGCTTTATATAATCATGTGGGGAGAATATCCCAGCATCTCCTGGTACTAGCTAGGGGAGTAACCTGTAGAGACTGACCTGGAGCTAGGCCCACAGGTGAGTTTTACCATTCCACCTAGAGACATAAGTAGTGAGAGCTCCTGGATCACAATGGTCTGAGAATCCACCACTAAGAGCAATAAGAGAGCAATTGTTATTAAGACTGTACAGATGTTTCCAAAGGTGTGAAAATATTTTTAAAAATATGTTCAAGTTTTTACTTATCTGTGTTTTATTATATGTCAAATATTTTATATTAGAAAACTTATGTAAAATTAGGCTACATCCCCCAGATGTAGACAGACACACACCAGAACTTAGGCCCTGTCCAGATCCACCTCACTGGCCTGTACAGGAGACAAAGCCCAGGGTAGGCCAGGGTTTATCCTGCCACCTGCAGAACCCCCCAAAGCTCCAGCCCCTCCAGTGACTTGAACAGGAGCCCAGGCCCAGTGAAGGCTTGGGTCTGCTCCCACACACATACCTAGGAGACCAGATCTAAATCATTTCCATCTTGAAATACTGCAACCATTCCCATAGCCTTCCCTAAATAGTAGCCTCTATCTTGGGAAAACAGACAGGGTCTAGAAGTAGCTGCATCTTGAAGTAGGCATCTCAAAGACAGTGCAAGGCCCACCCTTTCAGTCCCATCTCTGAAAGACATTGCATCCATCTTGAGGCACCTCCACTGCCATCTTCACTTACCTCCTGCTATTGCCTCCACCACATATTGATGCAGTAGCATCCATTATGGGACACTGACAGGATCTGGAAGCCCAACACCAAGGTGAGGTACAGATAATATGCACATATACTACAAGAGAATAGGGTAGAAATTGTAACACCTCAGATCCACACTACAATAAAGGAAATCACATAGACAACATGAAAAAAACAAGGAAGGAAAGTTCCCCGAATAAACTGGGATACTACAATATATGAACTCATGGATAGCACAGTTGATGAAAGTTCAGAGAAGGAGTCCAGAATTAAAATGATTTGTGAATTAAAGAATGATCCAAATGAGCAAATACAGGCAGAAAATTATTGCTCCAACAAAGGGATAAGAGAACAAATACAGATAACCATTGATGAAATCAATAAAGAGATAAGGGAACAAATAGAGTAAGAAAATAATACTTCAAGAAATATATAGAGATTCTGAAAAAAATAAAAATCTTTAAAATGAAAACAACAATAAAATGAATAAAAATTTAATAGAAAGCATCATCAAAATAATAGATCACTTGGAAGACAGAACATCAGTGAAGATGGTAAGAAACCATGAGCAGAATATTCAAGAATTATAAGATAGCATCAAAAGACCAAATCTGAGAGTTATTGGTAAGGAACAGAGTTTTGAACCAAAGGAATACACAATATCTTCAATTAGATAATATCAGAAAATTTCCCAAACATGAAGAATGAATTGGAAAATCAAATATGAGAGGCACACAGGATACCAAATGTACAAAATTACAACAGAACACCACCAAGACACATTATGATGAAAATGCCTAGCATACAAAATAAGGGTAGAATCTTAAAGGCTGCAAGAAGAGGAATCAGATCACATACAGGGGGAGACCAATTTGTATGTCAATAGATTTTTCAACCCAGACACTCAAAGCCAGGAGATCATGGAACAACAAATACCAAGCTCTGAAGAAAAATAGATGCCAAAAGAATCTTATATCTAGCAAAATTACGCTTTAGATTTGATGATAAAATAAAAACCTTCCATCATAAACAAAAGTTAAAAGAACTTACAACTAGAAAGCCTAAACTACAGAACATCTTTGGCAAAATATTCCATGAAGAGGACTTGAAAAACAACAATGAAATTCAGAAAAAATGAGATATTACACTAAAGGAAAAACTAATAAAAAGAGAAACCAGGTCAAGTTAAATACTAAAAATAAATAAAAATGGCTGGGAATACAAATGATATCTCAATAATAACCCTGAATATTAATGGCCTAAACTCCCCAATCAAAAGACTGGCAGATTGGATTTTTGAAAATGATTCAACAATATTCTTTCTACAAGAGACTCATCTCATAGGAAAAGACAACCACAGACTGAAGGCGAAAGGTTGGTAAAAATCATACCACTCACATGGACTGCAAAAGCAAGCAGGGGTTTCCATCTTCATATCAAAGAAAGCAGACATCAAGCCAAAGTTGATGAAAAGGGATAAAGAAGGATATTTCATACTGCTTAAGAAAACCATTGATCAACAAGACATAACAATAATAAATATGCATGCCCCAAACAATAGAGCACCTACGTTCAAGAAACAAACTGTTCTCAAGTTTTACAAATCAAGCAGATCAAAACACAATAATTCTGAGTAACTTTAACACACCTCTTTAACCACTGGATAGATGTTCCATACAAAAGCTGAACAAAGATAGTGCAGAACTCAATAATACAATCCATAACTTAGACTTAACTGACATACATAGATTATTTCATCATTCACCAAGTGAATACACTTTCTTATCAGCAATACATGGATTCTTCTCTAAAATATACCATGTATTATGTTACAGTGCAACTCTTAGCAAATATAAAAAATAGAGATATTACACTTCATTCTATCATACCATAATAAAATGAAATTAAATATTAATAATAAAATGAAAAATAAAAGATACTCCAACACCTGGATACTAAATAATATGCTAGTGAATGAACAATGGGTTGCAAAGACATCAAGAAAGAGATTAAAAATTCTTAGAGGTGAATGAGAACACAGATACAACATAACAAAATCTCTGGGACACTATTAAGGCAGTGCTAAGAGAAAAGATCATTGCATGGAGTTCATTCCTTAAAAAAAAAAGTCAACAAATCAATGATTTAACATTACATCTAAAAGCCCTATAAACAGATGAACAAATGAACACCAAAAGAAGTAGAAGCCAAGAAATAATTGAAATCAGAACTGAAACCAATGAAATTGAAACAAGAGAAACAATTGAAAAAAATGATGAAACAGAAAGCTGATTATTTGAAAAAAATAAATAAAGTTGACAGACCCTTAGACATACTAATGAAGAGAAGTAGAAGAAAAACTCAAATTACTAGCATTAATGTTGAAAAATGAAATATCAAAACAGACATTACAGAAATACAGAAAATAATTAGAAAATAATTTGAAAATTTGTACTCCAATAAGAAAATATCAAAGGCATCAACAAATTTCTAAAGTCATA
This sequence comes from Spermophilus citellus, assembly GCF_964194105.1. Taxonomy (NCBI): domain Eukaryota; kingdom Metazoa; phylum Chordata; class Mammalia; order Rodentia; family Sciuridae; genus Spermophilus; species Spermophilus citellus. The sequence goes on from NC_138184.1 coordinate 108,678,222, forward strand.
TAATTTGCCCAAATTGAATCAGGACAATATACACAATTTAAACAGATCAATTTCAAGCAATGAAATAGAAGATGCCATCAAAAGCCTACCAACCAAGAAAAACCCAAGAACAGATAGATATAGAGCTGAGTTCTACAAGACCTTTAAAGAGGAACTAATACCAATACTCTTTAATGTATTTCAGGAAATAGAAAAAGAAGGAGTACATCCAAACTCATTCTATGAGGACAATATTATTCTGATTTCAAAACCATACACACATCAAAGAAAGAAAACTTCAGACACATGGATACAAAAGTTCTCAATAAAATACTGATAAATCAAATACAAAAACATATCAAAAAGATAGTGCACCAAGATCAAGTGGGGTTCATCCCAGGGATGCAAGTTTGGTTCAACATACAGAAATCAACAAATGTAATTCATCATATCAATAGATATAGAGATAAGAATCATATGATCATCAAAATAGTAAAAGCATTCGACAAAATACACCACCCATTCATGTTCAAAACACTAGTAAAATCTAGGGATACTAGGAACATATCTCAACATTGTAAAAGCTACCTTATGCTAAATGTAGAAAACTAAAATCATTCCCTCTAAAAACAGGAACAAGACAGGGATGCCCTTTTTCACCACTTCTAATTAAGATAATCTTAAAATTCTAGCCAGAGCAATTAGACAGATGAAAGAAATTAAAGGGATATAGATAGTAAAAGAAGAACTCAAATTAACACTGTTTGCCAATGATATGATTCTATATCTAGAAGACCCAAAAAAATTCCACCAGAAAACTTCTAGAAATAATAAATTAACTCAGCAATATAAAATCAAAACTCAGGATATAAAATCAACAGTCCAAAATCAAAGGCATTTCTGTATATCAGTGACAAATTCTCTGAAAGGTAAATAAGCAAGACTACCACATTTACAATAGACTAAAAAACAAAATACAATATTTGGGAATCAATTTAATGAAAGAGGTGAAAATCCTCTATAATAAAAACTACAGAAGACCTTAAATTTGGAAAGATCTCCCTTGTTTTTGGATAGACAGAATGAATATTCAAAATAACCAAACTACCAAAAGCATTATACAGATTTAAAGCAATTCTAGTCAAATCCCAATGACATTCCTCATAGAAATACAAAAAGCAATCATGAAATTCATCTGGAAAAATAAGAGACCCAGAATATATAAAGGAATCCTTAGAAAAAAGAGTGAAGCATGTTGCATCACTATATAAGACCTTAAATTATGCTGCAGAGCAATAGTAACAAAAACAGAATGGCATTGGCAACAAAACAGACTGGTAGACCCACAGTACAGAAAAGAGGATACAGAGACAAACCCACATGATTACAGTTATCATATGTTAGACAAAGTTGCCAAAAAATACCTTGAAGAAAAGATAGTCTTTTCAACAAATGATGCTGGGAAAACTGGAAATCCATATGTAACAAAATGAAACTAAACCCCTATCTCTCAAGATGCACAAAACTCAACTCAAAGTGAATCAAGGACATAGGAATTCAACCAAAGAAACTGTGTGTATTAGAAACAAAAAGTAGTTCCAAATCTCCCTCATGTTTGATTAAGCCCCAACTTCCTTTATAAGACTTCTATAACACAAGAATTAAAACCAAGAATCAATAAATGGATAGATTCAAATTAAAAGCTTCTTTTAGCAAAAGAAACAATCAGTGAGGGGAATAGAGAGCTTACACTTTGGGAACAAATGTTTTGCCACAGGCACAACAGGTAGAACACTATTTTCTAGGATATATAAAGACCTCAAAAATCTTAACACCAAAAATAATAAATAAACCAATCAATAAATGGACCAAGGGACTGAACAGACACTTATCAGAGGATGATACAAATCAATCTAAAAATATATGAAAAAAATGTTCAACATCTCTAGAAATTAGATAAATGCAACTCAAAACCACTCTAATATTTTATCTCACTCCAGTCAGAATAGCAGCTAATAAGAATACAAACAAGAGTGTTGGTAAGGATGTGGGGAAAAAGGCACACTCATACACTGCTGGTGGGACTACAAATAGTTGCAGCCAATATGGAAACCAGTATGGAGAATCCTTGGAAAACTGGAAATGTAACCATCATTTGACCTGGTTATCCCACTCCTCAATCTATACCCAAAGACTTAAAAACAGCATACCACAGAGACACAGCCACATCAAGTATATAGCAGCACAATTCACAATATCTAAACTGTGGAACTGAACTAGATGCCCTTCAGTAGATGAATGGATAAAGAAAATATGGTATATATACACAATCGAATATTATTCAGCATTAAAAGAAAATAAAGTCATAGCAGACGGAAGGCGGTCCCACTTGCTTGCAGCATAGTGGGCGCAGACAGAAGGCAGTGCAGAATGCAAAGGCCTTGCTCATGGGTCACCAGATAGAGCTCTGAACCCAGCACAAGAAATGGCAAAATAGATCCTGGGAACCCACCACAGATAGGTGGAGTTGAGCACCACGGAGATCTGGCAGCATAGAGATGCAGGCTTACACATCCTTAAGATTAGAGCATGCCAGACTGCGAACTGCATCACTGCAGGGCACCAGACTGAGAACCAAACTCAGGACATAGTGGACCAACAGTTTAGCCCCCCCAACACCTCACCAAAACCCCAGCTTGGAATTGGGCATTCGCCATCTTGGAAATCTACCACATCAGCTTTTGGTGGATGTAGCAAATAGCGAGATTGGCATCTGAACAGGTGTGTGAGTCCCAGCCCCCCTCTACCCAGCTGTGATAACCCAAAACCTTTCTTGCCAGCTCTCAGTGGGCATGAATATCAGAGTGGAGTGAAACTGAAAAGGTGCCTGATATCCAAGTCCCCCTCCCCCGAGCTGTGATAACCCAAAACCTTTCTCGCCAGCTCTCGGGGGGCATGGCTATCAAAGGTAATATGACAAAACAGGTTGCCAGTTTCCAACTCCCCTTCTCCACAGCTGTGAAGACTTGGTGACTACCCAACAGAGAGATAGCCACTCAGTTGATTAGGAGCATGAATCAGCCAGGGCGACTCAAGCCCAGAGTGAACCCAGGGCTACAGAGAGGAGTCCCAGTAATTGGGGCCTGGTGGGCAGGAGAAGTGAGGGAGATAGAGACCTGGGGTAATCCAAAGAGACCAAGATTGGAGAGGCACCTGGGAGAGCCACCTCACAGGATTGCCTCCCCCACCCTGAGGGCAGTGATTCAACCTACTGGAAGAGAAGAGAATAGAATTCTAAGATTGCAATTTTTTTCTTTTTCCTTCTTTCCTTTTAACTTATTATCTTTCTCTTCTCTCTTTTCCTCTTTCTTTTTTCATTTCTTTTTCTCTAACTCTTCCATACTCTTTTTTCTTTTTCTTTTCTTTTAAATTTTCTTCCTCCTTCTCTTTCTCTCCCAACCTCCCAAGTGTTACATTTTTCTACTACATGTAAATTACTAAATGCAAATAGGTGATTGTTTCTATACTTGCTATTGTCCTCCCACATACATAGACACCCTAAAATACCTCCTATCTATTCTCCTGTTAATGACCCCCTTCATTAGAGTTATCCTCCAAAGGAGCTAAGATATATTAACCCCCAAATCCTCACATCTTTTCCCCTAAACATAAAGTCCTACACCTGACCCTCAGTTCTCTATATGCCACCAGAATCTGTATGCCTTTGATAAAGCTAATGAATATATTTCAAACTATAATTGAATCCAAGATATCTAGACATTGTCTCCAATCACAAAGGAGAGATCTCAGAACTATACAAGAGCAATACTAATTTAGAGGAGAAAAATAATAACAAAACAGTCACACAGAGCTGGAAAGAAATGTGAGAAACATGAAAGAACATGGAAAAAAGGGCCACAAACAATACAGGACACCTCAAAAATAGAGGAGATAATAGCTTCAGCAGAAAAAAAATTCAGAAAAAGATTTCAAAATACACATGGTTCAGATGATCTGGAGACTTAAGGAGGACTTTAGACAGCAAATGCAGACAATGAAAGATCATTTTGACAATGAATTACATAAACAAATCCAAGAAGCAAAAGATCAAGTCTACAGGGAGATAGAGGTTATACAAAAAAAAAAAAAAAAAAAAAAAAAACAGAAATCCTGGAAATGAAGGAAATTATAAACCAAATTAAAAACTCAAATGAGAGTATCACCACCAGAGAAGAACACTTAGAAGTCAGAACATCAGAAAACAAAGACAGGGAGATTGAAAAGATGGCGGCGATGGGAGTGCATCACCCCAGTGCGCCATATCACTGTGCGGGAGAAAGACGAGGTGAAACGGCTGAAGGCTACCTTGTTGGGAATTTCCAGTGAAATTGAGGTGCTCCAGAATCTAGAGGACGGATTTCCATCGCGCGGGGTTCGGCTGCGGGGGCTCGGTCACGGGCGATTTCTCCGCACGAAGGGTAGCAGAGCCTGGTCGGCAGACCGCCCCGCGGATGGAGTCTGCGGAGCGCGCTGGGTAGTGGCGAGGTACTGGAGCAGGAGTACAGCGATGCGGATTCTGGGGGCTCCTGCCAGCTGTGCAATGGCCGTGCTTAGTGCTGAGTTCCGGCTTTGAGACAGAGGAGAGAAGCAGTCCAGTTCGATTCTCGACACCGGTCGGACCACGGAGGAGGACAGCAGCCACCATCTTGGAGAGCTGATGTAATCATCCCTGTTTTCTACTGATCTCAGCTCATTCAACTACAGAACAGGTGATTTCAGGCTGGTATTTGCCTGCATCTCGCAGACAGATCACTCAGGCTCGGGGCTGGAGAACCTGAGGAGAATACTCCTCGGGGCTCGCTCCTGGCAAGGCATGCGCCGGGCTTTGAGCGGCCAGATTCTGGTTCCGCAGGCTGCTTTGGCCCAGGGCTGGGGAACCTGCGGGGACTGCGTGATGAGGCCAGCTCCAAGTGGAACGTGCGCTGAGGGGCGGCTGGGCTCTGACTCCCGGAAGAGTTTTGGCCTGGGGCTGGGGAGCCCGCGGGGACTGCGTCTTTGAGCCTGCTCCTAGTGGAGCATGCACCAAGCTGGGAGAGTTTGGAGCAGCCGGGCTCGGGCTCCCGGGGCTGCTTTGGCCTGGGGCTGGGGAACCCGCGGGGGTCGCTCTGTGGAGCCTGTTGCTAGCGGAGCGTGGCTGGGATCAGAGAGGCCGGGTTCTGGCTCCCGAAGCTGCTTTGGCCCAGGGCTGGGGAACCTGCGGGACTGTTTCTCAGTCCAGGTCCTGCTGGGTGCTGTGGGGGCATGGGGGGCAGAGTGGAGCTGCCGCCTGTGCCCAGAACAGACCAAGTGACCCACCGGCGTGGTATCACGACACCCCAACTGCAGCTGGGGCCGAGGAGAGTAGCCGCCCACGCCTGGAACAGGACCAGCGACCCGACTGCGCGGTAGCCAAGTCACCCCATTTGGAGTGAGGGCTGTGCAGAGCCGCCATCTGAGCCTGCAAGGTAGGCAGACCTGCGACCCACTGGCAGGACAGGCCCGGCAGCCTGCCAGTGTGGTGGACAAGTAGCACCGAGGCAGTCACGTCACACTGGTTGGAGTGGGGGTGGAGCAGAGCAGCCGCCCGTGTCCAGAAAAGGCACGGCGACCCATTGGAGAGGCAGTCAGGTACCCCCACTGGGAGTGGGGGCTGAGCAGAACTGCCGCCCGAGCCCGCAAGGTAGGCAGAACTGCGACCCACCGGCGGAACAGGCTTAGAGGCCGAACAGCGTGGTAGACACGTCACACCAATTGGAGTAGGGGCGGAGCAGAGCTGCCGCCCACATCCGGATCAGGAACAACGAACCCGAGGGAGTGGTAGTTATGTCACCACAATTGGAGTGGGGGCAGAGCAGAGCCGCCACCCGTGCCCGCAGGGTGGGCAGACCTGCGACCAACCAGCGTGGTAGGTAGATCACCCTAATTAGAGGAGGAGCACAGCCACTACCCGCCCTGCAAGGGAGATCTCCCAACTATAGAAGAGCAATATAAATAAATAGGGGGAAAATTTCAAAAACACAACAGTTTCACCAAGCAGAAAGAAACGCAAGCAGTATGAAAAGACGGAAAGAAAGTACCACAAGCAATGCAGGTCAACTCAACTTTAGAAGAGGTAATAACTGCAATAGATGGAATGTCAGATAAAGAGTTCAGGATATACATGCTTCAGATGATCTGGAGTCTCAAGGAAGACATGAGACAGCAAAATCAGACAATGAAAGATAACTTTGACAAGGAACTATATAAACAAATCCAGGAAGTAAAAGATCAATTTCACAGGGAGATAGAGGTAATAAAAAACAAACAAATAGAAATCCTAGAAATGCAGGAAGCAATAAACCAACTTAAAAACTCAATTGAAAATACTACCAGCAGAGTAGATCACTTAGAAGATAGAACACCAGACAATGAAGACAAAGTATTTCAACTTTAAAAGAACATAGACAGCTCAGCACGTCTGCTAAGAAACCATGAGCAGAACATCCAAGAAATATGGGATAACATTAAAAGAACAAACTTAAGAGTCATTGGGATACAGGAAGGCACAGAGCTCCAAACCAAAGGAATAAACAATCTATTCAATGAAATAATATGAGAAAACTTCCCAGACCTGAAGAATGAAACAGAATCCCAAATCCTAGAAGCCTACAGGATGCCGAATGTGAAAAATCATAAGAGATCCATACCTAGACACATTATAATGAAGATGCCCAACATACAGAATAAGGAGAGAATTTTAAAAGCTACAAGAGAAAGGAAGCAGATTACATTTAGGGGTAAACCAATCAGGATAACAGCTGATCTCTCAACACAGACTCTGAAAGCTAGAAGATCCTGGAATAACATATTTCAAACACTGAAAGAAAATGGGTTCCAACCAAGAATCGTGTATCCGGCGAAATTAAGCTTCAGGATGGAAGATGAAATTAAAACCTTCCACAATAAACAAAAGTTAAAAGAATTCGCAGCTAGAAAACCATCTCTTCAAAAAATCCTTGGCAAAACATTACAGGAAGAGGAAATGGAAAATAACATTGAAAACCAACAGTGGGTGGTAGGACAGTAAAGGGGGGAAAATAATCAAAGAGGAAAACAAATCAGGTTTAGTAACATTAATAAACAAATATGGCTGGAGGAACAAACCATATCTCAATAATAACCCTAAATGTTAATGGCTTAAACTCACCAATTAAGAGACACAGGCTACTTGAATGGATCACAAAACAAGACCCAACAATATGCTGCCTACAGGAGATGCATTTGATAGGAAAAGATATACATAGACTGAAGGTGAAAGGTTGGGAAAAATCATTCCACTCATATGGACTGCAGAAACAAGCAGGAGTGTCCATACTCATATCAAATAAAATAGATTTCAAGCCAAAGTTAATCAAAAGAGATAAAGAGGGACACTGCATACTGCTCAAGGGAACCATACACCAACAAAACATAACAATCATAAATATATATGCCCCAAACAATGGTGCAGCTATGTTCATCAAGCAAACTCTTCTCAAGTTCAAGAGTCTAATAGACCACCATACAATAATCATGGGAGACTTCAACATACCTCTCTCACCACTGGACAGATCTTCCAAACAAAAGTTAAATAAGGAAACTATAGAACTCAATAACACAATTAACAACTTAGACTTAATTGACATATATAGAATATACCACCCAACATCAAGAAGTTACACTTTTTTATCAGCAGCACATGGATCCTTCTCAAAAATAGATCATATATTATGTCAAAGGGCAACTCTTAGACAATATGAAGGAGTAGAGATAATACCATGAATGTTATCTGATCATAATGGAATGAAACTGAAAATCAACGATAAAAGAAGGAAGAAAAAATCATGCATCACTTGGAGAATGAACAATAGTTTACTGAATGATCAATGGGTTATAGAAGACATTAAGGAGGAAATTAAAAACTTCTTAGAGTTAAATGAAAACCCAGACACAACATATCGGAATCTATGAGACACATTGAAAGCAGTTCTAAGAGGAAAATTCATTGCTTAGAGCTCATTCCTTAAAAAAAGAAAAAAACCAACAAATAAATGATCTCATACTTCATCTCAAAATCCTAGAAAAAGAAGAGCAAAACAACAGCAAAAGAAGTAGAAGGAAAGAAATAATTAAAATCAGAGCTGAAATTAATGAAATCGAAACAAAAGAAACAATTGAAAAAATTGACAAAACTAAAAGTTGGTTCTTTGAAAAAATAAATATAATCGACAGATTCTTAGCCAAGCTAACGAAGAGAAGAAGAGAGAGAACCCAAATTACTAGCATATGGGATGAAAAAGGCAATATCACAACAGACACTTCAGAAATACAGAAGATAATCAGAAATTATTTTGAATACTTATACTCCAATAAAATAGAAGATAGTGAAGGCATAGATAAATTTCTTAAGTCATATGATCTGCCCAGATTGAGTCAGGAAGATATAGACAACCTAAACAGACCAATAACAATAGAGGAAATAGAAGAAACCATCAAAAGACTACCAACTAAGAAAAGCCCAGGACCGGATGGGTATACAGCAGAGTTTTACAAAACCTTTAAAGAGGAAATAACACCAATACTTTTCAAGCTATTTCAGGAAATAGAAAAAGAGGGAGAACTTCCAAATACATTCTATGTGGCCAACATCACCCTGACGCCTAAACCAGACAGAGACACTTCAAAGAAAGAAAACTACAGACCAATATCTCTAATGAACCTAGATGCAAAAATCCTCAATAAAATTCTGGTGAATCGGATTCAAAAACATATCAAAAAAATTATACACCATGATCAAGTAGGATTCATCCCTGGGATGCAAGGCTGCTTCAATGTACGGAAATCAATAAATGTTATTCACCACATCAATAGACTTAAAAATAAGAACCATATGATCATCTTGATAGATGCAGAAAAAGCATTCGACAAAGTACAACATCCCTTTATGTTCAAAACTCTAGAAAAATTAGGGATAACAGGATCATACCTCAACATTGTAAAAGCAATCTATGATAAGCCACAGGCCAGCATCATTCTGAATGGAGAAAAATTGAAGGCATTCCCTCTAAGATCTGGTACAAGACAGGGATGCCCTCTCTCACCACTTCTGTTCAACATAGTCCTCGAAACACTGGCCAGAGCAATTAGACAGACGAAAGAAATTAAAGGCATAAAAATAGGAAAAGAAGAACTTAAATTATCACTATTTGCAGATGATATGATTCTATACCTAACAGACCCAAAAGGGTATACAAAGAAACTATTAGAGCTAATAAATGAATTCAGTAAAGTGGCAGGATATAAAATCAACACGCATAAATCAAATGCATTCCTGTATATCAGTGACAAATCCTCTGAAACGGAAATGAGGACAAATACTCCATTCACAATATCCCCCCAAAAATTAAAATACTTGGGAATCAACCTAACAAAAGAGGTGAAAGATCTATACAATTAAATCTACAGAACCCTAAAGAGAGATATAGAAGAAGACCTCAGAAGATGGAAAAATATACCCTGTTCATGGATAGGCAGAACTAACATCATCAAAATGGCGATATTACCAAAAGTTCTCTATAAATTCAATGCTATGCCAATCAAAATCCCAACAGCATTTCTTGTAGAAATAGATAAAACAATCAGGAAATTCATATGGAAAAATAAAAGACCCAGAGGAGCAAAAACAATGCTAAGCAGGAAGTGTGAATCATGCGGTATAGCAATACCAGACTTCAAACTATACTACAGAGCAATAGTAACAAAAACAGCATGGTACTGGTACCAAAACAGGCGGGTGGACCAATGGTACAGAATAGAGGACACAGAAACCAATCCACAAAACTACAACTATCTTATATTTGATAAAGGGGTAAAAGCATGCAATGGAGGAAGGATAGCATCTTCAACAAATGGTGCTGGGAAAACTGGAAATCCATTTGCATCAAAATGAAACTGAATCCCTTTCTCTTGCCATGGACAAAGCTTAACTCAAAATGGATCAAGGATCTTGATATTAAATCATAGACACGGCATCTGATAGAAGAAAAAGTTGGCTATGATCTACATACTGTGGGGTCGGGCTCCAAATTCCTCAATAGGACACCCATAGCGCAAGAGTTAACAACTAGAATCAACAAATGGGACTTACTCAAACTAAAAAGTTTTTTCTCAGCAAAAGAAACAATAAGAGAGATAAACAGGGAGCCTACATCCTGGAAACAAATCTTTACTCCACACACTTCAGATAGAGCCCTAATATCCAGAGTATACAAAGAACTCAAAAAATTAGACAATAAGATAACAAATAACCCAATCAACAAATGGGCCAAGGACCTGAACAGACACTTCTCAGAGGAGGACATACAATCAATCAACAAGTACATGAAAAAATGCTCACCATCTCTAGCAGTCAGAGAAATGAAAATCAAAACCACCCTAAGATAACATCTCACTCCAGTAAGATTGGCAGCCATTATGAAGTCCAACAACAACAAGTGCTGGAGAGGATGCAGGGAAAAGGGTACACTTGTTCATTGTTGGTGGGACTGCAAATTGGTGCAGCCAAATTGGAAAGCAGTATGGAGATTTCTTGGAAAGCTGGGAATGGAACCACTATTTGACCCAGCTATTCCCCTTCTCGGTCTATTCCCTAAAGACCTAATAAGAGCATGCTACAGGGACACTGCTACATCAATATTCATAGCAGCACAATTCACGATAGCAAGATTGTGGAACCAACCTAGATGCCCTTCAATAGATGAATGGATAAAAAAATGTCGCATTTATACACAATGGAGTATTACTCTGCTTTAAAAAATGACAAAATCATAGAATTTGGAGGGAAATGGATGGCATTAGAGCAGATTATGCTAAGTGAAGCTACCCAATCCTTAAAAAACAAATGCCAAATGACTGCTTTGATATAAGGGGAGTAACCAAGGACAGGGTAGGGATGAAGAGCTTGAGAAGAAGATTAACATTAAACAGGGATGAGAGGTAGGAGGGAAAGGGAGTGAGAAGGGAAATCGCATGGAAATGGAAGGTGATCCTCAGGGTTATACAAAATTACATATAAGAGGAAAGGAGGGGTAAGAGATAAATAATACAAGTGGAAGAAATGATTTACAGTAGAGGGGGTAGAGAGAGAAAAGGGGAGGGGAGGGGAGGGGAAGGGGGATAATAGAAAATAGGATAGACAGCAGAATACATCAGTCACTAGAATGGCAATATGTAAATCAATGGAAGAGTAACTGATGTGATACAGCAATCTGTATACAGGGTAAAAATGGGAGTTCATAACCCACTTGAATCAAACTGTGAAATATGATATATTAAGAACTATGTAATGTTTTGAACGACCAACAATAAAAAAAAGAATTTGTCACATAGTTAATTGTTGATATATAATAGCTATTTTTACTCTCATTATTGTTAATATTATTTCTGTCTCTTTTAGTTCTCTAATGTAACAAGGGCAGAACAACAATCTCACATCCTTCAGAGTTATACTGTTATTTTCTTTTTTGGCTTTATGGCAAGCTCAGTAATCTATGAGAAAACTAGCTGGTTTTTTATTATCACCCTTTCTTATATTTCTCATTAGTGAGGAGGGATAAACCAGCTAGACTTTTCATATCTGGGGACACAAGAGTCTCTTGACAAAAGTGGAGTTTTTGCAGATTGGTTTTCAATAGGTTGCTATCTCCACTGTAATTTACTTAATAAACTCTAGGGAAATAAAAGTTCTCAATCATAAAAAAAAACAAAGACAAAGTATATAATCTAGGAAAGATTGTAGACAGCTCAGAAAGGCTGATAAGAAACCATGAGCAGAACATCCAAGAAATATGAGATAACATAAAGAGACCAAATTTAAGAGTTATTGGGACAGAGGAAGGTATAGAGGTCCAAACCAAAGGAATGAGCAAACTCTTCAATGAAATAATTTTAGAAAACTTTCCAGACATGAAGAATGAAATGGAAATCCAAATCCCAGAAGCCTGCAGGACACCAAATGTGCAAAACCACAAGAGACCCACACCAAGACACATTATAATGAAAATGCCCAACACACAGAACAAGGAGAGAATTTTTAAAGCCACAAGAGAAAGAAAGCAGATTACATTTAGGAGTAAACCAATTAGGTTAATAGAAGATTTTTCAACACAGACTCTGAAAGCTAGAAGACAAGACCCTGGAACAATATATTTCAAATGCTGAAAGATAATGGGTTCCAACCAAGAATCTTGTATCCAGCAAAATTAAGCTTCAGGTTTGAAGATGAAATAAAAACCTTCCATGATAAACAAAAGTTAAAAGAATTTTCAGCTAGAAAACTGGCACTTCAAAGCATCATTTGCAAAACATTACATGAAGATGAAATTAAAAATAACATGAAAATCAACAGTGGGAAGTAGTACAGTAAAGGAAAAACTAATCAAAGAGGAAAAACAAATCAAGTTAAATAACAAAAATAAACAAACATGGCTGGAAGTACAAACCATATCTCAATAGTAACCCTAAATGTTAATGGCTTAAACTCACTAATCAAAAGACATAGGCTAGCAGACTGGATTTAAAAAAAAAGATCCAACAATATGCTGCCTACAGGAAAATCATCTGATAAGAAAATAAATACACAGACTGAAGGTGAAAGGTTGGGGAAAATCATACCTCTCACATGGACCATGGAAGCAAGCAGGGGTGGCCATACTCATATCAAATAAAATAGACTTCAAGCCAAAGTTAATCAAAAGGGATAAAGAAGGACACTACATACTGCTAAAGGGGACCATTCACCAACAAGACCTAACAATCATTAATATATATGCCCCAAACAATGGTGCAGATATGTTCATCAATCAAACTCTTCTCAAGTTCAAGAGACAAATAGACCACAACACAATAATCATGGGTGATTTTAACACACCTCTCTCACCACTGGACAGATCTTCCAAACAAAATTTGAGTAAAGAAACTGTAGAATTCATTAACACAATAACTTAGACTTAACTGACATATATAGAATATATCAACCAATATCAAGTGGATATACCTTTTTCTTAGCAGCACATGGATCATTCTCAAAAATAGACCATATATTATTCCATAGGGCAACTCTTAGCAAATACAAAGGATTAGAGATATTACCATGAATTTTATCCACTCATAATGGAATGAAATTGGAAATCAATGATAAAATAAGGAAGAAAAATTCTTACATCACATGGAGAATGAACAATATGCTACTGAATGAACAATGCCTTACACAAGTCATCAAGGAGAAATTTTTAAAAAAATCTTAGAGGTAAATGAAAACACAGACACAACATATTGAAATCTCTGAGACACTATGAAAGCAGTACTAAGAGGAAAATTCATTGCATGGAGTTAATTCCCTTAAGAGCCCTAGAAAAGGAAGAACAAATCAACAGCAAATGCAGTAGAAGGCAAGAAATAATTAAAATCAGAGCTGAAGTCAATGAAATTGAAACAAAAGAAACAATTGAAAAAATGGACAAAAGTAAAAGTTGGTTCTTTGAAAAAATAAATAAGATTGACAGACAATTAGCCATGCTAACAAATTGAAGAAGAGAGAGAACCCAAATTACTAGCATACAGAATGAAAAAGGCAATATCAAAATAGACACTACAGAAATACAGAAGATAATTATAAATTATTTGGAAACCTTATAGTCCAATAAAATAGAAGTCAGTGCAGGCATCAATAAATTTTTTTAATTAATTTGGTCTTCCCATATTTATTCAGGAAGATATACACAACATAAACAGACAAATATCAAGTGAGGAAATAGAAGAAGCCATCAAAAGATTACCAACCAAGAAAAGCCCAGGACCAGACGGATATACAGCCGAGTTTTATAAAACCTTCAAAGAAGAACTAATACCATTATTCTTCAATCTCTTTCAGGAAATAGAAAAAGAGGGAGTACTTCCAAATTCATTCTACGAGGCCAATATCACTGTGATTGCAAAATCCAGACAAAGACACTTCTAAGAAAGAAAACTTCAGACCAATATCTCTAATGAATATAGATGCAAAAATCCTCATTAAAATCATGGCAAATTGGATACAAAAACATATCAAAGAGATTGTGCACCATGATCAAATGGGATTCATCTATGGGATGCAAGGGTGGTTCAACATACGGAAATCATTAAATATAATTCATCACATCAATAGGTTTAAAGATAAGAACCACATGATCATCTTGATAGACACACAGAAAGTATTTGACAAAATACAGCATGCCTTACTGTTCAAAACACTAGATAAATTAGGGATAACAGGAACTTACCTCAACATTGTAAAAGCTATCTACACGAAGCCTAAGTCCAGCATCATTCTAAACAGAGAAAAACTGAAGGCATTCCCTCTAAAAATCCGGAAAAAGATAGGGATGCCCTCTTTCACCACTTCTATTCAATATAGTTCTTGAAACACTGGCCAGAGCAATTAGACAGATGAAAGAAATTAAAGGAATAACTATAGGAAAAGAAGAACTTAAACTAATACTATATGCTGATGATATGATCCTATACCTGAAAGATGCAAAAAAACTCTACAAAGAAACTTCTAAAACTAGCAAAAGAATTCAGCAAAGTGGAAGGATATAAAATAAACACCCATAAATCAAAGGCATTCCTGTATATCAGTGACAAATCCTCTGAAAAGAAAATGAGGAAAACTAACCCATTCACAATATCTTCAAAAAAATACTTGGGAATCAACTTAACAAAAGAGGTGAAAGCTATATACAATGAGAACCATAGAACCCTAAAGAGAGAAATAGAAGAAGACCTTAGAAGATGGAAAGATCTACCTTGCTCATAGATAGGCAGAATTAATATTATTAAAATGACCATATTACCAAAAGCACTATACAGATTCAATGCAATTCCGATCAAAATCCCAATGGAATTCCTCACAGAAATAGAAAAAGCAATTATGAAATTAATCTGGAAAACTGAGAGACCCAGAATAGCTAAAGCAATTCTAAGCAGGAAGAGTGAAACAGATGGTATCACTGTACTAGATCTTAAACTATACTACAGAACAATAATAACAAAAACAGTATGGTACTGCCACCAAAATAGGCTGGTTGACCAATGGTACAGGATAGAGGAAACAGAGACTAACCCACAAAACTAAAACTACCTTATATTAGACAAAGGTGCTAAAAGCATGCACTGGAGAAAGGATAGCATCTTCAACAAATGGTGTTGAGAAACCTGGAAATCAACATGCAATGAAATGAAATTGAATCCCTATCTTTCACCATGCACAAAAGTTAACTCAAAATGAATCAAGGATCTAGGAATTAAACCAGAGACTCTGCATCTAATAAAAGAAAAAGTAGGTCTTAATCTTCATCACATGGGGCTAGGCCCCAATTTCCTTAATAAGACACCTATAGCACAAGAATTAAAACCAAGAATCAACAAATGGGATTAATTCAAACTGAAAAGTTTTTCCTCAGCAAGAGAAATAATATGTGAGGTGAATAGGGAGCCTCCATCCTGGGAACAAATTTTTACCCCTCACACATCAGATAGAGCTCTAATCTCTAGGGTATACAAAGAACTCAAAATGCTAAACACCAAAAAAATAAATAAATAACCCAATCAACAAATGGGCCAAGGACCTGAACAGACACTTCTCAGAAGAGGATATACAATCAATCAACAAATATATGAAAAAATGCCCATAATCTCTAGCAATCAGAGAAATGCAAATTAAAACTACTCTAAGATACCATCTCACTCCAGTAAAAATGGCAGCCATTATGAAGTCAAACAACAACCAGTGCTGGAGAGGATGCAGGAAAAAAAGGTACACTCATATACTGCTATGGGACAGAAAATTGATGCAGCCAATTTGGAAAGCAGTATGGAGATTTCTTGGAAAGCTGGGAATGAACCACTGCCGCAGTCTGGCTGGGCACAAAATCATGAGCCACCACACACCTTGTAGATTCAAACAGCAATTCTTTATTCCCAAACTCACACCGGCCCTCTACAAACACGTTCTCGGGAAAATTCAAGTTCTGCTGCAAAATTCAACGACTCCACCAGGCTTTCAATCCCAAAATACTTTTCTGAATCCCACGAGAACTCAAGGGGAACTCAAGGATCAGGCGTGCCTGAGGCAGCAGGATACACCCTATTCCCAGCAGGAATAACCTTAAACCTGGAACTGCCCTAAACCCAGATTGTCCTAAACTGGGAATGCCCTAAACCTGGATCCACCCTGGTCCTTGAGCAGGGTCACCTTTCTCAGACATACATGCAATGTCACAGCGAATGTCCAAGGCAAGTCCATTTCCACGAGTCCTTCCTCTAAGCAACATGGGGTACTCTGGCAAGGAAATTTTGATGTGTCATTCCTACTTGGCAATGGCTCTCAGAATCTCCCCCCTTCTGATTAATTAAACAACAAGCAATGTGGCTTAAGGACCGTGCCTGGTAGGTTGTCCAATTCAACATATGGTTCTTACCCGTCATGGGAAAAACTGACCTTTAGGCGTCAGCCTCCTGTCTTAGGTTGATACCACTGCAATTGGATCATACCCATCACTGACTACCGGTCCAGCATACAGCCATACTTATGGATAGGCCTATGCACCAGTGGGGGGATGAGGTTCTTGCCTCACCTCTGTTGGCCCCCAAATTTAGCCTTGGTGCCAGTGGGGGGGTGAGGTTCTTTGCCTCACCTCTCTTGGCCCCCAAATTTTAGACCATCACTAGCAGAAGGGAGGAGGATACAGAAATGCCAGGACACCAAGCCAGTTGACTGCTCCTTTGGAAAAATTGCATCACTTGTGACACGATGAGCAAAGATATGCCAGTACTACCACAATTAACATGGGGTGTGCTGGCAAGGAAATAAAAATTGCATCACTGGTGACACCATCATCAAGGATATGCCAGCACTACCACAATTCGATGCACCAGACGATAGTTCACAATGCATACAACTGATATATAGTCCAGGCAAGTTCTGCAAGTAGTTCAAATTGGAGGAGTCTATCAATATGTCCATTTCCTCCCAAAGTAAATCGAGTCCTTGATTGAGCATTACTTTTTGAGTTATATTCATTGATGCATCAGTTTATACAGTTTACTGTGATAGCTATCATAGAAGCTGTAGTTTGGTTTTATCTTAGTCTTCACCGGCACTGGGATGGAGATGGGAATTTTGGCAATGATGCTAAAGAGAAATTATTCTGAACAGAATTATTAAATATAATGAAAAGGAAAGGTGAAAGTAAACAAACAGATCTGTTAACCTCCTTTAAAAACAATCCTTACCTAATTTAAATTAGTAAACAAACAGATCTGTTAACCACCTTTAAAAACAATCCTTAACAGCTGTTTACCTAATTTAAATTAAACCATTTAAATCATGTGAATAAAAAAAATAATTCAGATCCATTTTTTCATGAGCACTCCTCATATATGAAATATGGACATACACACATAGAGACATACAACACAAAACAGAAGTGTGCACACATAACATACAACACATAAGACAATAGTAAAGGCCTTGTAGCTTTACCTAGGTGAAATCTCCATTGCAATGTTTAAAAACTCCACAGTCAAAAAATAAAACTGATCAGAAAAACATAAACCTAGTTCTGTATGAGCTCAAAAATAAAATAGAACTTTATGATGTGGGAAAAATGCAATAATAAAATAGATATTGAAAAAAGCATCCTGGTTAATCACTGTTGCAGATGTAAGAATAGCCAAGCTGGAGCTCTGGATATCAGCTGTTATGGATTTGAGTCAAATCATCTTCTTTTTGGTCTGTAGAAACTGCTTTGGTTAATCTCTCTGGAATCCAAATAGGCTGCTGTTCTCCCTGTGGAAAAACACAAACAGAACCCTGACTCCAGACAATCACTGGGTCAGGGCCTTTCCATTGTCCTGTTAGAATATCTTTCCAAAGTACCTTAGGCTTATGTACATTTTTTGGATACATATGCCTTTCCACAGCACTAAGTCCTGATGAATCCAAATTTTAAAAGTTTAGAGTAAAAAAGTTTATTTTAAGTTTATCTTTGGGGGATATATACCCCTTCCCAATTCCCTCTTTTTGCTTTAATAAGTACCTTTATTTGACATTTTCAACCATTTTCTATCTTATTTCTATTTTCTAGTTTTCTTCTAAGGTTTTTATATTTACCCTTAGTTGCTTTTTTCTCTCCTAGTTTTCTTTTGTTTCCTATTTTGTGGGTTTAAAATTCTTGTCTTTATACATCTTTTTTATCTTCCTATATCTTTTTTATCTTTCTACATCTTCTCTCTCATTTTTTACCTTTCTGTACTTCTGTTTTTAAAGTTTTACACTTCAAATTTTTGATCTTCTTTATCTAAATATCTTTTATCTTATTATCTTCCCATTTTCATGGGTTTTTTTAAGTAATGCTTTTAAGATTAACTAGGCTTCAAATGAAGCAATCTTTCCTCCATCATGAAGGCATCTTAACAACCTTCAATTTAACCTTTTAAAGCCTTTTGCAACTTACTTAGACATTTTACAACTTTTTACTTTATCACACAAAGATTATCTCATCTAGAAACATTTCTTTTTCTTTTAACCTTTCATATTAAAATATATTTCCACATCTTGAATCTTTTTATATCTCTTTTTTAACCATTAACCCTTTTTATAAATTCACATTCTGAAACAACTCTTATAAAATTTTTGAATTTAGACAAATTACTCCACTTTAATAAGATGAAATACTTTCATGTTGTGTTTTTTTTTTTTTTGGGGGGGGGTACTATAATACTGTAATTGAAACCCAACTAAAACTTTTTATACTCTTTGTATGTAAATTACACCTGATAGAATCTTAACACTTAGTAACCCTGTTTCAGCAAAGATACAGACCAAAGCAATATTAAACTTTTTTCTATTTACCAATTTATGAAAACACACATAATGTTTAAATATATTACCTTATGAAACTTAATAAGTAAAGAGTACTTGATTTTATATTTAGTGGTTGATATTTTAACACTTTAGCTTTGTAAATTAATCAGATGTCTGTAAAAACCAAGATCTTAGACAAATGTAGTAAACAGACCTAGCCGTGTCTTTCTTGTTGAAGAAAAATCCTTCTACAGGATACCATGATGGTCCCATTGATATACTTAATAACTCATCTTTATAAAGCCATGGGCTACATTTTTGTATTTTATCAACATATGACCTAATTGTTCTTGGTCTTACTGGGGTGCCTCCTTTCTCTAACAATTTCTCTTCCTCAGAGGTGAACAACTTCAAACCTTGAGTTAACCATTTTCCCCAGTTTGCCTGAGAAAGTTCTAGGAACAGGCAACTTGAAACAAAAACAAAATAAATCAAAACAAAAACACATTGTTTTTTGAAATGGTCACCCATCCTTTCGCCTTCCCTTGGGGGCAAGCAATTTCACTTACCTCCAAGCTTTAGACATTCCGCGTACGGACCACCAAATGCCGCAGTCTGGCTGGGCACAAAATCACGAGCCACCACACACCTTGTAGATTCAAACAGCAATTCTTTATTCCCAAACTCACACCGGCCCACTACAAACACATTCTCGGGAAAATTCAAGTTCTGCTGCAAAATTCAACGACTCCACCAGGCTTTCAATCCCAAAATACTTTTCTGAATCCCACGAGAACTCAAGGGGAACTCAAGGATCAGGCGTGCCTGAGGCAGCAGGATACACCCTATTCCCAGCAGGAATAACCTTAAACCTGGAACTGCCCTAAACCCAGATTGTCCTAAACTGGGAATGCCCTAAACCTGGATCCACCCTGGTCCTTGAGCAGGGTCACCTTTCTCAGACATACATGCAATGTCACAGCGAATGTCCAAGGCAAGTCCATTTCCATGAGTCCTTCCTCTAAGCAACATGGGGTACGCTGGCAAGGAAATTTTGATGTGTCATTCCTACTTGGCAATGGCTCTCAGTAAACCACCATTTGACCCAGCTATTCCTCTTCTCAGGCTATATCCAAAGGACCGAAAAGCAGTATACTACAGGGACACAGCCACATCAATGTTTATAGCAACACAATTCACAATAGCTAGACTTGGAGCCAACCTAGATGCCCTTCAATGGATGAGTGATTAAAAAAAAATGTGGCATATATACACAATGGAATATTACTCAGCACTAAAAAATAATAATATCATGGCATTTGCAGAGAAATGGATGGCATTAGAGCAGATAATGCTAAGTGAAGTAAGCCAGTCCCAAAAAAACAAATGTCGAATGTCTTCTCTGATATAAGGGAGGTGACTCAAAATGGGGAAGAGAGGAAGAGCATTGGAAGAAGATTACCTTTAGATAGGGAAGAGGGGTGGGAGGGAAAGGGAAGGAGAAAGGGAATTGCATGAATCA
This sequence comes from Spermophilus citellus, assembly GCF_964194105.1. Lineage (NCBI taxonomy): Eukaryota > Metazoa > Chordata > Mammalia > Rodentia > Sciuridae > Spermophilus > Spermophilus citellus. Next base: position 108,698,684 of record NC_138184.1, read on the forward strand.
TGGAAGGAGACCCTCATTTTATACAAAATACATGTGTGAACATGTGAGAAGAAAAAAATAGAATCTAATTATCCTAGATTATGTAGAGAGAAGTGATAGGAGGGGAGGGGTTGGTGAGATAGGAAGAATAGTAGAATGAAACAAACATTATTATTACTGTGTGTATATTTGTGAATGCATGACCAATGTGATTCTGCAACCTGTATACTCAGAAAAATGAGATATTATATCCCATCTGATTCAAATGTAAAAAAAAGTAAAGTAAAATAAAATTCAATTCAGATTTTAAAAAAAAAGAAAAGAAAAGAAAATCATGGTACTTTCGGGTAAATGGGTGGAGTTGGAGAATATAATGCTAAGTGAAGTTAGCCAATCCCAAAAAACCAAATGCCAAGTATTTTCTCTGATTTAAGGATACTGATTCATGAAATGTGGTTGGGGCACGGGTTGAGGGAGAATTATATGAACTCTAGATAGGGCAAAGGGTACGGAGAATAAAGGGGGTATAATGGTAGGAAAGACTGTAGAATGAAATGGACATCATTACCCTAATTACATGTATGAAGACATGAATAGTAGGACTCTACTTTGTGTAAAACCAGACATATCAAAAATTGTGGTCTCTATGTGTAATTTGAGTTGTAATACATTCTGCTGTCATATATAACAAATTACAATTTATAAATTTAAGCAAAAATGTGAATCAAAGACATACACAATAAGGACCAAGGAGTCCACAATTCTAGAATTCCTGGAAATAGAAAAAATGGAGTATGGAACCACAGTATTCTCCATCACTTGTCAAGTCAGAGATGAAAATGGTTGCACTGGCTGCCTAATCACCTGAACTTCAGGGCAAAGAAACCACAGCAATGAGAAACTAATGAGAAGCAGAAATTTCTGTTTTTTATGGAGACAATTTTCAAGGAGCATGCTGCTGTAAATGACTCTGAAGGCATAGAATAAGAGGCGTCTCACTCAAAGCAGTGCCAGTAGATTCAGCTGGGCCTATAGTACTGGTAGCAAAAAGAGCCAGAGAATAGGTCAGAGCAAAGCTGCTGGGTGTTTGCCCTCCTGACAGATGGTAAAGTGTTCTTGTCTTACTTCCCCATGAGCCTGGAGCATGTGCAAGCCTTCAGGCTGTCATCATAAGACTGACAGTAATAGTCAGCCTCATCCTCAGGCTGGAGCCCAGTGATGGTCAGTGAATCAGAGTTGCCAGACTTGGAGCCAGAGATGTGATCAGGGACCCTGCGTGTTGATTGCTATTACCATAAATGAGGAGTTTAGGGGCTGTTTCTGGGTGCTGCTGATACCAGTTCATATAATTGCCACCAATATTGTTGCTGCTTCCAGTGCAGGAGATAGTGACCCTCTGTCCTGGAATCCCAGACAGTGAGGGCTTCTGAGTCAGCAAAGACTGGGCCCAAGATCCTGGAAGTGGGAGAGACATGGAGAGGGTGAATTTTGTTTAGAAACAAGAGTAGAATCTTGGCCCATATCAGAGGACTCCCACACCCTATCCATCCTGCATATTTTGTCACCTGTGCACCGAACAAAGGATGTAAGGAGGAGACAGGACCAGGACATGCTGAAGGTCATCATGTGCTCTGCATCCAGTTACCAATGCTAAGAAGAGTTCCTCCCAAGTTTTTCCCTTACCCTCTTTATATTCTGAGAAGGGGGGGTCTATCCATGCAAATTAGCTTCCTTCCAGTTTTCTGATTGCACCCTGGGCCCTGGTTCAACTCCTATACATAAAGATGCCAAGTAAGTATGCAGGGGTGGGGGTGGGTTGGCTCAGGGGTCGGGGAGGTCACAGCTGTGAGCCCTAACATGAGAGCCTCAGGCAGGGCAAGGTGGCTCAATACAGTTCTGGTTATTTGCTGACTCCCTTTAACTGGTCTGCAGTGCTCCCTGTTGTCCAAGCCCATACACATCATCATGTGACATTGTGATCAGAATCCCATGAGACAGTCCTCCATCCCCACTATACCCTACTGCCTCTGCCTAGGTGCCAGGCCAAGGAGCTCCTTGTGTTGTCTCCTCATTATCTCAGTAAGGCCTTCTAGAATTCCTCAGACTTCTCACCATTAATGTTTGCATAGTTCACTTGACTATTCCCTTGACTTAACTAAGATTGTGTCTTTGACATGAATTCTTCTCATATCATGTTTAACCTGAGATTAATTAACATAAAGTTTCTGGTTTCATTAGCTTGCAGGTACCATCTAGTTTATCCACAAAACAAAAATTTTTCCAATAGTCCTTTTATCTTGGACTTGGCAAAAAACTCAGTTACAAAATCTTATGAGTAGCCAGCCATTTGATGCTATTTATAGGATACTTGTATGCATGATTTTAAACTTTCTCAGTTCACATATTTGTAACCCTTATTGTCAGCAAATGAGACTGAGAGTTGTGACTATAAGTCAGTCACAGCCTTATAGCATTTCAGCCACCATTGTCTACATGGAATGCCACAGGGACTAGAGAACCTGAAAGGACTCAGATTCAAGGACTCATGAATATATTCAGTCATGGATGAAAACGCAATGTCCTTGTCACTATGACACATGCTGGTAGTGTGGGCATGAATATCGGCTTTTGTTTATATTTGTTCAATATGATTCAGTGTATCTCACAAGGGTCCCATGTTTCCAGCTGAGGAAGTAAAACATATTCTGAATTTTTAAAAACTTTTTATTTGACTTTTTATTTGTTCTTATTGGTTATAGATGACAATAGAATGTATTTTCACATATTATACATATATGGAGTAAAACTTCCCATTCTTCTGGTTGTACAGGATGTATAATTACATTGGTCATGTGTTCATATATACACATAGGAAACTATGTCCAATTCATTCTACTATGTTTCCTATTCCAAAATCCCATCTTTTCCCTTCATTTCCCTTTATCTAATCCCAAGTATTTTTATTTATCCTCACCCCTTACCCTAATTTAGAGTTAGCATTCATATATCAGAGGGAATATTCAGCCTTTCTGTTTTTAGGATTAGTTCATTTCACTTAAGATGATAGTGTCCAGTTTCAACCATTTATCCATAAATGCCTATTTTTTATCTTTATGCCCAAGTAATATTGTATTGTGTGTGTGTGTGTGTGTGTGTGTGTGTGTATCACATTTTCTTTATCCATTTATCTGTTTAAGGGTATCTAGGCTGTTTCCTTAGCTTATATATTGTGAATTGAACTGCTGTAAACACTAATATGGCTGCATAATGATAGTATACTGATTTTAATACCTTTGGTTATAAACCAAGGAGTAGGATAGCCAGGTCAAATAGTGGTTCCATTCCAAGTTTTCTGAGGAATCTCCATAAAGTTTTCCAGAATAGTTGCACCAATTTGCAGTTCCACCAGCAATGTATGAGTGTACCTTTTCCCCACATCATCATCAACATTGATTCTTGCCTGTATTCTTGATAATTGCCATTGTGACTGGAATGAGATGAAAACTCAGTGTAGTTTTAATTTGAATTTCTCTAACTGCTAGAGATGTTGAATATTTTTTCATAATTTAGACAGTTTTAGATTCCAAGATAGGCAACAAGTGTCATTCTACAGCCTAGAAACTTCTATACTTAGGAATGTAACTCAAAGCATAGTAGGTTGCTACTTTTCAATTCTAGCACAACTTGTAATTAAATATACACAGGATTAAAAATTGACTAATTATGTTTATTTCTGTGATAAGATAAATTATGTACATTGCTTAATATTTTTTATATTTCTGAAAGCAATTGTATAGAAATTTGAAAAAAGCTTACATTTTCTGATTAATAGATAATTGTAAAATGAATTATACTAGACTGTGCATTATCAAGTCATTAAAATTTATAAAACTTTAATATATTAAATTTTAATAATTATTTCTTCATTCATTCCTTCATTCATTTCTTCCTTATTTATTCTACCAGTGAGGAATAGGCAATGTATGTCCTTTTGTGCTTTTCTGTAGTTTTAATGAAAATTTATTTTCCACCTTCATATTATTCTCTTAAGTGCAATGACTGTTTATTTCCTGCAGATTCTTTATTTCCATAGATCAAGATCCACTTGCCCTTCAATTCAGAAAGAGCAAGAAAAAAATTCTTCCCTACTCCATTGCAGATCAGAAAATATTATTTTCCTCTTTTTCATGAGTGTACCCAAATCCACCAGCTCATATAGAGTTTTCTTTTGATTATCCTTTCTCTAATTTTATCTCCAAAAATTAACCTAAAATATTTGAACCCTTTTTATTGATTTTATTATTTTAAATACATGAGTGGAAGGCATTATAATTCTTATTGCACATATAGAGCACAATTTTTCATGTCTTTGTATATAAAGTATGTTCATACCAAATCATGTCTTTATACATGTACTTTTTTGCATTACAATTCTTATTACACATGTATGCCACAATATTTCATATCTCTGTTTGTATATAAACTAGGTTGACACCAATTAAAGTCTTCATACATATACTCTGGATAATGATGTCCATCACATTCCACCATCCTTGCTAATCCCCTGCCCCTTCCCTTTCCGTACAACCCCTTTTCCCTAACTAGATTTCATCTAATTCTCCCATGCTCCCCCTCCCTACCCCACTATGAATCAGCCTCCCTATATCAGAGAAAATATTTGGCATTTGTTTGTTTTTTTGGAATTAACTAACTTCACATAGCATTATCTTCTCCAACACTATCTATTTACCTGCAAATGCCATGATATTGTTCTTTTTAAATGTTGAGCAAAATCCAATTGGGTATATATATATGCCACAATTTTTACTCCATTCATCCACTGAAGGACATGTAGGTTGGTTCCACATTGAGGTATTGTGAATTGTGCTGCTGGCTCCACTGTTTAGATATTGTGAATTGTGCTGCTATAAACATTGAATGTATCTGTGTCCCTGTAGTATGCTGTTTTTCAGTCTTTGGTGTATAGTCCAAGGTGAGGGATAGCTGGGTCAAATGGTGGTTCCATTCCCAGATTTCCAAGAAATCTCCATACTGTTTTCCATATTGACTGCACCAATTTTCAGTCCCACTAGCAATGTATGACTGTACCTTTTTTCCCCACATTCTCACCAGCACATATTGTTGTTTGTCTTCATAATAGCTGCCATTCTGACCGGAGTCAGATGATATCTTAGAGTATTTTTGATTTGCATTTCTCTGATTGCTAGAGATGATGAGTATTTTTCATATATTTATTGATTGATTGTATATCCTCTTCTGAGAAGTATCTGTTCAGGTTCTTGACCATTTGTTGATTGGGTTATTTGTTTGTTGTTATTGTTTGTTTGATTGTTTTATTTTTTGGTGTTTAGCTTTTTGAGTGCTTTATATACCCTAGAGATTAATGCTCTATCTGATGTGTGAGAGGTAAAAATTTGCTCCCATGATGTAGGCTCTTTGTTCACCTCACAGATTGTTTCTTTTGCTGGAAAAAAAACTTTTTAGTTTCATTCCATCTCATTTATTGATTCTTGGTTTTAATTCTGGTGCTATAGGAGTCTTATTAAGGAAGTTGGGGCATAATCCCACATGATAAAGATTAGGGACTACTTTTTCTTCTATTAGATTCAGAGTCTTCAGTTTAATTTCTAGGTCCTTGATCCATTTTGAGTTAAGTTTTATGCATGGTGAGAGATAGGGGGTTAATTTTATTTTGTTGCATATGGATTTCCTTTAGACCCAGCAACATGAAAAAAACTGTATAAAATGACAAAGGATTCAGAAAGAAAACTGCAGATACAAAATAAGCACATAATGATGGAACTGCAAAACTTTACAACAACTCTAGAAAGCAGTGTGGAGATTCCTCACAAAACTTGGAATTGAACCACCATTTGACCCAGCTATCCATTTCTCAATTTATACCCAAAGCACTTAAAATCAGCATACTACAGTGATGCAGCCACATTAATGTTTATAGCAGCTCATTTCACAATAGCTAAAGTATGAGATCACCCTAGCTGTCCTTCAACACATGAAGGAACAAAGAAAGTATGGTACATGTAGACAAAGGAATATTTCTTAGCCTTAAAGTAGAATGGAATTATGGCATTTGTGAGTAAATGGATGAAACTTGAGACTAGCATCCTAAGTGAAATAAGCCAGTTCCAAAAACTCAAAGGCTGAATGTTCTATATGATATGTAGTTGCTAACTCATAGGAAAGGATAGTGGGTGGGGTACATATAGAATTTTATTGTATTACAAATGGGAGAATGAAAGGAAAGGAAGGAGATGAGAATAGGAAAGTCAGTAGAATGAATTGAACATAATTTCCCTGTGTTCGTATATTAATAAATGACCACTATAGCTCCACATCACAAAAATGGGATCAAAATTTGTAATTGGTTGTAACCCATGTATGAAAAATATGTCAAAGTATTCTTTCCTGTCTTATATGTCTAAAAACAACTAATGAAAATATAAGCACATGAAATAACACTAAATCTCATCTGTCTGTGCATATTAAAGTAGCAATGAAATGTGCTACTCATCTATGGGATGGTTTAAATATTCCACAGTGGCATTGAAGTGAAAATAAATGTATTATACTAAAACTGTATATTCACTGTTAAATCCATATGCCTTAAGGTGATGTATAAATCAAAAAGAATGATGACTTATGCTCAGCTATCCTATGTTAATCAGTTCACTAAGACCAGTCTATGGATTACTGCATAGATATACGCATACACTGGTTATTCATAGGAAGAATAAACCACTTAAGTGAGGATATTAGCCTATCTTTATAGTCCCTTTCTTCATTAATTTAAACAAAAAAAAAACAGTTTCTAAGATTACTGAGTTGGAGATGTTAAATGCAGACTATTTTTTCACGAGGCTTGATATTATGACAACATAAAATTAACCAATTTTGTTGTTATGTTCTAAGGTTTTGGATTATTGAAATTTGTAATTAAGTAGAAAAATCTTCCACAGGCAAGAAAATTTGTTTTAAAAAATTCAAATTTTCTGCTTCCGCTTTAAGCATAACATCTCAATTCTATTATTCACATGTACAGTTTGCATGAGTCCAAAATTAAGGAGTTTTAAAAAGCAAATAGAAAGAAAAAATAAAACCAGCCCTTAAATCTCAGTCTGCAGAGACATCAGGAATGTTTACATGTTTAACTCAATTATATTGTTTTAAAGATAATGCAGTTACAGAATTTAGTGTACAATTTGCAACTACAATTTCTAGATCCTGATGGGAAGAGACACTGAACACTACTAAAACTATAATAAACTCTTGTTGCATATTGACTTATAATGATATTATGGGCTATCATCTTGATGGGTTTCAACTTCTGTGCCATACCTTTTTTACTGGTGATAATTAAAAATGTTATTATCTTTAGTCTTAATATAAGTGTTGGGATTTTTTGTTTTGCATTTTGCAGTTCCTCTGAGCATTATGTAATGGAAGAGAATTATGGTGTGTCACTAACGTAAACTAGAATCTGATGTGTTATTTTATAAACATGAGGTTCTTGACCACCACAGTAAAATGACATAAACTCGGAACCTCTATAGATGAGAGACAGGTCCCACTACCTCATATGGTTGTTTTATTGTCATAGTACTAATTTCATATACAGGACAGTAATAATTGTTTTTGTCCACAGACTGGAGGCCAGAGATTTACAAATACACTTCATTGGTTGAGACATCTTTGTATCCAGAAATTCATTTGGGGAACCCGGGCCCCAGCTGTCTGTCTGAGTCTGAGTCAGATACAAGATTGTCTAAGTCCTGCTAGTACTACTACATGTTTTTTTCCTACCAACAGTAGGTCTTTGTTCAGAGTGCTGGTGAGTCTGGCTGTTGATCCTAGAGATGCAGAGAAGGGGAATGGCTGTGTAAGCACAGGCAATGAGAGGGAACCTATATGCACAGAGCCATCAAAGTGAAAAGCAGAGGCAGGGGTCAGTGACTTGGGAATTTAAGGCAGAGAGTAATGACTCAGGCTATGGGCCTCCCATAGGACTCTGAGGCCCGTAACTATCTGTGCATTGACAGAAGACTGGAAGGTGGAAAAAATTCCAGGCCATGGTGAACACAGCTCCTTCTTAGGCCTCACTCTAATAGCTCCACTGCCCCAGGCCTTTTATACCAGCTCCATTTGTCTCCCAGAGTTGGGGCTGCTCATGCAAATTTCCCTATCCCCTGTATCTTCCTCATGTGTACTAGCAGTGTCTGGGTCCCTGACCCAGGGAAGGTGGCATGATGAACTAGCTTACTTAGCAATTGAAGTCTAGGAAAAAAATGCTGGGACCACACCAATGTCCATATTCATGGATTCTGCCCATCTGTGCATCTGTTTATTTTCCTAAAATGAATTCTGCATTGACCAAAACATGTTTAATCTGGACCGTGCACATCATTATATCCTGTATTAGAGCATCAGCTCTGGGGAAACTATACGACACAATTGGGACAAAGATATCTGTCAGAGAGGATTTGTGGATGTGTGGTGTAAGATAAGAGCAGAAGAAATAGAAAAGTGGTAAAATGTCAAGTGCTTGTTACTGAGACTCCTGGGCCAAACAAACCTTGTGTGGCAGAGTAACAGGTAATCCATAGAACAAGATGTGGGAAATGCAACACCTGTTTTCAGAATCACAAAGGAGAGGCCAGGTACAAAAGCAGGAGGAAGGGTTTTTTGTTGTTGTTGTTGTCTCTTTGTTTGTTTGTTTGTTTGTTTTTGCACATTTATCACATTGTGACCCTGGTATCTAAAGGTGGAAATTATTCAGCAAGTTCAGAGATAATCAGTGCTTCAGGAATTTCTTCCCCTCAAATAGGAATAATGCTAACATTAAATGAATTAGATGAGTCTTTCATTTCTTCTTTCACTCATTTAATCTTTTAGAATAAATAAGGTATTTCACATGCATCAGACACTAGAGATACCTAGAGAATTCAAGTCGTGGTTCCAGGTTTTGGGAACAGCAGGAATCAGGCACATGGAGAGAGGATATGGCCCAAATGACACTCCAGGCCTGAGGGACCTTTTCCTCATGCAAGTTAGGGAAGAGGGGATCTCAGTGGTTGCAGGGCCTGCAGATAGCAAGGGCTCAAAAGCCCTGAAAAAACTCAACCTCAACTTCATGTTGGGTTCAGATAGGGGAGTACAGAGAAGGGAATAGACACAACCCCTGTCCTGAGGTTGAATGCATCACCAAAGCTGTTGGAGCACCCAGGAAGTATCCATCACAGGTCTTACAAAGAATCCCTCATGGAAACAAAATTTGATGTCAGTTCTCTGCCCTTAGCTATCTCCAGGCAATGCTTACTTCTGGGGTAACTAGTCCAGGATCCTTCTGTGGAAGCTAGTGTCCCTCTGATGGGTACCCAGATTCCAGGAGCCACTCAGCCAGCAGAGACTCTCAGCCCTGCCTGTGGTCAGAGGATCCTCCTACCCAATCCTTTCTTCTCCTGCTCCTGTCACAGGAGTCAGAACTGTGATCTGAAGGTGTCTGTTCTCCTCCAGCTCCTTTCCATTTTGTCTCCTCCTAAATCATTCTTATCTAACATTTGCATCTGCTTTTTACAGTCGTTAAACTGGAAAAAAAAGTCAGTTTAGAGAGAAAAGTAATTTGAGGGGAAAACATGTTCTTGTTTGGTTGATTGATAAAAATTTGTAAAATTCACAGTAAGAATTTTAATAAGATTAATAATCCAAATATAACATACATTTGTGTATTAGTACATTTAAATGTAGGTAGGTATATTTACACCTCAGGTCTGCCATACAAACACTTATGTGTAAGCATACACACAGAATGAGAAAAAGAAAATAAAAGAAAGAGCAATTATTTTCACAGATAATAGGTATTACTATATTTCTTTGTAGATACCATCCTCTATATGAGTTAGTTTAGAATAAGTAAATATATCTCAAAGACCATTATTATATAGACCACATCTCAAGTGGCCACTGAAATATAATATATTATTTTATGATTTCCTATCATCACTTCATGTTTACCCAGCAACTGAAGGCATTGAAGGAATCATGTGCCCTACTCTTCTATTGATGCAGCCACAGTTCCTGACCACAAATCACCATCCACCAAAAACATATACCTCCTTCTGGCCTATTTCTCCCAGAATGCATTGTGCACAGCAGCTAACTTTAAGGCTTCATGGAGGTGCCACAGACTCCCGCTGTGTAATCTCTGCAAGTAGGGAATACTTTCAAGTTTGCCAGGAGGTTCTATGCTTTGAAGACTATTGAGAGCTCCACCAAATTACCTTTTGCAGACTAACAAATATACTGAAGAAATTGGTTTATTCCTTTCCACTGTGGTAGGGTTAATTTTCATTCATACTCATGAGGACTTTGTAGCAGTTAAAAACTTAAATGTAGATTTTGAAAGGTTAATAAGAGCAACATAACAGCAATAATAAACACATATCAGGATCTTAACGTACATAGAGTTTCCTTTTCTTCTCATTGTGTATTACCTTAACATAATAGTTTATAATATCATTTTCTATATATAAAGCAAAAAAATAACTCAAAATGAATTTTTAAACATATCTTCTTTACATGTTTGGTCAGCATTCAGTGCAATAGGGCCTATTCATGTCCAGGTATAATCTTCAGTCCTGCACCTTTATATCCTTCATCAGAAGAGTCAGCCCAGCAGACAATAGAAGAGTTTTTGGAAGTCAAACTTCTATGGGAATTTCTAGTAATACATATACTAGATATTCATATGACCCACTAAAATATACAGATATTCATATGACCCATTGAAAATATGCTTACAAAGAACTTTTGCAGGTATACATCCCATCTTGTGGCTACCATTTGAAATTAGATCATTGTTCTTTGCAATGCCTTGATATTTTTATATGGGAATAATTTAGACATAGATGGTGATTCTGACTGCATATTAATCATAAATCTACACAACTAAATTAATAACATAATTAGAAAAGCAAAATTATATTGTGTTATAATCATAAAAATAAAAGCAATTTTGCTATTATAATTTAAAAGCAAATTGACTACTATTTTGATCTCCATAATAAAATCAATGTATGAGAAAACACTAACCATCATTTATTAGTATTTGGAGTGAGAAGAGTCTTTAAGGTAGGGGAGGATTTTCTGAATCTTCCTGATGGTTAGCTATTTGGAGATGAGCTCCTCTGCTCCTTCTCCCAACTGAAGAGGGAGAGTAGAAGACTAGTGTAGGAGGAGGCACACTGAGAAATGGATACACACTGGGAGAGACAGGATGAGGCCCATGGCATAATCCACTAGTAGGACAAGGAGTCACACAGCATCATCTTCCCATAAAAGTGTTGAACATTTTCACCCTATCAATCTCTCTCCACTCTGTAAAGTATGACATTCTGAGCACATGAAGAGGTTTTGGTTGTACTTCCCCATAGGTTTAGATCACTGTGTGAATACCACTACCCATATAGAGTGAGCAGTAATAATCAGCCTCATCATCAGTCAGAGCCCCTGTGATGGTGAGGGCAGCTTTGTTTCCAAGAATGGAACCAGAGAATCGATCAGGGACTCCAGAGGGGCGGGTGTTTGTGTTGTAGATAAGTAGGCGAGGAGCAAGTCCTGGATTCTGCTGGTACCAGCCTGGGTAGTGACCTGTAGAGACTGACCCAGAGCTAAGCCCACAGGTGAGTGTCACCGTTCCACCTGGAGACACAGAGAGTGAGGGCTCTTGGATCACAGTGGTCTGAGAATCCACCACTAAAAGCAATAAGACAGACAGTTATTGTTATTAAGAGAGGTCCTCCTAAAACAGAGCTTTTATGTAGGCACCCCAGGATGCAGTTACCCTCCCCTGACCTGAACCATAAGAGAGGAACACCAGTGGAACCATTATCCAGGCCATGGTGGGGATCTTCACAAGCACTTAGTGTCCTCAAACTCCTCACTTTGAGTTTGGCATTTTAAGGCCTCTTCAGACCCAGGTTTTTCATGCAAATTAAACTTCCTTTCTCATCCTGCCCCAGTGTTCAGCCTGGTGTCCACTGAAGGAGATTATGAAAAAAAGCAGGTGCTGGGGACTCTCATAGACCCGTGACTATAGGGAACTGAGACACGTGAGTCTTAGTTGATGCCTTTCATGAGATCAGCTTCCTCACACTTCTTCAACCCAGGCACAAATTTCATCTTTTGAAAGTCAGAGATGGAATGAAAACAAGGGTGAATTCTCCATGTCTATTGAGTTCATCAATTTTACCACAAACCCAGGCCTTCATGGTGAACATTTCTTTCCTCTCCAGTAAATGAGTGTTGTTCCCCTTGTGATAACTGTCAGGCCCTTTCTTCAGCATAGATACCATATTGACACTACAGAGTCAGGATTGTGGGGCACTCCATAGTCAGGTCCAGAGACAGAGGTCTCCCACTGACTGAATATGGAAACTGTTTCAAGCAGCCTCAGTAGAGACCCAGGTTCAGATTGCAGCAGCACAAGGTTTAGGAATCATCTGCCTCCACTCTAAGAAGTCATCTGTTATATGGCTTTGGCACAGGTGTAACTACAGAATTTGAGATAAAGTATGAGATTCTTACCAGCATCAAAAATAATAAAAAAAGAAAACCATGTTCAACATACTTGAAAAAAGATTAATATTTATGATCAAATTAATGTGAACATCTCTACCATTTTAAGATGCTTTCACTTGTGAAGATGATTAGAAGTACTAGATGAGGATACTTGGGGAGTCCAGAATAAAACTCCTTCAATTCCTTTGTGAAGTAAGATTTTTCTTTTTTAAAATAGTGGTCATAAATACAAACTAAAATAGAATTTCTAAATTTCTCATAATTATTTTATTATATTTCTTTGTTATTATTGGTTCCTTCTAAATAATTCATTTTGAGGGGATTTTAAGAGATCTACACGTGTGAACATTAAAGTTGGTTATGGCCAGCAGTCAAAAGTATCTGATAGAGTGTCTATATACAGATTTGATTATGTGTGTTTGTAATACAAAGAGGACAATCTGAAAGGTTAGTGAGAAAGAAATAAAAATACTACTTTTAATACATAAAAACATAATAATATAAGTTTTTATCAGTTACATTACAACTCCCTGAAAGAAAATGACAAATTATTCAGATGCAATGTAAAAATAGAAAAAACAATGGGTTAACATATTTATCACATATTTAAATACAGATGAATTAGGAAATCACACTGAACAGCAAGTAATCATAACCTCAACAGTGAGTCCTATCTACTTCTAAAATTGTCTCAGACATTCTTATTGAAGCATGAATCAACAGTTTTCTCCTGTGATGTCCACTTGGCAATAAGGGGCCAAAGGTAAAATGAGGAATAGGAAACCTGGGAGCAAAGAAGATTCAGGGGTACCTGGAGCTCATGTCAGCAAAGCAAAAGCAGCTCCCTTGTGTATACAGGTGATACTGCTTGATTCAGGTAAGTGTTTAATTTGGACTGTGCATTTTATCCCTGAAGGACCCTCCTGATACATCCTGCAACTATGGAAATACACAGTGTATTGATTAGTTCCATTGAAGTCCAATTGAGGTGGGTCCTATGATTCCATTTTTCTCCCCTACAAGTGGCTCAAGTCCCACTTCTGAGAGCTTAGATGCTATCTCCCTGATTGTGACATCTGACATTGTCTCATAAGTCTTATACCTGCCCACCCTCCAAAGTCCATGTTTAGAATCCTTCATAGACCTCACATACACACAAACACAAACAAACGAAAAAATTTTTTTTAGCCCAAATCCTTCCTGTTAGTCAAGATAAGTCTTTCTCAGTCTAACATGAATTCCACTTCCTAACATACTGCTAAACTGTGGGTGAAATTTGAGTGTCTGCCAAAGGTCCATACATAGAGGCTTCCTCTCAGGGTGGTAGTACCCAGAGGTACTACCTGGTGATAGTACATTGTGAGAGGGGGTAGGGCCTTCTGAGAAAGCTTTAGTTCATTTAAGGTATATCCACAAATATGATGGACACCCATATATAACACCCTGTTCCTTCCCAACCCCCCTAAATTTCCCAGCTTAATGTGAGTATTCACCTTCGTCACCCTTCCCCACCTTATCATATTCGTGTCTAAAACACATTTGGCTACCCATTCCAGGTTTGAACACCCAAATCCATGAACCAAAATAAACCTCTCTTTACTTTCTAAGAACCCATGTGTTGTCTATGTTGTTTTACTAAAACCAAGTCAACTAATACTCATGAGAATTTTTTGCACTTTTCTTTATAAATTAAATGGGATCACTGATTTCTTTTTCAGTATTGAGATCTACTCTTGCCTAATTTCTTCTTATATTCTCTCCAGATAGTCTTCTTGCTTGCTTCTTTATCTGAATTTCATCCTGCTCTGTAACCATTTTTCCATTCTGTCTGGAAAACAGGCCTAAACAATCACTCCAAAGATGGTGGAAAATTAAATATGAAGCAAGGATGTGGGTCAACTCCCACGGCTCATGTGGCTCTGGGGACCCAGGTGCAGGAATGTCACACTTTGTTCAGGATACCTTCTGCACAGGGATGTAAAAACCAGTATTTTTCTTTTTGGTTTGGTGCAGAGCCCTGTCCTGTCATGAGTAGTGCAACATCTCCCCCTGCTGGCCTCTGGTCCTGGGTCTTCAACCCTCTCATAACCTGGCAAGAACAAATGACCCTTTCTGATTTTATTTACCCGAGAGTAAAAACACCCTGGTATTTTGTGCTGAGAATTTTTTTTCAGTTTCTAATGATCTACAGAAATCTAAATGCACTGTTTATGGTACCACGTATTTCAGAATTATCTGGTATTTATTGGCTATGTTTCAGCCAAGTACTTTGGGTCTTTCCCAGTCTGAAATTTTTGAACAATGTTTAAAGGCTAAAGTTCAGGAGGGGTCACAAGTCATAGTAATTCTGTTTGTGCTGCTCTTACAGGCTTTCTTAATTTCAGGTTGCTTCTTCACTGAGAGTGTCCTTTTTTGTGTTTTCACTAACCCCATTCTTCAGGTCTTTTCTTCAGATGTCTTTTTTCCCTATGAGAATATAATATTATCAGGGAATGAGTGTTTTCTGCTTTGACTTGCTTCTCTGTGCTCTAATTTGCCCTTGAATGTCAAAAACTTGACAAAATCAGTTTCATTTGGACTCTAATATATGTGTAATCTTATTCTAGTTTTATATTTTTTCCATATGAGTATTGATAAAATTAACATTGCTATGAATATAAATTACCTAAACTAAGCAACCATTGTGAATTTTTATATCAGAGAATCAGGTTCATTTGTTAAGAGCTGCATGGATTTAAACGTGGGTAGGTTTACAAAGTCCAGGCCCCCAAAATTCTGATATTTATATAGCATCATTTCACCTGATGATTATTCAGGGAAAAGCATAAATTTTGAGGCCTAACAGGGGAAAATGAGCATGGTAGAGGTTGGAGAGCTATGTGTTAGTGAATAGGGTTCATTATTCATCAGGGAATCCAAAGCCACACCAGTGTGTAATCTGAAGAGATAATGAAGCACAGCTTCCCTATGTTTTTAGATCTCAGGTAAGATGAGCCCAGCCTGGGAAACAATCAATAGACATGAAGGGGGTTGCAGAATCCAAACGGGAGTGTGTATTGTTCATAGGCAGAGACAGAATAATGATGGGTCACACAGGAGGAGTTATGAGGTTATCTCAATCTGGAGATACTTTTTGCATTGGTAATGTAGCCAAATGTGAATAACGGAAAGAGTGTGTTTAGTGCAGGGAGAAGACAGTGATAGTCAGCCTTTTTTCATTCTGTTTTTCCATTTGGAACCTAGTGGTACTCAAGGAGACACTACTGACACACTTTGGCGCAAGTTTAGGATTGAATCCATGATGACTGATCACTTATATCTGATGTCACAGATCTAGGAATTCTCACAGGAAATCCTGGGTACCAATTGCCATAGTAACCTCCAAAGCTTCTTATTGCTCTCTGTGTAAAACAAAATTACCTCAGGTTCTGAGGTACAGTATATATGGACAAATGTACGCATATATATACACACACACACGTGGGAATTTCTGCTCACTGAAGGTCCACAGTTCACTCCTAAAATCTAGAGTGTTATAACCCCCAATGTGTATTAGAGGAAAGAAAGACAGATGTCAGTTTAAATGATCTCAGAAAAAACTACCTATGAAAGTCTACATTATCCTGAGTGGTGTTACATGGAGAAGAGTGTCATTCTTGGGACTTATTTCACTCAACTTCCCAGGAGGACTCTCAGAGTTTTCTAATCAATGGTGGAGCCTCACCTTCTGTCACTCAGGTCCCTCAAGAAAGTTTGCTGTTTTCAATTCTAAACTCCTTACCACTTCTCTACTCCAATGCCTAGCATTCTCTCCTTGACATCAAAACTGAAGATGCAGATACCCAGCAAGGAAGCCAGGACAACCCTGATCCTAAAATTTCTCTGATGCTTCTATCCTCACAAAACATTTCACATCTTAGTGTCTCAATTCCTGAGAGCCTGTTACAGCCCAGAGCACAAATAACTGGAGACAAACAGGTGGGACCTTTTCTGAATCTTCCAAGAGCAGAGCCCATGCTGTGGAGGAATGTCCACCTGCTGGACACCTGGCTCATGGCCAATAAGAAAACTGATTTGCTTTTTTTCCAGGGGGAAAAAATCTAACTCAATAGGCTCTGGTTATAAATGAAGATCAACATATGGATCACAAGGAAAAGTTTGAATGTTATTATGTTTATTTTTGTTGTTATTTGTTTTGGTGTTTAGTTTTTTCAGTTTTCCTGTGACTTCAGAAACTGATTAGAAAATTTAGAGGACAGACATTGTGATACATAACTTACTTAAATATATGTTATAATAGAGGGATATTAATTTAAAGTTGGTGAATAGGTATAGTACAAAGTCCTGAGTGGGCTGATTGTTTTATTATACTAATTCCCCATCTGACCGTGTCACTCTGAAAAACATTATTGTGGCCAATTACACAGTAATATTCAGCCTCATCCTCAGGCTGCAGCCCAGAAATGAGGCAGAGACCAGAGTCCCCAAATCCATATAAATTATCCAAATATAAGTAGTATCTCAAGGAAAATCTAGAATGGTTGCCCATCTTGTGCTGGTACCTCCATTTTCCTTTTTCAGCAACACTGAAGACATTCCACAGGGTGCTGATAAGTCTGACAGATGCTTCAGGAGGTGCAGAAAGGGAGGGTGGCTGAGTCAGCAGTGGCTTGGCAGAGAACCTGAAAACACAGACAATCATGGGTGCTGGAGCAGGAACAATATTTAAGATACTGGTCATATGAAATAGAATTATTGATATAGGATGGGATCTGTCCTGAGTCTCTGAGACCTGTCCTACCTGTGTAATGAGAGAGTAGCAAGAGGAGTAAGAGCACAGAGGGTCTATACTACTCCAGGCTTGTCTTATCCTCTCTGGTGTGCTCAGGGGGGGGGGGGAATGGTAGTTCATGTAAATTAAACTCCTCCCTTTATGCTTTCTCAGAGTACATCTGATCTCTGATTCATGAGCCTTAGAGATGATCTGAAGGAAAAGGATGCTGAGAGAGATGACTGTTCTGAGTTTCAACATAGGAAATGTCATAGACAGAGCCGCTATTGGAAACCTTGCACAGGATCCTGCTCAGGAGCCATCACCAGGCCCTGAGAGCACCAGACTGAAGACCTCCTTGGGGAGCACAGGAAGCAGCTAAGCCTCTACTAGACCTGAGCCAGTTGTGAAAAACACAATGTAAGGCCCTGCACAGCTCCTCTTCACCACCTTCTGGTCACAGGTTAATCTTTAGTGTCCTCAGAAGTGTAGAGCTGAATGCCACAGAATTTGCCACCATCGTTGGATACATGGCTTTGCATGGAATGCCTGAGTGATAAGTTTCACATAAGCACAATTTCATCAATATTAGATGTTGTTTGTCATTTTAGAATTATGTAATGTATGGAAGAAAGAACACAATATTGTGAATGTGACAAGCTCTACCAAAATACAAATTCTAAACAATTGAAACTTACTATTTAGGACATTAAGGTGGACTTCTCAGAGGAATTGTACTTTCAGTTGAGTTTATAAAATTGAATGAGGGTAGCTGGGAATGTTGCACACTGGTAGAGTGCATGCTTAGCATGTGGGAGTCTCTGGCAAGAATATTGAATACCCTTAAATTATGTGTATGTGATATATATATATACATATATATATATATATATATATGTATATATATATATATATGAAAATTTAGAGGACAGATATTGTGTGTGTATATATATAATATTTATATAAATATATATTATACTTATATTGTATTGCTGGAGATTCTCAAAATGTTTATTAAGAAATTAATTTGTCCATACAGAAGCAATGAGAAGGGAAAACAGAATGGGGAGATTCATCAGAGTTCTGTTCAAAGATGGAATCTTCATAACATGTTAACCTCAAGGACCTGCTGGGTGAGAAAGAAAGACTATATTAGAAACTGGACATTTCTTGTTTGAATAAGTAGGTAGAAGCTATCACTATTGAATAATGTGGAAAATATGGCAATTAGATAGTTTCTCCATGCATAAAAGAATTAAATACTTGGGAAGGAGTCAGAAATTTTGGCTTCTTTGCTCAGAAGCAGTTGACTGCAATCTTCTCTAGTGGCATGCTGCCACCTTGGTGTTGAAGATGGGAGTCCAGGCTGTTGAGAGGAGTCACTAATGAGGAATGTGGATACTAATAAGAGAGAAGAGCTCGCGATAAAACCCAGATGACCCCATTCAATCAAGGAATAAATGGTAAAATAATCATGAAAAAACTTTATCAGCTAAGGCTGGCTGTTCATTATGTATGCATTTTTACTTAATTATTCATGCAGTATGTATAAACATACTGACTACCATCTTCAGTTCTGGGCCCCAGGTGATAAGATGATTGTAGGTTTAGGAGAGACTAGCACCTATTTGATTGGCCCAAAGAGAGGTTACAGGAAGGATTGAAGAGGATTTCAGATGTGACATGTGCAGACATTTACATTCCTGAGGGGCAGCACTGAGATGTGCCATGAAGGATACATGAGTACACAGGCTGGGCTGCAATGACTTAGATAGCAATTGTCAGAAAGAGAAAGAGAATGAAGAAAATCCTTGTCCTCAGTTTAAGATGATAACATATTTTTATCCTCCCTGGTTCCTGCTCAAATTCTCAAGTTCCTTTTTTTCCCTCATTATTAGAATCTTTTCTAAACTTCCTCTTGTTTCTGCTACTTTGTGGCTTCATGACCACATTTGTTAAAAATTCTCATTGTTTCAAGTGAATGCTCATCGATTTATCAACCAGAAGAACTCAATGTGCCTGATGAAAAAAACGCATTTCAACACTCACAGTGATGCAGATGGCACAAAAATTCAAAACAACTGCTCTCAGAAAAGCCTCAGGGACAATCTTGTATTTGTCCTCACTTGTTCATGTCTAGTCAATGTCTGTTTTTTAACATGATGTTTCCTTACTTCTCTTATTGTCATAATTTAATTTATTTCCCCTGTCTTAATCTTATAGTGATAGAATCAATATAATAGTAATAATAACCCCATTAATTTATTTAGTATGACTTCTGGACATCTATTTTTCATTCAAATATGGTCTTTTTCTATCTTATAGCTTACATTTAATGACACTTAGATGGTTTGACAATTCTTTTCATACTGGGTCTTCATTTGGGATGCTTGTAAAACTCTTCCTGTGGTTAGGTCTGTGAGTCAGTTCTATAACTATAACTAAATACTTGAGAAAAATCAACTCATATTTTCCAATTTTTCATGACCTAGAGCAGAAATCACTTTTGAGTCTGTAGCTAGGCAGCACACTATAGCAAGTATTTATAAAAGAGAAGAAGTATTCACTTCATTGCCAAATGCAAGAAAGAGCAAAAGGGAAGGGGGCTGGGGTTCCAGTATCCCTTTCAAAGTTAGGTCATCAATGACAAAGAGCCCCTCCAGTCTCTGTCTCTTAAAAGTCCCACCACCTCCCAATAGCATCATGAATTGGAAATCAAGACTTTACCACATGGGACTTTTAGGTAAACTTCACAGAAACAAAGAACTAGGATTTGTTTGGAAGGTGTTAATTTGTGCCTGCCTCTAGACACAAGAGTGAATCCTTGGGAGGAGTAAGCCACACAGTGGAAGGAACATCTAGGTTCGCTGCTCTATGTGCAAAACACTAAATTTTCAGACTTACCTGAGATGTGGACACAGCATGTTCCAGATCATTTCCTATCAACCTGAAGATTTATTCACAAGCTGACCTCTTATTTGTGTTAACTTCCACATATCAGTGAAAATATTCAAACTTTAGTTTGGGGGATAGGCTTATTTCACTTAACATGATAGTCTTCAGGCCCACCCATTTACTGGCAAATGTCATAAAGCCATTCTCCTTCTTGGCTAAGTAATTCTGCTTCATTTCTCTTATTCATTCATCTTTTGAAAGGGCTGAATATATGCTTCTTTCTGACAAGAAAGTGTGTTGTGTCTGCTTCCTAGTGTTGAAGTCCATCCTAAGCCCATTGCAAACAACTTATGTTGTATTTCATTCCATTTGCACAATTTTTATTTATTCGTAGAATTTACTTATGTATTCCTCATCAGGTGATTGTCCAGAAGCTGTGAGGCTGTGTGTAATCAAGTATTTTGAATAATTCTTAGTGTCATTAGTCCTTAGAATGCAAGCAAATCCATAATGAGATACAAATTAATTTCCATTCAGGGTGGCTTTATTAAAAAATGACAGGCAATAATAAATTTGGGCCAGAATATGTAGAAATAGACACTCACATTGCTCATGGCAAACAAAATTGGTATATCCACTTTGAAAAGCAGTACACATTTCCTTCAAGAGAGTTAACATACAGTCCAAAAATTTATCTCCCATTTACTACCTAAGAGAAAAGAAAGCATATCCACAAAATAATTTGAAATTTACAGACCAAAGAATGTAGCAGAATTACTCATAAATGCCAGGATTTTAAGTACTCATATATCCAATGACTGATAGAGGGATAAACCACCTAGTTCACCTATACAATGGAGTTTCAATTAGCAGTAAAAAGAAACATAGAACTTATATGAGAAAATTGCATTTTTGTGTGTTAATATGTCCAAAAGTATATACAAGTAATCATTTAATGCACTGATCTCTTAAATTATGTAGATAAATGGAGTTATAAGCCAAAGCTAAAGATTATCAGATTTCAGACTAATAATTATTTCTTTGTAAGATGATGAAGTATTTTAAATTTAGATTAAGTTAGGGCTTCACAAACCTTGACAATACAAAATAAACATATCCTATTGCATACTCACATGGAATGTAAATTGATGGTATGCAAATAAGGCTCTCAAATATGAAACAAAAGGACGGAACTTCTAATGGTTTAGATTAAATGTCCCCCAAAAGCTCATGTGTAAGACAATGCAAGAAAGTTTAAATGTGAAATAATTTGGTTACAAAAGCCTTAAATTAATCAGTACATTAATCCCCTGATAGGGATTCAGTGTACAGTAACTGTAAGCAGGTTGGTTGTGGCTAGAAAAGTTGGGTCCCTAGAGGCATGTCTTTCTAGATTATATTTGGTCCATGTGGAGGAAAGTGCATTCTCTCTGTGTCCCACCACCCGCACCCTAGTGTGATATTTTAAGCTGATTTCCTCCACCACACTCTTTTGCCCTGATGTTCTGCTTCATCTTGAGCCTCAAGGAATAAAGCCATCTATCTGTGGACTGACACCTCTGAAAATGTGAGCCCCAAATAAACTTTTATTCCTTAAAATTGTTCTTGTCAGGTCTTTTGGTCACAACAGTAACAAAAAAAACTATCTAAAACACAACTCTTGCTGATCATTTAAAGCTGGTATGTTGTCTGAGAGTCAGACACTCAGACATGGACACTGTTGTGTTTGCCATAGTAACCGCACTGATTGTCACAAGCACTTAATCATGGGAGGATCAGCATTATGGGAGGATAAGTGCAGGTTTATGTCGTAGACTCACATGGGTCTGATACACCATATGATCAGTGAGGCCTTTTTTCCTCGTTGAACAATAGTAATCAGCCTCACCCTCAGACTGGAGACCTGAGATACTCAGGGTTTCTATGTTGTCAGAGATGGTACCTGAGAAGATCAGTAACACGCAGAGCCAAGAACTTCCAATCATCATAGTTTGGGAGGCAGCACCAGGAATCTTGTTGTTACCAGCCCATAAAATACCTACCAATGTGATTGTTATTTCCAGTGCAGGAGAAAGTGACTTTCTATGCCACAGACCCTGAAACTGAGGCTACTGGATCACCCCAGAATTATGCCCAGGACCCCAGAACAGAAGAGGCAGAGACACAGAGGTTTATTGCCACACCCTGTTTCTAAATTTAAAAAAGGGTATAAGTAGCCCAGGTGTCCCAGGTCATCACTTTTCCTTTCCACAGTCAGTCTCCTGCAGATTATGAGGAGGTTGCGGCATCCAAGCCAAGGTGAAGAATCCTGCACATCTCTGATTCCTGAGAACCCACAGAGCCAGTGGGTGGCATCAGAGCCACCCAGTGTTTCTTGGACTTTTTTGTGCACTGAAGGGGACTGGCAAACCTCCAATATAAATTATGCCCTCCCTCTGAACAGTCTCCCATACCCTGACCTCAGAATCCACTCTGATTGTGGCTAGATGGAACCTGTCCAGGACCTCCAAGGACTGAGGCTCAGCAGCTGGTTCTCCTAATTCCCACAGGAATTAGTATATGGTTTCCAATTGGTCAGGCTGACCATATCACTGCTCCCTTAAGAAGAGAACACTCAGTTTTGGGTATACATCAAGGGACCCTATAGACGAAATTCACTTCCCTGATCTCTTCTCCACATCACCCTCCTTAGAAAGACGGGAAACACTTCACTGCATAGGAGCCTCCTCCACAGACTGTAGCTTCCTCATCATATCTAAGCCATAATTTCTGTGATTTAGTTTCCTAAGCACTTTCACTGTGGCCCCTTCCTCCACTGTGAAATGGAGGGTTCAGCACACCAGAGTGACAAAGAGCAGGGACCCACAAGCCAGGAGCTATCAGTGGGAAAGTCCTGAAACCCGCGCTTTCCTCTTTCTTTTACACATTTTCTCTTACAACAGACTGGTGCACCTCTCCTGAATCCTCCTCAATTCTTTGGCATAAGCACTGGAAATGGGAAAGTACATGGATAGCAAAATATTCTAAACAAAATATAAAGACATTGAATCTTTCCCAGGAGAGACCCTATCTAGCAGTGAGAGAAAGCTTGACTTATCATGTAGGTGCTCAGCTCAGAAGAGCACAAAGAAAGCCCAACCTTAGATGCAGCCAAAGGGCTAATTATATCTAAGTGGTGGGGTACCTTAAATAAATGGAATTGGGGTATAGATGTAAGCAGAAGTCTGAACTTAATGGGAAAGAAGAACTACACGCACAAAGCACTTTTCTCCTTGGTGGTAGGAACAATGGATATTGCTTCCTAGAACTAGTCTAGACTAAGACCAGTGAGTATATTTTGCTTACCTCTCTTCAAATCTTTACTGTCTCCTTCTTTATATTAGTTTGGGTTTAACAGGATCTTTAGTTCTACTTCCTGAAGGTGGAAAATTACTTTGATAATTGAGATCTTTTTGTTTTGCTTTGTTTTTTATGTAGGCATTTGCAGTTAGTTACAAGATATTCCCGAGTACTGGTTTTACTACATTTCATAGTCATTTTTAACTGTTTTTCTTTTTTGATACTGGAAAATTTATAATTGCACATGAAGCTTGAACCACATTTCTATCATATAGAAATCTTTTACACAGAGTGAGTTCATGATTGGCTATGAGTGAGATTGGGTTACTTTGGAAATAGCCTGTAGTAACGTCACATTCTAGACATTTCTGGAAAGAAAAACACAGGAAAAATATAATAATTTGTTTCTAGTCCCCAATGTTGGCTATTTTTTAAAGATCCAGTAAAATATGTACTTTGCTTTTATTTTCTACTTTAAAAATTAAAAACGTGTTTTTAATTATATTAATATTTTTTAGCATTCAGTAACATAATTATTTGTACTTTAATCTATCACTGAGATCTTAGTGAAAAGAAACTTATTCACCTGGATGAGAATAGGTACCAAAAGGACCAGGAAAGAGCATCACAGTGGAACAGGACAGTCCAAAGATCTGATTCTGCTGTCTGCAAGGGACCACCCTGAAATTCCTAGACAATCTCAGCAGTTGTGAACAAACCAAAACCTCCTCCTTGCTGAATGATACTTGCCCTAGAGAGAGTCTCTCCTGCAAACATGTATACCTGTGCAGAGATAATCAAGTTTAATGTTTGTTTTTCTCAAGCTTTGAAATGAGAAACTCTAGAGATATGTCTACAAATCTTAGAAGCCACCAAGGCCCTCAGTGCTAAAGGCAGTAGTGTCTTTGAGATGGTATTGTCACCCTCAGTGGCAGGCAAGCAGTAAGCTAGGCAGTAGAAAATGGGTGATAACTACCATGTGTAAGAACCTTGATGTACTCCCCTGAGAAGCAGTGATGATTCCACAATCATTACATTCAGGGATGCTCAGGGAAGCCATGTTTCTAGAACTGAAATGCCAGGATTGGTTTTAGATCTCTGGGAGCTAAATACTATCTACCATTATAGTTTTGTGTTTTCTCAGTGAGGGATGGGGTTTTCAGGCAGCAGTATAATCAAAAGTTTCAGTGATGCTTCTAGGGCAGACTTTGTAACCAGGGCTGCAGTAGAGATGGAGGATACAACTGACTACATGCAAGTTCTTAGAAATGGGGGCATAATGATAGATAAGTATGAGGTTGGGCTACAAATGAACAAATTCCTATGAACCATGGGAAAGTGGCAGTCACAAGGGTCTCCTCGTGGCCACTTTAGGTGAACCATGAATCAGCCCCTTGATTATAGAGACACAGGTAGAAGATATAATGGCCCTCAGCCACAGTAAATTCCCTTAGAGTTCTGTATCCTGGAGTTCTATTTTAGGGAGTTTATTGTAAAAATTGACTCCTCTCATTCCCCAGGGGCAGAGTTTTGTGGCCCAAATGATGTTCTCTTCCTGTTTCAGTTCCTGTCTACATCCATTCTGAGTATAAAAGCACCATCATGTGTGACAGAAGGTGGCTTAAAAGAGAAAAACAGTGTAAGGGAGCCAAGCTCAGGAAATCATGAAGAAATAATTGGGGGCATTCAGACATATGATTGTTTCAACTAAATTATAAATAATAAGTTTGTTTTATAACCTAGAGAAACTGATGTTCTCACCTGCACCATTTTTGGTAATACCTCACAAACCAGATCCACAGTGCCTCCTGGTGGCCAAGGCAACTCACCCTCCAGGCTCTCCAAAGGCTCAGAGAATTCAGGGAAAAGACCCTTGTTTCTGCAAGAGGTCTTACCATCACAACATAAAGGACAACTGGAGACAAATTAATCATCCCCATGTTCCTTTGGGATGAGACTGTTTTTTTTCTCCAGGTCACTCATGAACATAGTGCTTAAACTCAAACTCAGTGGTAAATCACTCTGCTAATGATGGGCTGGCAGCATTTGAGATTGTAGATCTTACCAAGTACATGCTTAGTTTAAAAATTCATCAAACACTTAAGTAAATATAATTACAAAATAAAAATTCCTTGTCAGAAATTATATACTCTTGCAATTTCCACAAAGCATTTTCCTCTTCACAGATAACTCTAAAAATTAATGTCAAATATTTGACAAGAAAATTAAGATTTCGATTATAAGAATTGATCCTAATCTCCCCCAAAACATCAGGAGTCATCTTAGATGACCCTTTCATCATGATTTCACACTATTTCTTTTCCATCTCTTCCACATCAGGAATCTCACAGAAAATATCCAATATTTCCCCAAAAACTGATCATGTTTGCTACCTAACTAGTCACATAGTCTCAAGTATTGCTTCAGTTTTCCCTTCAATCCATTCTGAACTGAATCTTGAAACCTATCATTGGTACCAGCCGAGCATCTCCATATGACCTCTACAGTCAAGTGCACATTCTTGGGTTTTGTCATTTTAATTATCTGTCCACATCTTTCCTTCTTCTTATGGAGAATTATCTCCAGTTTCTTCGCCTGATCTTCTACCCACTGCACCCTGAGATCAAATGCAAGTTCTCCTAGTTATTGTTATGAAGAATCAAATTTAATTTTCTTCTATTCTTAGCAAATACTATTGGCAATAGGAGGGGCATTATTCCTTCACCCATTCTTATGGTATTATTTCCACTAACTCTGAAGATATTATATTATATATCACCTCTTGGGGTCAGGCTTCTTTGCCTCAAATGTCTTACACAGACTCTCACTGGGGAGGTAACACCCTCTCTGTCCCCATGGCATCCTTTACAGCTCCTCAAACACCTACTTTGAAGGACTGGTAGAAACTGATATAGGAGAGGACCTAGGGCACAATTGAGGAGACAAATGTCATGAAACTTAAAGAATTTATGCTTGGGAATCACTTTCTCAGAGGTAAGAATGGCAGCAAGAGAATAATCTGAAGTGTAAATGGTGGATACTCAGCATAACTTATGATTATGTGAAGTTGAATGGTTGTTCTGAAGAGATTGTGTATGGGTACAGAACTTCACCTATTCTGGGCCTTACATTTGATAAGACCCTTCATGGCAAAAAATCATAAATTAAGTAAGTATTTCTGGCTTATTTCTTTTTAAAATTTTTATTAGTGCATTGTAGTTAAACATTGGGGCTTATTTTGACATAATTATAAGCATGGAATATAACTTTTTCCAATTCAGTCCCCAGTATTTTCCGTTTCCCTCACCTCCTCCTTCCCCATTTCCTGTTCTCTATTGGTCTGTCTTCTACTTGTTTGTAGTTCTCTTTAAATTAGTGCATGATATATACAAAGGTAAAATTCACTGTGGTATATTCATAGGTGTATATAGGACACTTTTGTCAATTTCATTTCACTGTTCCTCCCTTTTCCAGTCCCCCACCCCGACCCCACTGACTCCTTTATCTCCTTGTTCTATTCCACTGATTTCTCTTCTATTTTCATGGAATTCCTTCCCAGCCACACCAATGTCTATAGCACCACAGTTCATAATAACCATGTTATGAAACCAGTTCAGATGTCTGTCTACTCTCAAATGGATAAAATAAATAAAATAAAAAGTATGTACACACAATGGAGTTTTACTCATTCTTAAAAAAGAATGAAATTATGGCATTTTCTGGTAAATAGACGGAACTAGAAAACATGCTAAGCCAGACCCAGAAAGTTAAGTTTTCTTTCATATGCAGAAGCTGGACTAAAATACGAACAAAAAGCAGAAAACAAGCATACTTGTTCTTAATATCTTTCTAAATTAATATATTTATTGCCTCTAATCCAACCAGAAACCAGCAATTTAAAACCAAGGTTTAGTATTGTGTGTGTGTGTGTGTGTGTGTGTTAGATAATCAATCCTAATTGTTACTATTTATTGAGTTGCATTAGGAGTCCGAGCTTCAAAGACACCATTAACTAAGACCTCCTTCCAATAAGGTCAACCAGGTGATCAGCCTACATCTTCCTGTGGTTCAATGCACCACTATGCTCACATTGTGAAGAGAGATGGAGCCCATGGGATTTAATGTCATTTCAAAATGACAAATATAAATGAAAATAAGTAGCATCATCTCCAGACTGGAACCAAGAATTAGGGAGGGCAAACTGACAAACTGGGTGCCAAAGAATCTTTTTAAGAACTCTGAATATAAGCTGTTCCTGAGGAATAAGAGTTTGAGAACAATGTACTAGCTGATGCAGCCTCCAAGCTATGCCCTTTCTGACAATATGTTGCTATTTCAGTGCAGGTGATTGTGGTATTCTGTCATGAGATCTGGTTCAGTGACTTCCCTGCCTGGGCCTCAAACCCCAGAGGGGAGACACAGAGAAAACAATGATACGCATGAGTGTCATTGAAGGGCTAGAAGAGCTAGGTCCCTGCATTGAGTCCTCCACCTCAGACAGATCAGGCCCCAACTGTGCAAAGATGGAGGAGGAGGATGAAGAAAGAAGCAGGTTATGACAAGGGCTCCAGGAGTCTGCCCCTTGAGACTCCAGCACGGAGTAGGATTCTCTTTAATTCTCCACAAGACCCAGTGAAGGAGAATCTCCTACATTCAATTTTTTTTCCTTCCTGATAATTTTGCATCCCTAATGAAGAACAAGATGAGGATTTTACCTGAACCATGTTTTTTAGAATGAACAAAACTTTCCCTCGATGGCCTTGAGTCCTGGGAGGACCTGGCAGCTGTGATCACCTCCAAACAAAGAGGGAGCTCACTGTTTCCTCAAGTATCTTCCATATTTTCGAGGGGCTTCTCAGCAAGCATGGTCAGAGTCCCTCTCTGAGAATGGTTCAAATAACCCCTACTGGCCTCATGTCCTTTTATGCTACATGAGGATAGGAATCAGCCTCAACTGAGGATCTCACAGATGTGAGATCAGATGCTGATGCTTGAGGAGGTGAAGGGGATCACAGAGACTGTCATTCCAGTCTGTAGGTGACTTCATAAAACCAGCACCAAACACCTTGTTCTCTTCAGTTTATTTCAAAAAAAATGAAAAGAGTGACTTTTACAAACATCTCAGCTGCACTTAGTGGACTTCATGCCACCAAGGAATTGAGAAATCATCAACCTTTATTGAAGCTATTCTCAACCTATTTTACTTTTTCAAATAGTTCTGTTTCCCATTATTTTTGTCATTCCTCTCGCCCTCAGTTGTAAAAGATTTTGAGTATACTCTCTATTTTCTCCCTTTAAATATTTGAGCATTTTAGATATTTCTTATCAATGCAATCATACATTATGTGACCTTTTGTATTCATTTACTTCCAACATAAATTTTCTTTTTTATTGATTTTTTAAAAAATAAATTACAGCGGAATACATTACAATTCTTATTACAAATACACAGCACAATTTTTCATATCTCTGCTTATATATAAAGTACGTTGACACCAATTTTTGTCTTCATACATGTACTTTAGAAATGATGTCTATCACATTCCACCATCCTTGCTAACCCTCTGCCCCTCCCTTTTCCCCCTACCCCTCTTCCCTATCTAAACTTCATCAATTCCTCCCATGCTCCCCCTCCCTACCCCACTATGAATCAGCCTCTTTATATCAGATAAAACATTAAGCATTTGTTTTTTGGGGATTGGCTAACTTCACTTAGCCAATCTACTATCTACTCCAATGCCATCAATTTACCTGAAAATGCCAGGATTTTATCCTCTTTTATTGCTGAGTAAAATTCCATTCTGTATATACGCCACATTTTTTTATCCATTCCTCTCTTGAAGGGTGTCTAGGTTGGCTTCACAGTTTACTATGGTGAATTGTGACCCGGCATAAATTTTCAAGTTCATCCATGTGGTAGCACATTCTTCATAGATTTTATATAACTTGGATGAACAGTTCCAGTTCATTTCCATGTGCATTGTACAAATATTAGAAATATTATGAGAACATCTAGTCTGGGATATATACTACATCTTACACTGTCCTTGGGGCTTCTATAACATTAGTTAGCACAGAATATATTCTTACATTACTTAGAACACTATTCAATTATCAGAATATTCATTTGAATTCTATCTTATTAATTTGTTCTACAGGTGGGGACCAGAATTTCAGAGATATAAAAACCTACCCATTTGACCAGTGAATGGCATAAACAAGATTCAAAGTCACCAGTTTCATATAACTAAGGGCAAGCTCTTGAACTGCGTGGTCCCAATCAATGCTACATTTGCTTCCTGGAAGGAAACAGTGGGCACTATTTAGAACTATTTTGTTGTAAAAATTGAGAGAAGAATGTTAATAGAATTGAGTGTTTATAGGATAGTGATGCTGCTGAACATTTTGTCATGTGCAGGAGAGTTCCCAACAAAAATTATCAATAGAGTTGTGGTTCAGAATCCATGTTTTAAGTTATATGTTTCCCATGGATTGATATTGCATGTAGGAGAAGATAAGTCATGAAGATGTTTTGAAGAAACAGAGCAGACAATTCCAACCTCACATTCAAAGAGGAGGCAGCAGGAAGCAATCGTCACTGTTGGAACATGTTAGCAGTCAATTCAGGCTGAGGACACTCTGGGGAGTTTTTGTCTCACTTCCCCATGTGTCTGGAGCACTGTGTGATTATCGTTGCCATCATAAGACTGACAGTAGTAGTCAGCCTCATCCTCAATCTGCAGACCAGAGATAGTCAGGGAGGCTGTGTTGGAGGAACTGTCAATGGATCCTGAGAACCGATCAGGGACCCCAGAGGGTCTTTTATCATCTTTATAGATCACAGTGCTAGGAGCACTACCCCGACGCTGTTGGTACCAGTGCACATAGTTGCTCCCAATATTGCCACTGCTGCGTGTACAGGAGATGGTGACTGTCTTCCCTGGAGATGCCGACACAGAGTGAGGCTGAGTCAATTCAAACTGGGCCCAAGACCCTGGAAGAAGAAAGTAACAAAGATCAGTGAGGTCAGACCAGATCCTCCTTCCCAGGAAGGGATGAGAAGATATCATCCTAGGTGACAGCCCAGGTTCCCCCAAGAATCCCCTGTAGATAGCCACCTGTGCAGTGAATGAGGAATGTGAAGAGAACATGAGCCCAGGCCATGGTAAGGATGCCCCCAGGCTCTGCTTCCTGAGCCCTCAGCCAGAACTGAGCCCACCAACCCTTCTTATCTGTTCTTGTGATCCTATAAGTGGGATGTCTCTATGCAAATCTCTCCCTTTCTGGAGGCGGTGCAGACCTCTCCTTTAACCTCAGCTTAGCTCTTTCTGAAAAATGAAAACTAAAAGTGGAAGAAGAGAGGGCTCACCCACATTGTGGGCACAGAAACACCTGCAAAGTGAAGCACTGACAACAGCAGAGCTGCAGATCATTAGGCAGGTGCTTGGGCCACATTCCTTCCCAGTGAACTCACTTCCTCCATCTGTGGGTGATTACTGGGACTTCAGCCCTTCAGAAGTGAACCCACAGGGAAATCAGATAGTCCCTGTCTGGAGTGTGAAGGGACAGGGATTCTGCCACATATTGAGTCTTAAAACTATCACCATCAACAGCAGAGGGGAACCCAGTGCTGGAGTGACATAGACAAGCCCACTCAGGTTTGGGACGCCAACTATTCTTTATTTTAGGTGACCACTAGGTATGATTTCAATATAATAATCAATTATAAGTAATAGTTTATAAGTAATCAATTACCAAAAAATAACTTAAATTTAACTAAAAGAAGAATGAAAACTTTATCTAGTAATCAAGAAGAATTTTGGAGAGACAATTTCTCCCATAACTGGTGAAAAATAAGCAGTGAGATTATGCCTATCACAGTATAAAAGAAAATCTTATATTAATTCCTGGATTGTTGGTAAATTTTCTATTTAATAAATTTTCAAGCTTATAATTTTTCATAGTACTTGCCTTATAGAGTCTCAACTCAGATTCAAATATTTATGGATTAGATTCTGTGTATCAGGAAAATGCATTCCTTTGATATTAGAAAAAATATTTAGCTTTAGATATATCAAAAAAAATGAGATTAACTAATAGTATCAAGCAAATAAATGAATATAAAAATGACTGAAAAATTCCAAATTATATGTAACAGCTTCTCTAAGTCACTTTAAAAGTCTGACATCAATGACAAATAAAAAAGTAGGAAAACATTTTCTTCACATATATTGCACATTAAGAATATTACAGATATTACAGATTATTAGATATTCTCATGATAAATGAATTGGAATATCATAGTTAACAGCATGGATTCTGAAACCTTGGAAGGGTCTTTTGAGACAACCCCATGTGTTGTTTCTTACACCTTCAACATACCTCAGACAACAATTCTTATCCTTTAGTGATAGCTGGGTGGTGAATAGGAGTCAGTGCTAAATGGAGGGCTTGTGAATATGGGTATTGAAAGAGAACCCAGGGTACCAGGAATCCATCACAATGCAAAAAAAAAGCACAGAGGAGTCGTTCTGGTAGCCATTGGATGATGTCTCTTACACAGTCATAATCTTCTTTTAAACTATACTTTGTAATTTGAAGGATCACACTGATATTTCCTGCCATGGCTGGCTATATGGTCAGTTGCTCCATCATTTTCTCTCATACTATTTCATAAACCAGCACTGAGAACTCAGAGGTTCTCTTCCTCACTGAAGCATCTGACATATAGTTCATATTTTTTCAGTTCTCTCCTTCTGCACAGTTCCTGCTCACCATCCACCAGAAACTTTGCAAATGTCTCAATCAATAACATCTTAGATGGGCAAGGTAAAACTTTATCAATATAAAATGAAATTCAGGAAGAATGAATTTTCACAAAATGAAAATTTTTAAAAAGATATACATATATATATATATATATATATATATATATATATATATATGTATATATATTACAACTTCCTAATATTTTGACAAATTTTTGCTATGTTATTTAAGGAGATTCACTTCTAATATTCAAATATGTTATTTTCCTGTTCAAGTGGGTGTCATAATACTGCTGGTACAACAAAATATGTCAAGTTTTATCTAAAGACTTAGATGCTGTGGATGAAGCTCAACACATGATTCCTGCAGAAGATCTACAGGGTAATAGAAGTAATGGGAACAGCTACCCATGTTCTGGAGACAGGAGTGAATTGCAGTGGAAATTTCCTTCCAGAATCCTTCATTTTTTCCCCAGAGAAATGTTTATTTAATAATGAGGAATATAAAGAGAAGAGATATTTTGGTCATGATGGAGAAACCCACAGAATTCCATTTACTAAAGCAAAATTATTCGAATTAAGGTGTTTCCATCTCCAAGTTTTTCTTACACTATTCATGTGATGCATTTTAGATCAAGTTCATTTGTACGAATTCATTCCCTCTACATAATTATCCTTCTATCTCTCCCTGAAACTCAGGCCTGAACGACACCATAAACATAAAATTTGAAATATGAAACAAGGGTGAAAGTCAGCTTATGTTTCTTTAGAGGGGACAGAAGCAAGGACATAACAATTCATGAAGAATACTGCTTTTAGTGCCTTTGTCTAGTATGCAATAAGTATATTTAGGTGTGTTTTTCTCTGTGTCTTCTATTCTGTACCATTGGTCTGCATGTATATTTTGGTGCCAACACCATGCCATTTTTGTTACTATAACTCTGTAGTATAGTTTAAGGTCTGGTATTGTGATGCTTCCTGCTTTAACCTTGGTAAGGATTACTTTGGCTATCCTGGATCTCTTGTTTTTCCAAATGAATTTGCTTTTTTCTAATTTTATGAAGAATGTCATTGGGATTTTATTTTTTTTATTGTTGGTTGTTCAAAACATTACAAAGTTCTTAATATACCATATTTCACAGATTGATAAAAGTGGGTTATGAACTCCCATTTTTACCCCGTATACAGATTGCTGTGTCACATCAGTTACATTTCCATTGATTTACAAATTGCCTTTCTAGTGACTGATATATTCTGCTGTCTATCCCATTCTCCACTATCCCCCCTCCCCTCCCCTCCCTTCCCCTCCCCTTCTCTCTCTCCACCCCCTCTACTATAAATCGTTTCTTCCACTTATATAATTTTTCTCCTACTCCTCCTTTCCTCTTATATGTAATTGTGTA
The DNA here is from genome assembly GCF_964194105.1 of Spermophilus citellus. Lineage (NCBI taxonomy): Eukaryota > Metazoa > Chordata > Mammalia > Rodentia > Sciuridae > Spermophilus > Spermophilus citellus. The sequence continues at coordinate 108,732,454 of NC_138184.1, forward strand.
TAACCCTGAGGCTCACCTTCCAATTCCATGCAACTTCCCTTAACTCTCCCTTTCCCTCCCGCCTATCATCCCTGTTTAATGTTAATCTTCTTCTCCAGCTCTTCGTCTCTACCCTGTCCTTGGTTACTCCCCTTATATCAAAGAAGACATTTGGCATTTGTTTTTTTTTTTTTTTTTTTTAATTATTTTATTGTTGGTTGTTCAAAACATTACATAGTTCTTATTATACCATATTTCACAGATTGATTCAAGTGGGTTATGAACTCCCATTTTTACCCCGTATACAGATTGCTGTGTCACATCAGTTACATTTCCATTGATTTACAAATTGCTTTTCTAGTGACTGATGTATTCTGCTGTCTATCCCATTCTCCACTGTCCCCTCACCCCTCCCCTCCCCTCCCCTCCCCTACTCTCTCTCCATCCCCTCTACTATAAATCGTTTCTTCCACTTATATAATTTTTCTCCTACTCCTCCTTTCCTCTTATATGTAATTGTGTATAACCCTGAGGCTCACCTTCCAGTTCCATGCAATTTCCCTTAACTCTCACTTTCCCTCCCGCCTATCATCCCTGTTTAATGTTATTCTTCTTCTCCAGCTCTTCGTCTCTACCCTGTCCTTGGTTACTCCCCTTATATCAAAGAAGACATTTGACATTTGTTTTTTAAGGATTGGCTAGCTTCACTTAGCATAATCTGCTCTAATGCCATCCATTTCCCTCCAAATTCTATGATTTTGTCATTTCTTATTGCAGAGTAATACTCCATTGTGTATAAATGCCACATTTTTTTAATCCATTCATCTATTGAAGGGCTTCTAGGTTGGTTCCACATTCTTGCTATCGTGAATTGTGCTGCTATGAACATCGATGTAGCAGTGTCCCTGTAGCATGCTCTTGTTAGGTCTTTAGGGAATAGACCGAGGAGGGGAATAGCTGGGTCAAATGGTGGTTCCATTCCCAACTTTCCAAGAAATCTCCATACTGCTTTCCAAATTGGCTGCACCATTTTGCAGTCCCACCAACAATGAACAAGTGTACCCATTTCCCCGCATCCTCGCCAGCACTTGTTGTTGTTGGATTTCTTAATGGCTGCCAATCTTACTGGAGTGAGATGGTATCTTAGGGTGGTTTTGAAAATCAGAGCTGAAATTAATGAAATTGAAACAAAAGAAACAATTGAAAAAATTGACAAAACCAAAAGTTGGTTCTTTGAAAAAATAAATAAAATTGACAGACCCTTAGCCATGCTAACGAAGAGAAGAAGAGAGAGAACCCAAATTACTAGCATACGGGATGAAAAAGGCAATATCACAACAGACACTTCAGAAATACAGAAGATAATCAGAAATTACTTTGAATCCTTATACTCCAATAAAATAGAAGATAGTGAAGGCATCGATAAATTTCTTAAGTCATATGATCTGCCCAGATTGAGTCAGGAAGATATAGACAACCTAAACAGACCAATAACAATAGAGGAAATAGAAGAAACCATCAAAAGACTACCAACTAAGAAAAGCCCAGGACCGGATGGGTATACAGCAGAATTTTACAAAACCTTTAAAGAGGAACTAACACCAATACTTTTCAAGTTATTTCAGGAAATAGAAAAAGAGGGAGAACTTCCAAATACATTCTACGAGGCCAACATCACCCTGATTCCTAAACCAGACAAAGACACTTCAAAGAAAGAAAACTACAGACCAATATCTCTAATGAACCTTGGCATTTGTTTTTTAAGGATTGGCTAGCTTCACTTAGCATAATCTGCTCTAATGCCATCCATTTCCCTCCAAATTCTATGATTTTGTCATTTCTTAATGCAGAGTAATACTCCATTGTGTATAAATGTCACATTTTTTTAATCCATTCATCTATTGAAGGGTTTCTAGGTTGGTTCCACAATCTTGCTATCGTGAATTGTGCTGCTATGAACATCGATGTAGCAGTGTCCCTGTAGCATGCTCTTGTTAGGTCTTTAGGGAATAGACCGAGAAGGGGAATAGCTGGGTCAAATGGTGGTTCCATTCCCAGCTTTCCAAGAAATCTCCATACTGCTTTCCAAATTGGCTGCACCATTTTGCAGTCCCACCAACAATGAACAAGTGTACCCATTTCCCCGCATCCTCGCCAGCACTTGTTGTTGTTGGACTTCCTAATGGCTGCCAATCTTACTGGAGTGAGATGGTATCTTAGGGTGGTTTTGATTTGCATTTCTCTGACTGCTAGCGATGTTGAGCATTTTTTCATGTACTTGTTGATTGATTATATTTCCTCCTCTGAGAAGTGTCTGTTCAGGTCCTTGGCCCATTTGTTGATTGGGTAATTTGTTATCTTATTATCTAATTTTTTGAGTTCTTTGTATACTCTGGATATTAGGGCTCTATCTGAAGTGTGTGGAGTAAAGATTTGTTTCCAGAAAGTAGGCTCCCTGTTTATCTCTATTATTGTTTCTTTTGTTGAGAGAAAACTTTTTAGTTTGAGTAAGTCCCATTTGTTGATTCTGGTTGTTAACTCTTGCGCTATGGGTGTCCTATTGAGGAATTTGGAACCTGACCCCACAGTATGTAGATCATAGCCGACTTTTTCTTCTATCAGACGCCGTGTCTCTGATTTAATATCGAGCTCCTTGATCCATTTTGAGTTAACTTTTGTGCATGGCGAGAGATAGGGATTCAGTTTCATTTTGATGCAAATGGATTTCCAGTTTTCCCAGCACCATTTGTTGAAGACGCTATCCTTCCACCATTGCATGCTTTTAGCCCCTTTATCAAATATAAGATAGTTGTAGTTTTGTGGATTGGTTACTGTGTCTTCTATTCTGTACCATTGGTCCACTCGCCTGTTTTGGTACCAGTACCATGCTGTTTTTGTTACTATTGCTCTGTAGTATAGTTTGAAGTCTGGTAATCCAATACCGCCTGATTCACACTTCCTGCTTAGCATTGTTTTTGCTATTCTGGGTCTTTTATTATTCCATATGAATTTCCTGATTGTTTTATCTATTTCTACAAGAAATGCTGTTGGGATTTTGATTGGGATAGCTTGAACTTATAGAGAACTTTTGGTAATATCGCCCCTTAGCCATGCTAATGAAGAGAAGAAGAGAGAGAACCCAAATTACTAGCATACGGGATGAAAAAGGCAATATCACAACAGACACTTCAGAAATACAGAAGATAATCAGAAATTACTTTGAATCCTTATACTCCAATAAAATAGAAGATAGTGAAGGCATCAATAAATTTCTTAAGTCATATGATCTGCCCAGATTGAGTCAGGAAAATATAGACAGCCTAAACAGACCAATAACAATAGAGGAAATAGAAGAAACCATCAAAAGACTACCAACCAAGAAAAGCCCAGGACCGGACGGGTATACAGCAGAGTTTTACAAAACCTTTAAAGAGGAACTAACACCAATACTTTTCAAGCTATTTCAGGAAATAGAAAAAGAGGGAGAACTTCCAAAGACATTCTACGAGGCCAACATCACCCTGATACCTAAACCAGAGAGAGACACTTCAAAGAAAGAAAACTACAGAACAATATCTCTAATGAACCTAGATGCAAAAATCCTCAATAAAATTCTGGTGAATCGGATTCAAAATCGTATCAGAAAAATTATACACCATGATCAAGTAGGATTCATCCCTGGGATGGAAGGCTGGTTCAATATACGGAAATCAATAAATGTTATTCACCACATCAATAGACTTAAAAATAAGAACCATATGATCATCTCGATAGATGCAGAAAAAGCATTCAACAAAGTACAGCATCCCTTTATGTTCAAAACTCTAGAAAAATTAGGGATAACAGGATCATACCTCAACATTGTTAAAGCAATCTATGATAAGCCACAGGCCAGCATCATTCTGAATGGAGAAAAATTGAAGGCATTCCCTCTAAGATCTGGTACAAGACAGGTATGCCCTCTCTCACCACTTCTATTCAACATAGTCCTCGAAACACTGGCCAGAGCAATTAGACAGACGAAAGAAATTAAAGGCATAAAAATAGGAAAAGAAGAACTTAAATTATCACTATTTGCAGACGATATGATTCTATACCTAACAGACCCAAAAAGGTCTACAAAGAAACTATTAGAGTTAATAAATGAATTCAGCAAAGTGGCAGGATATAAAATCAACACGCATAAATCAAATGCATTCCTGTATATCAGCGACAAATCCTCTGAAACGGAAATGAGGACAACTACTCCATTCACAATATCCCCCAAAAAAATAAAATACCTGGGAATCAACCTAACAAAGGAGGTGAAAGACCTATACAATGGAAACTACAGAACCCTAAAAAGATACATAGAAGAAGACCTCAGAAGATGGAAAAATATACCCTGTTCATGGATAGGCAGAACTAACATCATCAAAATGTCATTGGGATTTTAATAGCAATTGCATTAAATCTGTAAGGCTTTTTGATAATATGAATTCTACCTATCCAAGAACAAGGGAGATATTTCCATCTTCTAAGGTTTTCTTCAATTACTTTCTTTAGTGTTCTGTAGTTTTCATTGTAGAGCTCTTTCACTTCTTTCATTAGATTGAGTCCCAAGTATTTTATTTTATTTTTTGAGGCTATTGTGAATGGGATATGTTTCCTATCTTTTTCAGTGGATTCATCACTAATTATGACCCTATGCACAACTGGTGTGATTCTGCATTGAATACAGCCAGAGGAATGAGAAGTTGTGCTCCATTGTGTACAAAATATGTCAAAACATAATCTGCTGTCATATATAACTAATTAGAACAAACTTTTAAAAGAACACTGCTTTTTCAGGTGTTTAAAGGCTTGTAAAGTATTGTCCTCTGTGAACTGGCCCAGAGCCAGGCCTTCTATGACCAATGCAAAGGTGCCCCCTAAAGGCCTCACAACCCATGTCATCTGACCTCTTTCATCCTGCCCAAATCTTCTGAAAGAACACCTGAACTTCTGCAGATGGATCTTTCTGATATTAATATAAATGACAGTTGAATGGAGAGGTAATCTCCATGGTGTTGGGGATTTAGACATTATTTTTACAAGATCAGTAATAACCTGAAGTCCAGACAGAGAGTTACTTCATAGTGCTTATGCTACCAAATATTCCAAGCGAGTTTTCCTCTGCCATGTTTCTGGACTTATTTCAAGACTGTCTTCTTGAACCAAAATCATGGCTGAAAGTCTCCAGGAAGATCTCACCTGGCAATCGTCACACACTATTGACTCTCTCAAGATAATTTACTATTTTCTTGTTGTTTTTGTTGTTGTTGTGAAAATCTCCTGATAGATTCCCGATCATCCTCTGTACATGCCTTCAAATTTCACATTTATATTTTCCATGAGAATAAAAAACTGTCAGAGAATATCTATTTTTGTTGTTTCTTGATTCTCTGGCTTCTAATTTGCTTTGACTATAAAAGATTTATTTTCTTTTGAGTATTTGACATAATTAGGATATGTTAGCTTAGCTTTGGAATTTCCTTCAACATGAGAATTGTTATAAAAAGAATATTACTAAAGTGGAATCTCTGTCCCTTTTTAGATGTTCTTTCCTCAATCCTGACCACAGGAAAACTTGTGACCTATCATTCACGCTCATTGGACCATGATTCAGATTATTCACTAAGAGTTCCATGGATTTCCTGTGAGTTGGGTTTAAAATGTCTAGCTACAAAATATTGATGTTTCTTCAACATCATATCAAGCAAAGAACTAGACAGGACAAAGCATTGGAAATCTTATGTTAAGTTACAGAAAGTCAACTTGAGATGGGTCTGAGAGCCATGTATTATTGGGGAGGTATCACTCTGTACCTGGGAATTGAGGGGATTTCTTTCCAAAAAGAAAAAAAACCAGAAACCCAGCTTCTCTGAGATTTCAGAAATCAGGAAATAAGAAACACAACCTGGGCCAGGAACAATGACATGCAGGGTCCAGGCAGAGAGCCTCACCTACTGGTGCCGTCCTTGACACTATCCTATAACTGGTGGATACGTCTGTTTAAGAAAAACAAAGATTGTGTTTACATGGCCAGGCAAGCAAGAAAATATGTATTTTTCTTTAACCACAAAGATAGACTGACAAAAATAGTATGAAGTCCTCTAGTTTGAGTAGCATGAGTGATTCTGTGACCATACCCTGAACTGGTGTTGGTCATAGGCAGGACAAGTAGAGATGAAACCAAAGCACCGATTTTTTTTATCTTTCTTCTTCCTGACACAAGGGCTCTTGGTGGCATTGGCTTCAAAGCAGGTGAGACAGTGATAATTAGTCTTGATTGTCACAGATTGTTCACAGAGATTTTGTGACAAACCTGGAGACAAATAAGGCTACAACCAGGCCAGAGTCATTTCTCTGAGGACAAGGGTTCTACTTGTCTTATTCAAAATGTGTCCTAAAGAGCCCAGGTGGGTACTTAGGAGGTGTTCAGTAAATACAGCAAATGTGCAGATCTCTGAATCCACGGATTTTCCTAAGTCAGTCACAATAGATTTTGTGTTCAGTTTCTGCCCTGAAACCACCATGAGTCTCCCTCCAAGACATCCTGTCCCTTACATTAATTCAGGTGAATTTGAGTAAATCAATATGTTGCTGACAAAAGAAGGCTTTAGAATTTGAAAGGTCAGGACTATATTCCTCAGGGAAGTTCTGAGACTTATATTTTGAGCATTAATTCAATAGAAAGCAGGACTAGTGTTGTGATGGAAAGCTCAATGCTTTAATGCTAGGATTATAGCTATTTTTCTCATTTCCTCCCTGGCCTAGAGCATTGTGTAAGCATTGTTTGTTGTGTCTGTAGCCATGCAGTAATAATCGACCTCATCTCAAGCTGGAGCCTCTAGATACTAAGGAATGCTACATGGTCCAATATGGAGCCTGAGAATGGGTAAGGTTCCCTGAGGCCCAAGTCCTAACATCATACCTGAGGATTGTGGGAAAATTTTCAGGGAGCTGCTGATAATGGGAACCTACCCTGATGTCATCATGTACTGATGCTGCTTCCAGGACAGGAAATGTCGACTGAGTCCCATAGACATGGACAAAGAAAATTGCTGAGGTGGCAGAAATTGAACCTCTGAGGATCAATAGAAAAGAAGGGTGAGAGGGGCAGTTCAGTGGACAAGGACACATGAGGGTACCAAATGTCTTTTTTCTCATATCTGAATCCTGGATTCGAGCCACCTGTGTAATGAATGAGAAGGGTGGAAAGTAGGGGAACCAAGATCACAGGGGAGAATCCTATACAGACTTATGCTCTGAGGACCCTAAACCAGGCCTTGGTTCCCCAAATCCCTTTTAAACCCTCCAGCAGCAGGAGGTAAGGTAAAAGGCTTTCATGATAATCAACTTGATTCCTGGACTGTCGAAGCCTCACCATTCACCCTGAACATGACTGCTTGCTGGAAAACTGATCTTGGGATAGGGTGGACCTGGGTGAGGAGACTGTTGCTCCCCAGGAGACTGTGAGGTCAGATCAGCTGAACCTCAGTGAGTAGGGGCCAGAGAGTTGCAGTCCAGGGTTGGGTGGTAGCTATGAGGAAATATTCACTGCAGAGCTCTCAGGGTCAGGCTACATCAACCCTGCTATAAGAGGCCAAGATATACCAACATATTGTCTTTACTCACCACTTTTTCTCCACAAAAGGACAGAGCTGAGTAGTGTTTATGCATGATGAACCTTCGTCTTGTGTCTCCATCCAGCTTTATCCTGTCTGAATTTACCTTATGGTATGGTTTAAAGGACATTTCTGAGAACTTTGCCTTCCTGTTAAAAACTCTCTGGGAGGCAACAGAGAAGGAAGTTCAGTGGATACACACAGCAGTGGGTAGACACTGGCTAGGCACTAAAAACTGCTCACTCTTTCTACTCCCCAGGGCAGATCAGAGATTTCCCCCTGTTATTATCTGCCCTCAGGCCTCTGATCTCTTCCTGTGGCTCTTTCTCTTTCTCTCAAACCATCAACTGACTTAGACTTTTGAAAGAACAAAGTAAAATGTTAAAAAAAATCAAACTTGGGCATAAATTCTAAAGCCTTGTAGACAATTAGTGAATTAGGGTGGTTTAGAGAAATTGGGTAATGACATAGGTAGCCTTATAATGCCTGATTCTTCTCCCTTCTACACTTGGGCCCTGAGATATCAGCACCTTTGAAGGGATGGAATTGTTATCCTACATATCTGGGTCATATAGACATCAATTCTCCTATAATTTCAAAGACAGCCTTCAATGTCTGGGGTTGGAGGCCCTGGGCTGAGCAGGTCCCCTTACAATATGTCTTCTTCTCTCCTTTGACTGAGCAATAGTGAATACAGGGAGGGAAAATAGGGAATGTAAGGCATGGAAGCTGAGGAGTTACCTGGATTTTTGCTTCCTGGGACACCCTAGTGGAAGCCCACGTCTCCTCACCACTATCTGCACCCTTGCAGACACTGGGCCTTCTTGAAAATCTGATCTTAGGCAGTGAGCTAAACTAGCCTCATCTGAGCAGAGTGTAAACCTAGCCCTGTGAGCTAGAATGGTGTGACCTAGGCAGTCCTAGAGGCTCAGAGGCACAGAATCTGGGGAAATGAGCACTGGACAGAGAATTCTGACCATGTCTGTCATGTGAAAATTCTCAGGATCTCTGGGACAGCTGAGGACTCCTGGTACCCCAGGGCCCAGGTCTTAAAATGCCATGTCTTTGTCCTCTCACTACATTCTGTGTCCTTCCCTTAAGTTCACATCTGGATGTCTCTACATAACACTGCATCCTTTATAGCATCTGACCTCACCTCTGTCCTCTGAGCTCCTTTTCAGACCATGCAAAATGAAGTTCAATTTCTTTTTTTGCATATTCCTGAGAACTCACTCACCCTAAAAATATCTTCTGGAAACCTCATATTGCACAGATCTGAAAATTTGTACAACAGAATTCTGCCTGGACACCCAGGGTTGAGCTTCCCTCTTCCTTCTTTTCCATATCAGCCCTTAGACAAATCAGAGTAATCTCTTTTAAAATGATGTACTTAAATTTACTTAAATGTCTGAACCCCATTGTCACAATCTGTCCCTATGACATTGAGATATTTTCCACAACATGGTGAATGCATTTTTTATAATCCCCAATATAAACTCTGTACTGATCAAACACTTACTCCACATTTAACTCTCCTAGACAATGGTATTCAGTGGAGGATGTAGATATTAGTAAACTGAAAACAATAGAAGAACCCTGGGCTCCAGAATCCCAGCACCATGCACCACCTGTAGGAAGCAGTGAGAGAGTATCTACACTGGTGGGTCATGGGAGATTCTATCAGACCACAAAGAACTGTCTTTGGGCTTTCAACATCATCCCAACCAAGCAAGAAATGTGATTATTCTTGGGACTAAATAAGAGAAAGTGAGCAAGCCCCTTGTCTAAGAGTCATGTCATTAATTAATTGAAGTGTTCATCTTGTACTTGGGAATTCAGAGGCTGCCCCAGAACATATTCTGAAAAAAAGGACCAAATTTTTCTATTGTCTGAAAATTCAAGGAATGACCAGAATGGTTGGGTCAGGAGCAGGGAATATTGAGGAGGTCCAACATAAGAACCCAGTGTCTCTCATGTCATGTACACTGGACCTCTGCTTCCTAGGCATATAACTTCTCTATGCATACAGGGAGCTAAACAGCCTCTGGTGACAAATATTTTATTTTTATCTAGAGATCAGTGACAAAAGTTTGTAAAGATATTGGTGGCATAAAGAAAACAGCATCAATCCTTCTGGTTTAATAGATCACATGGTAGGTGTGGAAGGAAGAGCCTTATCTGTCTTCTCAATTGAATGAAAATTGAGTAACATTAAAACAAATTCCAAACATCTTATTATTTATTTGCATATGATTTAATTCTACCATAAGTTGAACATTCTACAACTCTTATGCTTAATGCATGACAGTCAAAAATGAATTATTCTTATTTTCAGAAAAACAGTTTCTGCTTTAATTTTTCCAATAGCTGGCTAATTCATTTGTTTTATTGATTTTTTTCTTTCAATGCCTGTGATTGAATCCAAGTTTCATGCATGTTAAGCACATGCTGTATCACTTAATTAAACTTCCAGACCTGCTATGTCAATTTTTAAATGATAGGCAAATGAAAGTATTACTACATTTTGCACTGTCAAACCAAGGACAAGGCATGCTTTTTAGATCTAATCCCAGACTGGCAAATTTGTTCTTAGAGAGCCATTCATTGGTTTCTTTCATCCATTTTGCCCAGTAGAGAATCATCACAGATTCAAAACTTAACATTCTCCTTATGATTTTTCCAACTAGGGTTCTATTAGTGTCCTGGGTTTGAACAGTTTAAAATTCATTGATCTTGTGGTGGTCTGTATCCCGAATCTTGGTGGCAGCTGATTATCTTTTTGGTTCATAATTAAGTAAAATATGAATATGAATATACCAAAATACCCATAGGTTCAGTTTATTTGTGCATGAAGTTTATTTTCTATACTCAGAATGTGTTCCAACTTTTACTTCCACCCTACAGTTTCCTTCCCTTTACAGGGAAGTTATCAGTGCCCTTGACTATGTGGGCACTTCAAAAACCATGATTCAAAAATCTTCCGTATGGAGACTCATCATGTCTTGCACCTTTTTTTCTGCATGAACCTATGGAAACTGAGTCATCATAATGGCCACCTCCCATTCCTATAACAATTTATATAAATAGTCTAAGAGGTCTAGGGGAGAGTTTTGCTCTCAAACTATAACATCCAACATAATTCCATGAATTTGTCTTCAGAAAAATATTTTAGAGGGCTAGGGTTGTAGCTCATACATGTTAGGCACTGGGTTCGATCCTCAGCACCACATAAAAAAAAATAAACAAAATATTATGTCCATCTATAACTAAAAATATACATTTTTTTAAATATTTTAGAGTGATTCTTCCAGAGCTTCTGTCTCTCTTGCATGCATGCATGCAAAAAAATGTTTTCCTCTGTGGGGAGTGATGGGAAGGTGAACTCATACTCTACCATTCTCTTGTTCCCGAAACTCTCTTTCTCTCTCTCTCTTTCACAACCAGTTAGACTCATAAACACACAGAAAACACTGTGCCTATGGAGGATATAGACTGTATATTATCCAAACTGGACTGTGTATGCATGCATGAACTTATAGAATCGGGGTCAAGTCTTGTACCTCCAGGGAAGTGTTCAGTGCCCATGACTATGTGGGCAGCTCAAAAAATGTTGAATGTAGGCAAAGTAACAGGAGTTGGTAACAGTGATTTTACTACAAATGCCCCCTTGAACATCTCTAAAAAATGGAAAATAAAACTCCATCAGGAAACTAGTGAGTGGAAAAGCCAGACACATCCATGTTCAAATTCAAATGTTTCAAAAATTCCCAAAATTAGGTGAGAGAGATAAGTCAGAAGATTTCATTCATGTTAATCACGATAATACCTGTCTATACTGTGTAAGAGCAGACATACCATACCTCACGTTTAAGGTCAAGTGTGCCTGCCAATTTGATGACATCTTTGCTTGATTGCTGGTGTCTTAAAATGAGGGTCACTAAATGCCTGCGTGGATGTGGACATAGAGTTAATTGTGAGGTTTGCTGTATGTCTTTTTGTGTATACAATCAGTGTAGGATGCACAAAGCCCTGAGAAATGTGAAAAGAAAAAATACACACACACAGAGGGAAAGAAAAAATGTGTGTTTGTGTGTGTTTGTGTGTGAAATATATATATATATATATATATATATATATATATATATAAAATAATTGGATAGTTGAGTGTTGCACTGTGTATGCATTCTCAAATAGTATGTTCATTCATCAGGAATCATCTTGGTGATGGTGACTTTGCTGTTCTTTTCACATTGTGCTGCCTTTTATACTCTTCACTCCCTACTTAATATTGGTTTCTCTGTGAAGGAAAAGCCTTACTTGAGAAAGGATGCTTAAATTTGCAGCTTGGGGTAACCCTCAAGTGATTGACTACTTGTGATTTTCTGATGAATCCTCCAAGAAGAAGGGTTAAAAAAAGGTGATTCTTTAAAAGGGTATCTGTGGAGCATATTTCTTCAGTAATCCCACCTGGTCCTTGAGATGCAATCACTCTATGAAGGCTCAATTTGTCCTGTCTAAAATCTTTTTTGCCAAGTTTCCTGTTTTGTTTATAATTTCCATGTGGCCTCTGAGAATCACAGCTTGTGTTCTTCTGGAATGCTGAAAGTGAGAACTGGCTGTAAAACATGAGTACCCTTCTTGGAAGGTGCAAAGATTTCAGAATCTACACTCTAAGTCGTAATAAATCAGGGCACTCTATCTTTTTAATAGTTTAAGATTTGTTCAAAATTAATTTTAATTTTTTATTGTTTCATTTTAATAAAACATTTAACTTCATTTTTAATTTAATTAAATTTTTAAACTTAAATTTGTATCTTATTTTTAAATTTTAATTCTTTAAAATTGTTTTACTGCTCCTGTGACTCCGGATGGGATTTGCTCCAGCACTCAGGTTTGGTGAACTGGACTAAGCAAAGAAAGAAAACACATTAGTAAGTACCAATAGCCTTATACTAACATAGAATTTGTATTTATTTTTATATTAGTAAATCAGAATTAGTACTTCTCTTTTTAGATGTTTTTGATGTATTAATTTTGCTGATAGAAGTAAAATATTGGAATTTCCTAAGGTCTTGCCTGAGAGTGCCCAGAAACACACTTAATAATGGGCATACCTAGATTCATGGTCAGTTCATTATCACCTGATCAAATGGTTTGTGTCCAGTAGGATCCAGTATCACTCTAAAATTTACTTATTTTGTACTAGAGGTTTTATTTGAGATGACAGAGTGAATGCTCTCCCACGTGAATACAATCTTCGAAAAGTAAATCTTAAAATGATTATTGAAAATGTATGTTTTCTTTATTTTTTAAAAACAAATTCACAAAATATATTTGGTAGGGTTTACATATTCATTGCCAGTATATTAGAAATGTTAGAACACATAGCATAATATGGAGAGGAAGAGGTATTACCTTATGTGCATATATGACTACACAACCAGTGTGAATCTACATCATGTGCAACCAGGAAAAGAAGAAGTTATACTACATGGGTGTTTGATGTGTCAAAACACATTCTACTGTCAAGTATAAATAATGAGAACAAATAAAATAAATAAATAGAATTTACTTTTGAATGGAGTTTAGTTCCTTATTGCTCCAGATCACTGGGGAGATATGTTGTTTTTTTCCCATTAATGTTTGCAAATACTACACATGGTATTTGTCTTTGCTTTTCCTGGTCAGTTACTGCTACTAGCTCAGTGTCTGACAAGTGAAGACTCCACTCACAGTAATGCTTGCACCATACAGAGCATGCACAGTGTTTTCTCTGGAACCTCCATACCTGGTTTCCTCTTATCACCTGGAGAATGGTTCCAAGCTATTCACCTATAAAACATGCTCCAGGACCAAAATACACGTGTCAATATAGAGTGAATTATTTTTGGAAGAGAAAACTGTGAAATGAAATAATTTGTCTTTTACTGTGGAAGGGATATCCATGCCCTCTATGGACTAGGGGATCCTAGTGGGCTGGTGAGTTCTCTGATATTATGGGCCCCTGATACTTCATAGGAAACCCTATCACCCATCCTCTGGAGTCCAGGGAACTGTGAAATATATTCCACCCTGCCATTGTCTCATTCAAGTAGCTAGATTTCAATAATATACTGTATCTATATGAGGTTTTGTGGAATGTGCAAAAGCTCTAATCCATGCCAGATTTGACACAATAGAAAATTTAACCTAGTCTGTTGGGAGTCACCCCAGCTCCAAAGATGGCGCTGACCGTGCTTCTCTTCCAGTACTAACTTCCCCATGCCCAGAGACAGCTGCAGGAAGAGCCGCCCAATGGTGAGCTCTGCTGACCCTCATGATCCATACCCACCAATCAGAAACCACCCTGTGCCAATACCCTGCTCTGTTGAACCGCCCATGGCTCTATAAATGGGCAAAGCTGTTCCTCAATAAACGGGTACTTCTCCATCAATGAGCCTTGTCCAGTCGTTCTTTGAGTCTTGTCACAAGATTTTAAGTATACATGTGACCATACTTAAATGTTTTAATTGCTTCTGGTACTATGCATGTTGCCTATTAATTGCTTGGAAAAGCATGCCCCTGTCCCCAGATTGATATTCAAAACCATGCAATTGAGGCTGTATTATTTTGCTATAGCAAATACAGTACCTAAAGGACAGCAGCTCTAATTAGAAGGACATTTGTGTTTATAAGAACTCATTTTCATCTGTCAGAATTCACTGTTGTTGCAGCACAGGCTTGATGAATTATAAAAGAGATATTCCGGGAGCTAGGGATATAGCTCAGTTCAGTTCAATCCCAGCACCAAAAAAAATAAAAAAGAGTAATTCCACTGCCTCACTCACTAAAAACTGAACTTGTTTTTGATATATTCAAAAATTATACTACTTTTATTTTCAATACAAACTTGCAGGGCATGATGCAAGACGTGGTTTCAGAGTCTACCCTTTGTCCTTTTCTTCTACCATATTTCTCCTACTCCATGGCCTGTTTAACAGAGACAATCAACTAGGTAAAGAATCTTCCCAGTGATAATAATAATAAAATATCTGCATGATTTTGAGACCCAAAATACATATTGCTTAACTGAAACTCAAATGACACAGGCATCCATCTATTCTGGTTGAACATTTTAAGCATGAGTTTTTGATAATAAGATTACTCAACCGAATCCCACTGGATAAATTTATTTAATCTGAAGTGAAGCACAAACATTGTAGTTTTTAAAATATTGACAGGTTGTGAGGCCCCTAGACCAGAAACCATGTTAGCTCATTAATTTACAACATCTGAAATTAAAATGAGTCAATTTTCCCTTGAGAAACTCCGTTAAATAAGATCACAGGAGCCACCTATTGATTTATCTACTTTCACATCATTAACATTGTGATTTATATTAAACCTACTGACAATCTTTGTATGACCTAAAAGTCTATAGTGATTCTTCAAAAGGTGTAGCCTAGAAAATAATGCTTTAAAATAAGGAGGCATTTATCTTATGTTTCTGGCTGGCTGGATATCACATTGGAAAGGAAAGAGAGGCTGAAAAGTGAGATCTTATAATTTTCATGTAGAAACATGGGAGTCAAGTTTACAATTCCCTGAGTTTCTCTCAGAGCTGCATGTGGTCCTGTGGCCCAGTGTCAGTTGAGGAGGGAAAGCCCTGGAAGTGAAGCATTGGGCAAGAGGGGAGGAAAGGCCAGGAAAGTTTCTGCTTGCCCAGGACTCCTCTCAGCTGCAATATGTCTATTTGAATTTACCACAAACTCCTGAAATCAATCTCAGGGGTTTCAAGACAGATTTAATAATTTTTTTTTCAATTCTTCATGGTTATCAAGGTGTGCATTGATTGCCAGCTTCACTGTCATGTGATTTTCCTTTCCTGAATGTCCCTCCTCTTGCAAATCCCAGGTGCTAAGCACCTGACATAAATTCCCCCATGACTTCATACAAAGCCAAAGGATGTCAGAGCTTTTATTCCCACTATGCTTGCACATTCTCTCACTCTCTCCAACCCACTCAATTGTTTTTACCTTGTAATTTCTAGAATTCTAGGAAGAATTCTAAAATCTTTAGTTCAGAAATTAAGGAAGTTATTATTACTGAAATAAATTTGTATAAGGTAAGAGTGAAATCCTCAGTCCTGGTGCTCCAATCAGGAAAGGATATTACTCATTCTCCCCCAGATAACTACACCATATACATACCAGGTTTTATTTTTACATGTTCATCATTACCATGAAGCACTGCATTCTATACAATCCCAGCCTGGCCACCTACTTCCCAAATAGGTCACAACAGAAATCCATTTATCTATGGCTCTGCTCTTGATAAATAAGAAGTAAACATCCAGCACTACTGAAGTTTCAAAGCAGCAGCCACTTTTAAGAACCCCATGACAACCTTGGTAACAAGGGAGCAAAAACACTTTTATCCCCCCATCATATTCATCTGGGTCACTGTGCTTTACGCATGTTTCTCTTAATCTTATAATTTACATCACAGGTATATTTAGCTTTATCCTCAGACTTGATGTTGGAGATGCCTAAGTAGTGGTCAGCCTCCAAGCTGGAGCCTTAGAAAAAATCAGGGATCCTGTCTTCCTTGTTCTGGCTTCCATCATTGTAAAGATACATCACATACAGAGGGACCTTCTCTGGCTGCTGCTGATACTGTGAAATGTAGAAGGTGCTGGGCTTACGGCTCAGTGTGCAAGTGAGCTTGGCTGACTCTCCCAGTGAGGCAGATATGGAAGGCAACTCTGTCAGCACAGGCTGGGAGAGGGACCCTGAAGACACAGAAACTTGTTATGTACTGGAATAGGGAGAGAAATGACAGAATATTAATGGCATATACTGGCAAAGATGTTTTAGTGAGCTGGGAATAAGGATGCAGAGGACTGTCCTGATCCATACAGTAAAGGAGAAGTGTGAGAGAGCAGTAGAATAGAGGCCATAGTGCAGACACCCCAGAGGTCTGCTAAACAGACCTACTTCAGGTCTCTTTTATACACTCCCAGAATCCCCAGAGGACTGAAACAGGACCTTCATTTAAATTGGCTCCTTTTATTCTGGTCAACCCAACCCCTCTTTGATTCAGTGTGCAGTCCAATGTCTAGCTATCATTTCTGGGAGATGAGGAGAAGTGGGCATGGCCTGGCTTGGGGTTTTTCAGGTGCCCAGAGAGTCCCTGGATACTGGGCTCAATTAGAGACCAGGAAGCAACTTCATAGATGAGAGCCCCACAGGCCCCTCCATAGCAGGCCCACATCAATTCCTGGTGCCAGGATCAAGTTCATCATATCTGTGAGCAGAGGACATGTTGTCCTGACAGAAGCTCCTTGCCTCCACCAGGGCCTTAGCCACTGCCCTCTCCTTGCCCAAGATCAGAGTAAAGTTCCTTCACAGGAACAGTCTGATTCCACCTCCATCGTTAGTTTTCTATTGGTTCTTCCTTCATAGGAAGAGGATACATAATTCATTCCACATTTGAAGAGACCCTCAGAGAAAAGAGTGTCTCATATTCAAATTCTACATGAAAAAAAGAAGTCAAATATCAGAACTCTTCCAGGGCTCAGGAATAACTCATTCATCTCTCAGGCTGCTCAAAAAGTCTGGTTTCTCTCTCCCTACTTGATTTCTCACAAGGTCACACATAGAGATCAGATTAGTGAGTGATTGAGAAAATAAATTTGTACAAATAATTTAGAGGACATAGTGCAAATGAGAAAGAGGTGGAAGTAGAAAGAAAAGCAACAAAGGAATTGAAAAACAAAACAATGAACTGGAGGGTTCTTATGAAGTTAGGGATCAGAAAGGATCAAGAAAGAAGGAATGAGTGTCAGCTTCCAAAAACAGACCTCAAATGCTTTCCCTGAATTTTCTGGTATAAAGATCTTGGTATTAAGCGGGTCACAGTTAAGGAGTAGTAATAAATAACCAAGAATAGAAGGAAGTGATGAATTCTGACAAGAGGGTGAAGCCAATATGGATAGGGGGCAAGAGCTAGAGGGTAGGTCAGGTCAATATGAAATTTTTTCTGTGTACAATCTGTGGTATTTAGAATCATCATTTCAACATGTCTTCATAGGAGAACATATTTTAACATATATCATTAGAGAAATATCTTTTCCAACATTTTTATAATTTTTGATATTTTCAAATAATATGCAATCTAATTGTACTAAAATTAAACCTAATAAAATGGACATACATAAGATGATTTCTTTGTTTTTCTCTTAGATGGCAAAAAGAATATGACTGGAGATGCTTCTTTCTGTAAAAAATATATTGATATTGGTGAGATCGGACCAGGAGCTGCTGTATTCTTGAGAAAACAAATAGTTGAATTGTTTTGTAAAGGTTGGGCGAGTGTCGGAGGAAGAGACCACCAAGAGACTGTCTCATGCAACAGCAAAGGGTTTATTGGGGGTCCAGCATGCTGGGGCTCAGAGCTCACTTGAATAGAGCAAAGAGCCCTGAGAACAGCTTAAGCAGAGCTTATATACTTTCTTTGGAGAGGGCAGGGAGGGAAGTTACATTCTGCAGTTTGGCAGTTGGGGACAGCACATTCTGGGAACAAGATTAGCAAACAGTTCTTAAGATTTCAACAGTGTTTTGTTAAGCATATAGAAAAACGGAGTGACAAGTACCTATTTTATTAACCTTTCAGTTTGTTGTGACACACTTCCACCCAAGCAAATCATAAATATCCTTCACTTTAGGATTCAGTCAGGAAGAGGAATACATTCAGATGCTTCCTTTGTTTTTCTCTCCATGGATAATTAATATATGGCTTCCTGAGAGCTTGGTGTCTGGTCTCATGATCATGTCATATTATCAAGTTTGTACCCAGGCTTAGTCACAAGCATGTTTATGACTTGGTTCCCCATCTGGGTTTTGCTGTGCTGAGCCAACTGTACACTGGTATTCCTCAATCTTTTCCTCCAGCTAGGCCCACAGAGGGAGCTTATGAACCTCACAGGTAAATAGGAGTAACCACTGTTTGCATCACAAATAAGTATCCTAGAGACATAGCTGTAAACACTGTAGAAAGAAACCCCTTTGGACTGCTAGAGAGCATTAGATTCTGGTGACAGTTACTTACTGTCCCTCCTGTGAAAAGGGTCAATGAGTGCTCCAATTAGTCAGCAGAGGCTGAGAACAGGATCCCGAAATGAAAACAAAACCATGTTAGGGATGAGAAGGACAGGAGGTCACCCCAAAGGAAGGTCTCTAAAATCTCTGTGAACCTGGGAAGAGTGTGAGCAGACACAAGGAAGAGGGGAGGCTTCCAGACAATTGTGGGGACTTTTTGAAGTCACAAGCATGTTTATGTCTCCATTCCCCATATGGGTTTCACTGTAATGAGCCTCACTGTAGACTGGTAGTCCTCAACCTTGTCATCACACTGGGATCCAAAGAGGGTCTCAGGAGAAAGCCTGATAATCTCATATGTAACCAGGAGTGACCACTGTTTGCATCATAAATCAGTGACATTTCAATTCTATGTGTCTTGAGGTTCCTCCCAAGGCCTGAGAAACAAAGTGACTGCATTCACATCCACTGATAAGTGTGAAAGTGGTTTATTCTCTGAGACCTCTGTGCTTATGAAGGTGATGGGAGTTGGGTGAAGTCCAGGTGAATATTTAGTATATATATGACCATGTGGACCAGGATTATTGTGTTGTAACTCCAGGGAATATGTAATTCTTTGCTTTGTGTCTCCAGTTCATCAGTGTTTAATTTGGGTGAAGGTTAACAGGAGCAGATGATTTTGCAGCAGGAGTGCACCTGCATAAAATGCTTCAACCTGGCATCAAAAACTCCATTAATTGAATGGTGACAATGACACATGTCCATGTGTAAACTCTCATATTTCAAGATGAGCCTAAAGAAACCCACTGCAACACAGGAACCCTTGGCTGTGGATGAAGACCAGGTACTTCAGGAAAAAACACATGATCCTATTACACTGGCGGTAGATTAGGAAAATATTTGGTAAAGTAAAATATACTAAAGGAGTGTCAACAAGCTTCTATGAACTGTGAGAACAAAGGCACGAAAGTGGACTATGGCATGGGCTGATAAGCTTGGAGATTTTGTTTGATTCCCCTCTCATGTGTCATCATGAGTTACACTGAGCTGCTCCCACTTCCATGGTCTGCCCTGCATTGGCATTAACTTGGCCCAATCTTGTGGATGTTCTGAATGATCAGTTATGAATCCAGGACAGAACTTGTGCTTGAGAAGCAATTGAATATCTCATCACCCTTGGGTCCTACCACATACTCTTAGCTACTTGTATCTTTTCCCAAAGGCCTTTTGCTAGGCTCTTCTGGTGCCAGAAACATACAGCCATTATACTTGCTGCTCAGATTGCAGGTGAATTTGACTGGTTAGATGGCAGATTCAGAGAGCAGCTGAAGAGCACAGACTGTGAAACAGATTACTACTAGGGCTCCAGTTGGGAGGCAATTGAGGATTTGTTGGGACAGTAAGGATCTCTATAAGGCTCTGACCACTGCTCATGCCTGACCTGTGAGGATGGTAAGGATGGAGAGGAGCAGCCAGGCCATAATAGAGCCAGTCAGATTGTTCACCTTCAGATCCCAGTGTAAAAGCTAGATTCAATGCTCTCCGACCCTCGCAATTGTGCAATCCCATGCATGTGTCCTGGACACTCCTCAAGCTTTACTTCCATTATCTTAGATGATCTTCACAATCCTTTCACTCCCCTGATGTCTCTCAGTGGAATGCAGACACTGCATCACATCATGTTTGAATGTGTCCATGATACCTGCTCCAACTTTATCTTACAATGGTAGAATCTTCAACTATTACTCTACAAACAGAGAGATGCACCCACTCTAGACCAGTGCAAGAACAGAAACAGAATACCCAGCCCCTGCCCAGTGATTATTTGGTCCTTCATAAGGGATGCCCTGCTCAAAATTAACTATTGATACTGGCTGTTGTCCATGTGGACTTCCCACAACTTGCCAGGAAGACATCTGACAGATGCTTCACAAGGAAGTTAAGAGGCTTTCCACTATTAATGTGGTTTAACCCACAGCTGTACTGATAGGAATTAACCTTAAAAGAAAATTATTATTGACAAATAAAGTTTAAGAAGCAGTGTTATTTTCCCTCTTTTAAGTTCCATTTTCCACATTTAATTTTCCTTTCAAAAGGTCCTTTATAAATAACTTGTGATGAACCCATTTGCTTTATATAGAGAAAATTATCTGTTAATTCCTAATATTCTCTTATTTTTATTGTGTTGATCCTGACATTTTTTGTTGTTGGGTTTTATATAACATGGTAATATCATGTTTATACAAAATACAGTATGAGTAAAGACAAATAGGGAAATATTATGCATAAGTGACTTGGTAGTATATTGAGAATTCATTTACGCCAATACTCAGGCTCATTCTTGGTGCAGTTGAGATGTGTATTTTTTATCCAAAACTAGTTCTTTACAATTATCCAAACTATGGCTCACCAAGTCTGGTCACATCTGACTGCATCCTGGACCCTAACCAAGCTCGCCCATTTTGTACAAACATTGGTCTATTCCACAGACAGAGCAGGTTTGCAGAGAGGCCTAACTCCCCCACAAGGTCACTTAGAAAACTGATGGGTAGGGGCTGGGGATGTGGCTCAAGCGGTAGCCATGCTCGCCTGGCATGCGTGCGGCCCGGGTTCGATCCTCAGCACCACATACCAACAAAGATGTTGTGTCCGCCAAGAACTAAAAAATAATAAATATTTAAAAAAATTCTCTCTCTCTCTCTCTCTCTCTCTCTCTCTCTCTCTCTCTCTCTCTCTCCCCTCTTTAAAAAAAAGAAAAAGAAAACTGATGGGTGTCAGGATGTCACTCTGGCTGCTATGGAACTGTAAAGCTTTCACTAGCCAGAGTCAGCAGTGGAATATATGTTCTAGCTCGTAAAGGAGAGTCCTCAGGGTTCAGGTGAATATGTATCTATTCTTAGAGTAGGGAGATGGGAGGACATTAGCAGGGGATGGGGGAAGCAGAGAAGGGTCCACTCCATCTTGAGAATTTATTATACCTCCTGAGAAACCCCACCCAGGTACTATCTTTTTAAATGGAATGAAAAATGAATGAAGGAAAGGGAGGAGGGATAGAATAGAGACAGACAATGAATGAATCAGACCTGACATTTCTATGTACATTTATATGAATATAGCACAGTGAATCTCAAAATCATGTATATTCGCAAGACACTAGTTAAAAAAAAAACTAAAAGTAAACAGGAGAAAAATCAGTAGAATAGAGAAAAGGGAACAGAGGGTGGGAGGAAGAGAGGGGAAGGAAAAGTGCTGGGGACTGAATTAGAACAAATTATGTTCCATGCTTTATAAGTATGTCAGAATGAATTTTCTTGTCATGTATAACAAGAAAGAACTAATAAGAATAATTTTAAAAATAAAAACTCTATATTCATAAATCTTAATGAAAATAAAATTAAATTTTATTCCTCAAAAAATAAGAGTATTGCTCAGCCGCCGCCGCCCCCGCCGGCCGAGCTCTGCCGCGTCCCCGGCCAGCGGCCGCCATGCAGTTTATGTTGCTTTTTAGTCGTCAGGGAAAGCTTCGACTGCAGAAATGGTATGTCCCACTCTCAGACAAAGAGAAGAAAAAGATCACAAGAGAACTTGTTCAAACCGTTTTAGCACGGAAACCTAAAATGTGCAGCTTCCTTGAGTGGCGAGATCTGAAGATTGTTTATAAAAGATACGCTAGTCTGTATTTTTGCTGCGCTATTGAGGATCAGGACAATGAACTAATTACCCTGGAAATAATTCATCGTTATGTGGAATTACTTGAAAAGTATTTTGGCAGTGTGTGTGAACTTGATATCATCTTTAATTTCGAGAAGGCTTATTTTATTTTGGATGAGTTTCTTTTGGGAGGGGAAGTTCAGGAAACATCCAAGAAAAATGTCCTTAAAGCAATTGAGCAGGCTGATCTACTACAGGAGCCACGTCATGAATATTTTAATGTCCCTGTGAACTAAATGACTACTCATCGAGTATGCAGAATTTCACAGAGGAAATAGAGAGCTGATATACTTATGAAAGAAAATATCCTCAGCTTGCTGACTATCTTGTAAAAATAATAGAACATTTCAGAACCAGTACCATTACAATTGTATTTTTTTCCTGTTTGCATTCCTCTTTCCTGTTTTATTTAATTCTATATATGATCTTGATATAACTTATTCCTGTTCACAACTGATTTAAATTCTTCTGACAAAGTATGATCTGTGAATGTTTTAAGTAATATTTCATCTTCAACACATGCATGTTACTATTAATGAACCATTTGTGATTAATCTTATAAGAGGAAAACATGGCAATCATTATTGTTTACCAAAGAGACTATGGCTGAATTACTCTGTCAAAATAAGCAGTGCCATAATATTTAGTTGTTCAGTCTTCAATTGTTGAAGGTAGGGGGGGACTATAGTGTGATTGTCTTGCAGACTGAGTTAAAATGTTCTAATGTATCACATAAAAGGTTATGTGGAAATAATACAATAAAATAAAATTAATTTGTACTAGTATATAATATTCAAAGTTAAAACATTCAGTTAAGAAATTTTGTAGTGCCACATTTATTGAATCACATTTGTGCGATATAATGATATTGAACTGTCAGAAAGCTGTGTCAGAAAAGTCTCTTCTGCACTATTGCTCAGTGGAAAGCTCTTTCCAAGTATTAATACTGAGCTAATTTATATAGTTCAAAAATTCCAATACTGTTCAATACTTAAAGTTTATATTTTACTATTAATAGTTTTCTAATATATTGAGTCTTCATTTAAATACGTAGTGCTTTGTTAATTATGGCTTTATATTTCTGAATACTAAAATTTTTAACATTGATCACTATTGTACATGCTTTTAATAAAACATGTAGCATATTTTATCATAAAAGGAAAAGTACCAAATCATTCATTATTTTAATCTAGAGAATTTAAAGACTGAGTTAAGTAAGGTTTCATTACACAATAACTTCAGATGATACTCAAACTAGTTTAACACTGAAAGAAAACCTACCAGGAAACTTTGTATTAGGCAGGTAACAAATCAGTTATTTCCATTCTTACCATTCTTGCTGTAATACACTACATTTGAAGCACTGGGAAACACTGATCTTTCATTTCCATTTTTTTCCCCTTCAAACCTCCCCCTGCCCTGCAACATGTTATTCATCTGGTTTTAATGCTGCATAAATATGCATTGTCTCATGCCTGTTTGCTTTGGATGCTGTGTGCTGAGCTGTAACAAGATGTTGCTTTTGTTATCTGTATACAGCTGCTTGCTTGAAATCAATAGATTCTGAAATAGCTTTTCTTGCATGTCTAAAATAAAAGTATTGCATGTAAAAAAAAATAAGAGTATTTATGGGTATAAAAATATGTAGAAAGAAGATGCTTAATAATAAATGTTTTATTCACTTAAAAAATGTAAGAAGAAATGAGAGTAACCATCCTAAGGGACTTTGACATTGAAGCACATCCAGAACATTGAGGCACTAACTAATCCATGGTGGGAAATTGTGGTAGCCACACCAAATATATAATAAATGAGGAAAAAGGTTTCCAGACCAAAAAAATAAAACCCCACCACATGCAAAATTGCAAGCCACTTTCTCTCTTGGGATGTTACTCCACATTCCCTATGGAGTATTTTCACTTCACAAAATAAACCCTTTATGTTTTTTTATGTCTCTTGACTGAAATCTTTCTTTTGAGAAGTCAAGAACTATGAAATATATATTGCCCAGTAACTATCATGTGGAGACTTTGAAAGTGAAGGTGAGAATAAGCTTTTGCAGTTAACAAGAAGATAGGACAAATTTCTAAAACTTAATCTAAGTTTTCAGCTGAGGTCCATGTCCCATACAGGGCCTATGGGTCATTTCCCAGGATTCCTCAGAATCTTGACACCAGGCTTTCATTCCCCCCCTGGAGACTTGAGAAGGTGTTTACTTAATTTTGGAGGGATTAAATCTTCACAAGATCCCTGGTATGTTTCCTCCAACACATTGATTGATCCTGATTTTTGAGCCTGAATTGTAAAGGTTATGAACCTAGCATGGATTAATTTGGAAAGGACAGTTAGGGAAAAAAAAGCTGTGGTGAGTGAGGATAAGTAGTAAATATGTCTCAGGTTCAAATAAAGAGGAAGTCACATGATTCTAATTAGATAAAATGTCACTGTCACTGAATATACACCCATTGCTACATAAGAAGCCCACAGAGAATGAAGGAAGGGAGGACCGACCGGAATAAGAAAGACAGTGGAATGAATCTGACAACACTTTCCTATGTAAATATATGAATCCACCAAAATGAATCTCCACACAATGCACAACCACAAGACTGAGATCTTAATTAGAATAAGATATACTACATGTTTGTGTAAATATGTCAAAATATACTCTACTGTCATGTATATATAAAAAGAACAAAATTTTTTTAAAAAACACCATTTGAGCTGTTTTTAAAAATAATAATAATGTTACTGCTAAAGATAAAAAATTAAATAAAAATTATGTTTATAATTTTGATAAAACAAACAAAAAAATTCACACCCTACTGACTCTAAGAAGAGGAATTTATTTTCTAATATGTCCAAGATCAAGGTGTTATCAGGTTGTATTTCCCTTAGATCCTCCATCTTTGGCTTGCAGATGATTTATTTTTGTTCTCCAATGGTCTATCTTTATTTTATATAGTCTGAGAACTCTTCTTATAAGGACACTAGAGTTTTTCTGTTATGGTTCCACCATTATGACCTCAATGAATCTCAGTTACATCATTGAAGGTTCTGTTTCCAGATATAGTGACATGGAGTTGGGAGTTCAAGAGAGGAATATGGGAAAATAAAATTCAGTCGAGAGTAACCAATAATTACCATATTTTTTGGTGATGATCAGTTAGAATATGGCAAAGTTTGTAAGTTTGAAAATCATATTTTTCTGAGTTTTCATTAGCTTTTAAGTTTTAATGAGCAATCATTTACTTATGGTAAAATATACATATAAGATAAAATTGGGTGCTGAAGTTATACCTAAGTGGGAGAGTGTTTATCTAGCATGCATGTAGCCCTGGGTTCAATATCCAAGCATTCAAAAAATGCTTTTTCTCATTTTAATCACCCTTAAGTGTACAATTCATTGGCCCTAAGTATATTTTCAATGTTATAATCACCATCACCATGATCCGTTTCCAGTACTTTTTCATTATCCTGAGCAGAAACTCTGCCCCCTTTACACAATTACTTCCCCTCCTTTCTCCTTCCAGTCACTGCTCACCACTGTTGGAAAATGGAGTGGTTGATAAAGTATATATGGCAGAAGAACCTAGAGCCCCTAGAGTTCATCTATGTGTGAGAAGTAGTAGAGAGGGAGGAATGCCCCTGGTGGATCTTGAAAGATGGTGCTTGACATGGTAGGGCATGTCTTTGGCCTGTTCTTTGCATCACTGAAGGACCTAATTGATGAGTGATGCTCAACATGGGATAGGGTATCACTGGCAACATGTATCCATGATATATTTAGTAACTCTATTTTTCTCTCCTACAGTGTATGGAGAGAAACAAAGCTGAGAGCACAAGGCTCTTATTGGGATATTTGACTTATGACTCATTGCCCCTTCCTATCTGCATTCTTTCAAAATTCAAATATCTTCCAGTGGCTGGTCAAATGTTCTGTTCTCAGCCCAGTTCCTCTCTGGTAATTCAAGGAAATTTTAGCAATAAAACATAGATTCCACTAGCTAATATCTTGAATAAAATTTAAGTTACTGTTAAAAAGTATATGTACTTTGGTTTGGGCTGGTTGGTTTATTTCACTTAGTATGATAGTCTACAGTCCCATTCCCTGATATGTGAATGCTAACACCCAATAAGGGGAGGGAGGATGGGAAGAATAGAAGATCGTTGGCTTAGATAAAGGGGAATGAAGGGAAGGGAAGGAGGATGGGAGTAGGAAAGAAAGTAGAATGAATCAGATAAACCTTTCCTATGCTTATATATGAATACATGACCAGTGAAATGTTACATCACATATAAACACAAGAATATAATCCTAAGTTATGCTCCATGAATGTATAATATGTCAAAATACACTCTACTATCATGTATGTATAAACAGAACAAAATTTTTTAAAAAAACAAGAAAATATATTTTTTAATTTTTATATATAATACATTTATATTGATTTCACATTATAAATTTGCTAGGGTCATATTTCAGTATGGGCAATATGCCATCTGTTTCAACCATTTTATATATATATATATATATATATATATATATATATATATATCACCAGGGATTGAACACAGAGGCACTTTACCACTAAGCAACATCCCCAACACCCAACACGTTTTTTTACATTTTATATGGAGATAGGGTCTTGCTGAGTTGCTTAGGGCCTCACTAAAATGCTAAGGCTAGCCTTGAACTTGCAATCCTCCTGCCTCAGCCTCATCATGTTTCACCATGCCCTTCTTGGAATATTTGCTCTTTTTTTAATTTTTTTTTAGTTGTAGTTGTGTAGTGATGTAGTGGTGCTGAGGATCAAACCCAGCGCCTCACACATGCTAGGCGAGCACTCTAGTGCCACAACCCCAGGACCTGGAATATTTTCTTGCATGTTTTTTGTACTCTTTCAGAATGCCACATGAGTTGAACTTTTCTTTGAGTGAAAAGTTTTGATCACTACATATAGCTTACATTATATATGTAAGCTTACATTATATATGAACTCTATATAATATATAGTCTGTTATATATAGCTTGATAATATATATGTACATATTTACATACATAATATACATGTATGTGTATATATGGGTATATATATGAAAATTAAAATAATTATTTAAAAAATATGTTTATTTGGCTGTCTATCTTTCCTGCCTGGACATCAAACCTGGACAAAGAATTTATGAGAGTGGAGAATGAAAAAGGAAGAAGGATGAGAAGCATGGCCTAGTTCTAACATGACATGTAATTTCTAGAGTCCAGATTCACCAAAGTTATATTTTAGTGAGAAAACTGCTTTCCCAAGTGGGTGTGCGAGAACCAGCAGAGTATTTGCACATATGACCTGGCCCAGAGCCTTGGCCTCTCAAGACAAGCCCAAACTGTATCCCCTGCAGGTCACATATACCAATTCCTCCATCCCATCTGGCACTGCCCAGCTATCCTGAGAGAGTGTTTTATCAATACAGCAGACAGATCTTTCAGATGACCCAGCTCAGGACAATAGAATGAGTAGGTAGCTTCATAAGGGTTTGAGCTAGGCATTAGTTGTCCCTTGTCCCTATTTATTTCTATTCTCCCAATCACATTTCATCTTAATGTGGCATTTTATTTTGCTTTTATTGGGTTCCTAGAGTCATTATAAATACGGGACCATCAAAATCCCATCTCAAGGGATGAAATACTCTGTTAATACATGGCAACATTTCCATTCAGGTTTCACTATAACTAAAACTTGTTTGGGGGTTTGAATCTCTCATATTCGGTTTCCTCAGCCCACTCTTGATGGCCCCATGGTTTTAGGTCTGTCATTCCTGGGAAAGCATGATACTGCCTGGAAGAAGCCTCCTCTTCTCTTGCTGCCCACTGTGGGTATTAACTTCTCCTTCATAACTATCCTTCAATTCATTATTTTCTTGTGAATCCAACAGTTATTTAAGATTATTAATCTATTTTTATATTTTTCTTGTGTGTGAGGATTGATCTATAAATGGATCACATGTTCATGGATGTGTCCCCAAGGATTATCCATACATCAAGTCCTGATCAAATTTATTTGGTAAATGCTCCACAGATTGACATTGGAGGAAAACAGGTTTTTTGAAAATATTTACATAATGATGATCTTATATACCATAATGTAAATTGAAATCAGAGGCTATAGACCAAAAGCATTGAGTTTTACCCAATGTCAAAAAAAAAACAATCAAAATAATTAGCAATTCTTAGATTAAACAGGGGAACAGAGCATGTGATGGTTCTGGGAACCATCTCCTTCATGAGAAGGTTTGATCCTTTACTGAAGATTTCATAATATCCTCAAGGGTTTACCCTAACAAGAAAGACAGGAACTCATTTCTCCTGAGGATTTAGGTCTCATAGAATGACCAGCAAGTCTGGGCCAGGAGGAAGGGACATCTAAAGGTCAGAAAGATGTCACCTGGGTCTCCCATACTGAATTCTTTCCTCTCATCACCTACAACTAATCCACACCCACCATGTATAGGCAGATAGTTTTGCTTCTGGAAACATGAATGTAGAAGGTGCTTTTGCTAAAAGTCTCCAGATGCCCTTTAGAAACAAAAAGCAGGATTAAGCTAGGCAGTTCCACCTTAGTTTTGTAAATATTTCCTTTTTTACCTTAAACATAAATTTTAAGCATGTTAATCATTTAAGGAAGGTGATCTAAAACTGGCAACCCCTTCAAAGAAAAACAATACTCCTCAAATTATTGCATAAAAGAGAAAAAAGAGGGTATACATCCAAACTCATTCTATGAGACCAATATCACCCTGATTCCAAAAACCAGACAGCGACACATCAAAGAAAGAAAACTTCAGACCAATATCTCTAATGAACAAAGATGCAAAAATTCTCAATTAAATTCTGGCAAATTAAATACAGAAACATATTAAAAAGAGTGCACCATGATCAAGTGGGGTTCATTCCAGGGATGCAAAGTTGGATCAACATGCAGAAATCAATAAATATAATCCATAACATCAATAGAATTAAAGATAAGAATCATACAATCATTGCTTCTGCCTCTGATTCTGCTGCTGCCAGCCTGAGGGCGCCTGGTGGTCTTCTTTCTAGGTGCTGCTGCCATAGAAGAAACCGCTGCCCTGGATGCAACTGAAACCCACCCTGCTGCTGACCCCCAGAGATGGCCTGGTGATGCAGCCCCCACAGCTGCAGCTGAAGTTGCCACTGCAGTCGCTACTACTGCTGACCCGCTGCCTGCTGCCAACAACCTCCTCAAATACTCCTGCTACCACAGCCTAGAAGACTACTTTGGGGGAGACTCCAGGTTTGGTTGCACATGGCTGCACCCATTTTGTGACACCAGCTAGGGCCTGGGGCTCAGGTGTCAGCAGGTTTACCACCACAAGAGCTTCTGCCTGGAGACTCCAGCAGGGACCTGTAGGTCCAGTGTGGGGGTGGCTGTGGGTTTGGAGGAGCCTGGGGTCTTCCTGCTGAGAGTGCTGGTGGCCCTTGTCTTGCTGCTGCATCTCAGGGTTGCTCCTTTGCATGAGTGTATCCCTGGTGGTCTCCCTGCAAGTAGGAATAGCATTGAGATTTTGGGACTGCAGCATGGCCAAGCCTGAAGTATCTGAAGCCCAGATCAGTGGGATAGAGACTGAGTTTGCAAGGGCTAATCTGGGTTTGGTGATACTGAGAGACATCAGAGACAGGGCTGAGAAACTGTTGAATACTGACAGAGACCGTTCAACTTTCCAGCAAGATTTATTTTATGTTATTTTATTTTTTGATTCACTAATCCCTCTACCATATTTGGAACAGGATGTTTCTTATGCATCCGGTGTGGAGGACAATGATATATGAATGGTGTTTTGCACTTTTGTTGTATTCTTATGTCTTTAATTATTTCTCCTTGTATTCTTCCTCTTTCTTGTTTATTTTCTTGGATTTTCTTTCCAACTTTTCTCCAACCAACAGCTAATCACTGTTGGCTCCTCTTCCACTCTTCCTGTGACTTTTTATTTCTAGCTTCTCTCTTCCTCCCTCGCAAATATTGCATACTGTACTACCTCTGTTCTCTCGTCCACCATTTGAAATTGTAAATAATTTTGACAAATATTTTGCTTGTACTATAGATAATTATTGAACTCATCATTTTGGTTTAATGCAAGAAAGTGGTAGATGCCTTAGTGGAAGTTATTAGGATTAAGGCTATATAGTGTGTACACTGTGTGTTGTTGATATTGGTCTCATTAGTAAAGGCAAAGCACTGGCAACCTTCAGGGACACCATAGGTCTACAGGGTAAAATTTATCTTGCCTTTGATCCATAGTTTTAGATGGCAAAACAAACAAAAAACATGAAAAAAAAATGGGAATAAAGCATCTCAACCAAACCAACATGCTTCCACAACAGAAGTCACTAATAACACAGTATAAGAAATGTCCAAGAAGGAGTTCAGATTGTTTGTAGTTAAATTCATATGTGAAGTAAAGGATAGTATAAGAATTTGAATCAAAGAAAAAGATACAGGAAATGAAAGGCCACTTCAATAAAGAGTTGGAGATGGTGAAAAAAAAACAAGCAGAAATTCTCAAAATGAAGGAATCAGTACACCACATTATAAATTCAATAGAAAGTATTACCAACAGACTAGACAACATGGAAAACAGAACTTCAGACAATGAAAACAAAATATATAATCTTGAAAATAGAGTTGAACATGCAGAGAAGATAATTAAAACCATGAATGTAACATCCAAGAATTAGGGGATAACATGAAAAGACCAAATTTAAGAGTTATCAGAATAGATGAAGGAGCAGAGATACAAAACAAAGGAATATACTATTTTTTCAATGATATAACAGCAGAAAAATTCTAATTCTAAAGAATGAAATGGAAAATCAAATACAAGAGGCTTACAATACCTTCAATGTACAAAATTTCAGCATACCCACACCAAGACTCATTATAATGAGAATGACTAACACAAGAATAAAGATAAAATCTTAAAGGCTATGAGAGAAAAAAATCTAATTACATATGGGGAAAACCAATTTGGATCTCAACTGATTTCTCAGCCCAGACTCTGAAAGCTAGGAGGTCCTGAAATAATATATTTTAAGCTCTGAAAGAAAACATATGCCAGCCAAGAATTTTATATCCAGTAAAATTAAGTTTCAGATTTAAAGATGAAATGAAAACATTCCCTGATAAACAAAAATTAACAGCATTCACAACTAGGAAGCCTACACTACAGAGAATTCTCAACAAAATATTCCATGAAGATGAAGTAAGAAAAAAAAAGTGAAAATCAGCAAAGGGAAGATTACTCTAAAGGGACATTCAACCAAATGAGAAATTAAGACAAATTAAAGACCATATACAAATCACCATGACAGGGAATACAAATCATATCTCAATAATAACCTTTAATATTAACAGCTTAAATTCTTAAATCAAAAGACATAGACATATTTTTGGGTCTTGTTTTTTAATCCAATACATAGATTGGATTAAAAATAAGACCCAAAAATATGCTGTCTTCAAGAGACTCACCTCATGGGCAAAGATATCCACAGGCTGAAGATGAAAGGATGGGAAAAAATTTATCACTCATATGTATTGTGTAAACAAGCAAGGGTTTCCATTCTCATTTCAGATAAAGGAGACTTCAAACCAAAGTTAATCAGTAGAGACAAAGAAGAACATTTCATACTTCTCAAAGGAAGTATATATAAGCAGGACATAACAACTATAAATATTTATGCCCCAAACTATGGAGCATGTATGTACATGAAAAAAAAAACTCTTCTCAATTTCAATAGTCAAATAGACCACAATACAATAATACTGGGTAGCAGCTTTGACACACCTCTCTCACCACTGGACAGATTTTCAAAAAAAAAAAAAAACACTAAATAAGAAAACTATAGAACTAAATAATACAATCAATAATTTTGATTTAACAGACATGTATAGAATATTTCACCTATCAAAGAGCAAATATACTTTCTTCTCAGCAGCACATGGCTTCTTCTCTAAAATAGACCATATCTTAGACCACAAAGCAACTCAATAAATACAAAAAAACCAGAGATAGTACCTTGCATTCTATCAGACCACAATGGAATAAAATTAAAAATAAATTATAAAATTAAAAATAGAACTACTGTAACAACTGGAGACTAAATAATACACAAGTAAATAATGAATGACTATTGAAAGAAATCAAGGATGAAATTTTAAAAATTCTTAGAGATAAATGAGAACATTGATATAACATATCAAAATCTCTGGAACACTATGAAGGTAGTACTAAGAGGAAAGTTAATTGCATTGAGTGCATTCATTAAAAAAATAAAAAGTCAACAAATAAATGGCCTTACACTACATTACAAAGCCCTAGGAAAAAAAAGAACAAATCAACAACAAAAGCAGTGGAAAATAGGAAATAATTAAAATCAGAGCTGAAATTAATAAAATTGAAACAAAAGAAACAATTTAAAAAATAACAAAACAGAAAGTTGATATTTTGAAAAAATAAATAAAATAGATAAACCCCTGGCCATGCAAGCAAAGAAAAAGAGAAAGAAAACTCAAATTACTAAAATACAAGATGAAGAAGGAAATATCACAATGGACATGTCTGAAATACAGATAATTAGAAAATATTTTAAAATTTTATACTCTAATAAAATAGAAAATATTGAAGACATCAACAAATTTCTAGGGACATATTTCCAAACTGAATGAGGAGGTCATACATGATTAAAACATATCAAATTCAAGTAATGAAATAGAAAATGCCATCAAAATCCTACTAACCAAGAAAAGCCAAGAACCAGATGGATTCTCAGCCGAGTTCTACAAGACTTTTAAAGAAGAATTAACACCAATACTCCTCAAAGTAT
Organism: Spermophilus citellus; assembly: GCF_964194105.1. Classification (NCBI taxonomy): domain Eukaryota; kingdom Metazoa; phylum Chordata; class Mammalia; order Rodentia; family Sciuridae; genus Spermophilus; species Spermophilus citellus. Next base: position 108,765,768 of record NC_138184.1, read on the forward strand.
TCCATAGAAAATAGAAAAGGAGGGGACCCTTCCAAACTCATTCTATGAGACTAATATAACCCTGATACCAAAATCAGACAAAGACACATCGAGCAAAGTAAACTTCAGGCCAATATCCCTGATGAACATAGATGCAAAAATTCTCAGTAAAATTCTGGAAAAATCACATACAAAAACATATTTAAAAGACAGTGAACCATGATCAAGTAAGATTCATCCCAAGGATGCAGGGTTGGTTCAACATACAGAAATCAATAATCATAATTTATCATATTAATAGCCTTAAAAACAAGAATCATATGACCATCTCAATAGATGCAGAAAAAGCATTTGACAAAATATATCACACCTTCATGTTCAAAAGCCTAGGGATAATAGGAACATACCTCAACATGGTAAAAGCTATATATGCTAAACCCCAGGTCAGCATCATTCTAAATGGAGAAAAATTAAAAGCATTCCTGCTAAAAACTGGAACAAGACAAGCAAGTCCTCTTTCACCACTTCTATTTAACAACATCCTTGAAACTCTAGTCAGAGCAATTAGACAAAAACAAGAAATTAAAGTGATACAAATAGGTAAAGAAGAACTCAAACTATCACTATTTGCTGATGACATAATTCTATATCTAGAAGATTTTTTTAAAATCCATGAGAAAACTTCTAGAACTAATAAATAAATTCAGCAAAGTAGCAGGATATAAAATCAACATCCAAAAATCAAACACATTCCTATATATCAGTGATGAATCCACTGAAATAGAAATTTAGAAAACTACTCCATTCACAATAGCCTCAAAAAAATAAAATAAAATAAAATACCTGGGAATCAATCTAACAAAAGAGGTGAATGATCTCTACAATGAAAATTACAGAACATTAAAGAAAGAAATTGAAGAAAACCTCAGAAGATGGAAAGACCTCTCATGCTTTCTGGATAGGCAGAATTAATATTGTCAAAATGGCCATAATACCAAAAGCATCATACAGATTTAATGCAATTCCTATTAAAATCCTAGTGACATTCTTCATAGAAATATAAAAAGCAATCATGAAATTTATTCAGAAAAAATAAGAGACCCAGAAAGTTAAAGTAATCCTTAGCAAGAAAAGTGAAGCAGGAGGTATCACAATACCAGACCTTAAACTATACTTAAGAGCTAACGTAACAAAAATGGCATGGTATTGGCATCAAAATAGACTTGTAGACCAATGGAACAGAATAGAGAACACAGAGACAAACCCACATAAATACAGTTAGCTCATACTAGACAAGGCTGCTGCAAACATTCACTGAAGAAAAAATAGCCTATTCAACAAATGGTGCTGGAAAAAATGGAAATCCACATGTAGCAAAAGAAAATTAAACCTTTATCTCTCACCCTGCACAAAAATGAACTCAAAGTGGATCAAGGACTTAGGTAACTAGAACAGAGACCCTATGGCTAACAGAAGAAAAAATAGGCCCAAATCTTCACCATGTTGGCCTTAGGATCTGACTTCCTTAACAAGACTTCTAAAGCACAAAAAGTAAAATCAAGAATCAATAAATGGGATGGATTCAAATTAAAAATTTCTTCTCAGTAAAGGAAGCAATTAATAATGTGAGTAGAGACCCTACAGATTGGGGAAAAAATCTTTACCACATGTACCTCAGATAAAGCATTAATCTCTAGGATATGGAAAAACTCAACACCAAAAAAATTAATAATAACCTAATCAATAAATGGGCTAAGGAACTGAACAGACACTTCACAGAAGAAGAAGTACAATTGATCAACAAATATATTTAAAAAGTATTTAATATCTCTAGCAATTATAGAAATGCAAATTAAAACTACTCTAAGATTTCATCTCACTTCTGTCAGAATGGCAATCATCAAGAATACAGGCAACAATAAATGTTGGCGAGGACATGGTGAAAAAGTAGACTCATATATTGCTGTTGGGCCTGAAAATTGGTGCAACCACTATGGAAAGCAGTATGTAGATTCCTTAGAAAACTGGGAATGGAACCACTATTTGACCCAGCTATCATACTCCTTGGTTTATATCCAAAGGACTTAAAATCAGCATACTATAGTGATGCAGCCACATCAATGTTTTAAGCAAATCAATTCACAATAGCTACACTATGTAACCAACCTAGATGTTCCTGAATAGATAAATGGATAAAGAAAATGTGGTATATACACACAATGGAATATTACTAAGCTTTTAAATAGAGTGAAATTATGGCTTTTGCCAGTAAATGGTTCGGATTTGGAAAATATCATGCTAAGCAAAATAAGCCAATCCCACAAAACCAAAGGGCAAATGTTTTCTGTAATATGCAGATGCTAATTCACAATAAGGAGGGGGCACTATGAAAGAATAGCATTACCTTAGATTAGGTAGAGGAAAGTGATGGGAGGAAAGAGGAGGGGATGTGGAGCTAGAAAAGAGTAGATTGAAACAGAAATTATTACTATATGTATACATGTGACTACATGACCAATATGATTCTGCAACATATACACTCAGAAAAATGAGAAAATATATTCCATCTATGTAAGATATGTCAAAGTGCATAAGTTCATTCTACTGTCATGTATAACAAATTAAAACAAATTTAAAAGTTAATAAAAAGGAAAAAGTAATAAAATTAGCATCCACAAATCAATTACATTTCTATACTCCAATGATGAATCAGCTGGAAGAGAAATCAAGAAAACCATTCCATTCACAATAGCCTCAAAAAAATACTTAATGATCAATCTAACAAAAGAGGTGAAGTATTTCTACAATAAAAACTACAGAACACTAAAGAAAGAAATTGAGGAAAACCTTAGAAGATTGAAAGACCACCCATGCTCTTGGGTAGACAGAATTAATAATGTGAAAAATGGCCATAATACCAAAAGCACAATACAGATTCAATGCAATTCCCATCAAAATTTCAATGATACTCTTCAAAGAAGTAAAAAATATATGTCATAAAATTCATTTGGAAAAATAAGAGACCAAGAATAGCCAGAGGCTATTTTCTTGGTGAGAAAAGTGAAGTGGACCTTAAATTATACACTACAGAGCTACAATTTTTAAAAATGGCATGGTATTTGCACCAAATCAGACATGAGGACCAAAGGAACAGAATAGAAGACACAGAGATAAATCCACATAAATACAATTACCTCACACTAGACAAGGGTGCCAAAATCATACACTAGAGAAAAGAGATAACCTCATCAACAGTGCTGGGAAAACTGTACATCCGTACGTAACACAAGTAAAGTTAACACCTCTCTCTTTCACCCTGTACAAAACTAAACTCAAAGGGATCAATGAGCAATAAATTAGACCAAAAACACTGCACATACTAGAAGAAAATGTAGACCCAACACCTCAACATATTGGCTCAGGAACTGACTTCCTTAACAAGAATCATAAAGTGCAAAAAGTTTTTCATATATGAATACACAACCAGTGAAACTCCACATCATGTACAACCACAAGAATTGTTTCCAAATTAGAATAAGTTATACTCCATGTATGTATAATATGTCAAAATGCATTCTTTTGTTATGTGTAATTAAAAAATGAAAAATAAAAAATCAATAAATGGGATGGCATCAAACTAAAAACTTTCACAGCAAAGGAAACAACCAAGATCAAAGAAAGCCTCCTGAATGGGAGAAAATCTTTGCAACCTGCACTTCAGATGGGGCATTAATTTCTAGGATATTCAAAGAACTCAAGACAAAACACCAGAAAAACAAATAACCTAATCAATAAATGGGCAAAGAAATGGAACAGACTTAAAAAAAGAAATAAGAAATATTAATTGTCAATAAATACATGAAAAAATGCACAATGTCTTTAGCAATTTGAAAAATGTAAATTAAAACTACACTGAGATTCCATCTCACTTTACCCAGAATGGCAATTATCAAGAATATAAGTAACAAGAAATTTGGTGAGAAGGTTGGAAAGGGTATGCTCATACATTGTTGGTGGTGCTGCAAATTGGTGCAACCACTCTGGAAACAATATTCCTCAAAAATGAGGCATGGAATCACTATTTGACCCAGTTATTCCACTTTTTGACATATATATACAAAGGATTTGAAATCAGCATACTAAAGTGGCACAGCCACATCAATATTTATAGCTGCACAATTCACAATAGCTAGGCTATGGAGCCAAACTAGGTTCCCTTCAACAGATAAATGGATAAAGAAATTGTGATGTATATATACACAATGTACTATTTCTCAGCCATAAAGAATAATGACTTGATGTTCATTTATGGAACATTTTCCATAAATGGATGGAACTGGAGACTATCATGCTAAGTAAAATAAGCCAGTCTCAAAAAACCAAAGGATGAATGTTCTTTCTCATGTGTGGAGGCTAAGCCACCCAAAGGAAGGTTGGGAGGGGAATAATACAAGTTCATTGAATTAAACAAGGGAAAAGAAGATAAGAGAGGAAACAGAAATAGTAAAGACAGTAGAATGAATCTAATATAATTTTCTTATGTGCATATACAAAAATACCTAAGTGAATTCTACTACCATGGGTACTCACAAATTTGGGGTATTAATTAGAATAAGGTATATCCCATGCTTGCATAATTTTATCACAATGGATTCTACTCTCACATGTAACTAAAAAGAATAAATAAAAATGACAACAAAAATCAAGCAATTTCTTGAGCTGAAAATTGAAAATGCTACAGAAGGCATCAAGTGCAGGATGGATCAAACATTAGAAAGAACTAGTAATCTTGAGCACATGCATTTGAAGATGTACTGTTGGAGAATAAAAAAAAAGAAAAACAGAAATGAAGAAAGTTTAAGGAAACTTTGGGGACATATGTAAAGAGAAAAATTCTGATTATGAGGGTTCAAAAAGACTTGAAAATGCAAAAAGTTGGTATTCAAGTTTATTAAAAATAATATAGCAGAAAATATCCCATATCTAGAGGAGGATACGAATATCTAGGTATAGGAAAGTCAAAAGTCACCATCCAAATTTTACTTAACCTAGTCTACCCCAAGACATTATAATCAGACTCTCACAGGTGAAATATAAAGAGAAAATTCTCCAAGTTGCAAAGAAATAAATAACATTTGGGGGCGCTGCATGTTGCCTGAAAATAAACATCTCAGCAGAAACTTTACAACGTAGAAGAGAGTAGTATTGAATTTTCACAGTACTAAAAGAAATAAAATATTGGCCAAAAAAGTTCTATATATATAGCCAAGCTATCCTTTACAAATGAAGAAGGGATAAAGACATATCCAGATAAACAAAAGTAGAGATAATATGTTTTCCTAAGCCTGTTCCAACAGAAATGCTAAAGGAAGTTCTTCAAACTGAAAAAAGCATTAATGAGTAAAGAAGGAAGTATAACATTCTCTGGCAAGAATAATTCTGCAAACAAACTCAGAAGGTTCTAATATTATAACGATGACATGTAAACAATTCATAACTTTAGTATAGAGACCAAAAAAACAATTGTAATAATAACTGCATTCATGTTAGACAATAGGTAATATATAATCATGTAAAATAGAATACCAAGATTTCAAAATATGGAGAGGGATTAAATACAACCAGAGAGCTTTTCATATATATTTCCATATATATCTATGTGCATGCATGTGTATATTTATACATATAAGCAAATAATACATATATATATATATATATATATATATATATATATATTTGCTCTTTTGTTAGCTCTAGTTCTTCTCTTTACTATTATGTTAACTTGCATCTATATCAAAATAGCTTGTTATAATCAAAATGCTCATTAGTGTATGTTATAATATGAATGTTGAAGGATTAGTAATTTATAGTCAATAAGATCATGATAGCCA